>NC_046653.1:15157284-15482284 GCF_900324485.2 Mastacembelus armatus | reverse complement strand
ATATGAACTTAGAATCATTAACCAGGAGGGTGTGACAAAATCTGATTGCACTTAACAGGAAACATCTTAAGTACATGATGGTTTTAATATGAATGGAGCAGTCTGTTTTAAGAAATTGGTTTTGATTTTTACACTGAGGTAGATATTGGTCACCATGATGATTCTTCCTCTTCATACAGGCCATGAAATGATCCCATACTGAAGAAACAGGGCACAGTAAAATATTGGGACAAATCCAGAGTCTGCTGGGAGCGATAACTTTCTGGAGTCACTGCTGGTTGCCTGGCATCTAGCCCTTGCCAAGAAATAGTCCAGCATAGGCTATGACTATTTTGTGTGGATTAAATAAATGAAATGTAACATGAATTAGTGAACCTTAGTGGTACTGGAGGGCAGGCTTTGTTACTGTTGGGCAGAACCAGACTCCATTCTCTTTGTGCCTGTTTTTTGTGTTGAGCTAACTGGCATATTTAACAAATGTCTCAACAACATCGAATGATTGTATTTCTCAAAACATTTAACTGTTTCGTTAAGTTCAGCAAAAGCTAATACAAGGCTTCAACAGTTATTGAGCTCAGTTGGAAATCTTTAACCTGACAGTCACATGATACATAACTCTGCCACATCTCAGCAAAGAAAGATTGTTCTTTAAATACACAACTTCGGGAGTTTTTAAATTTTGTTTAATTAAGATGACTTGAAAACAAATCAGAAAATCTAATCTCTTAATTATGTTTTTAACTTGATCATTCTCATTAGATGTTATTCTTGATACAAGTAAAGCTATGTAATTGTCTAAATCCTTATTTTCATATATTAGTGTAAAAACCATGAAATCTGCTTTTCAGACTGGAGGTAGAGTGAATAGAGTGAATATATGAACAGAAAGCATACTCTCTGTTGTGTCTACAGGCAGTGAGACCTATCATTGTCTTTTCTCGGATGTGCTTGGCTGTTGAGCATGTCCAGATCACATCTGAACTTTGTGGTGGTGGTGTGCTCTCTAACAAGTGGCATTTACAAAGTACTAACACGGATGCTGTTTGCAGGGAGGAGGATGTGTTCTGGAGGTATTAATGGATGCATTTATGGGCAAAACAGTTGAAACCCTCTTGTCAGCGTCCACATGCTGAAATTCTGTGACATTTCCAACTCCATTAGTAACACGAGCTGCTTGTGAATGGCTCATTATTGGATTATGCTGCTCAGTTTCATTAGCAGTGTAGTGCAGTATCAGTGCTGCTCCAGTATGGCTTTTGCATTATAATAATTGAAAAAGAACGATGATGGATGTGGTATGTTTTATTTTTAAACAGCACTAGGGGTCTGCACTATGACTGTTTTTGAGACGTTTCAGTCATTAGAAGTAAGGTCAGAGAATCACCATAATCATTAGAATTGATCCTCGGTAGATCATGAATATTGGAAGGTTTTAACCAAAGTGGTTGACAAACCAAAATTCTGTCCAAAAACCTACAGTCTGAGCATCATTTTAAAAGCAGTCAGCTAAGAATGACTTAACTTTGGGTGACACTGCTCCAAGATTCCCATAATACTCCAACATCATAGGCACTTGTGCTTATTATTATTATGTAGTGAGGTAGAGCAGGATGTGTTTGACACTGATCTTTTAATTCAATATTTATGTGTATGTTTAAAGTGAGGTTATTTTTCACAGCAGAACACAGGAGCTCTGGCAGAACTGAGCTGAATCTATGTATTCACCTGTCATCATGCTGGCAGTAGTCACTGTGTGTGCATGACTGCAGGTCTTTTTCATGTTGTCCACCTTACTTTATTCTCTACATCTTCTGGGAAATGCCTTGTTGTGCATGTTCTATATAGTCACAGAATGCACTTTGTAATCCTTGTATCAGAAAATAATACTTTTTATAGATTTTTATAGATTTTTCTCATTTATTTGATCATTGAAAGTGTACAGAAGCAAGAGGAAACAAGAGCATAAAGAGAGAGACATGACATGCAACAAAGGTCCCCTGGCTTGGGGTTGAACCGTGGACGATGCAGTTTTCTGGTATGCGCAGCAAATTCTACAACGTAAGCAGTAATATGTTGTTTGTCCCCATTTTGAAAGAGGAAGCAAACAACAGTCTTCTGTGTCAAACTCCTGTTTCATTGACCCATCCATCCACCCTGACCACATCCCAGCTTCCTCCTTTTCTTCAGCTTAATTACTGTAGCAAAAAAAGGTGACTTAACAATAAAGAACAATTACTAGTAAAATAAGATGATGACTTAGGGTTGTATTTTTATGGGAGAATAGCGTTGGCATGTGCTTTAAACATTCAGCCCCTAGAAGCTCAGAGAGTACCTGTGATATACAGTTTTATCCTTTTCTGTAACCGCCTTTGAAAAGTCACGGAAAGTTCACAAAGACACCAGCATTACACCAGCCCTTCGTGGTAGCCATGGAGAGTGGTAGGCTGTTTAAGTTTTTTTTTTTTTTTTGGTTTTGTCTTTGCTTTTTTATAAAGAAATTATCATTTTGAACATGCTTTTAAATTTTGATTTAATTAAATTAGTTATTTATGGTGTGTGAGTGACGTATCATTATTAATGCTAAGATAAAGGTTGAAGATAAGTGTGTGTGTGTGTGTGTGTGTGTGTGAGGGTGTGTGTGTGTGTGTATGTGTGTGTGTACATGTAGGGACTGCATTTTTGATCAGTACGAAGTTTGACCAAGGGACAACATGCATTTTCTACCATTTCATATTGCACCATTAGCTGGTTGACTGAACCACAGATGAGCTATGCTTTACAGAATCCAAATTACACTAGAGCCATTTTTCATCCTGTGAAACTCTTCACAGCCAAAGAGCCATAGATGGTCCTGTTCACTTTCCTTATTTGTCCTTGTCTGCTGGAGGTTGCCTCTGGCTGACATAGCCTGAATTTAAGTGAACATCAATCTCGATAAAGAGGCAGAGCCCAGAGTAATATTACCTCCTGAGACTTTTTTTTTTTTTGCTGTTTAGCCAGACAGCACAAATGAGCATGTTTCAAATCACAATCTGAAATATCAACCTCTAGTATGAATCATGCTATTTTTTCACAGCATGATGTCTTTTAGTTTTAAATGTCTGTATCCGCTAAAGCACAGTATCAGTAGTTGTTTTTAAAAACCTCTGCTAAGAGAGGACAAAATGCCTCTGTTTTTATGGCTGTGTTGTGATGATAACAAGATTTCCTCCGGCTGGCCGGTGGCCTATCTCAGTGCTGTAAATGTGATGCGGGGAAAATTTGGCTGAGAGTGGCAGTCAGGCCACAACGGACTGGACTTCATGCACTCTTCACAAATGAGAGTCATTAATTTTCTATATAGGTAGAGTTTTTCACATGCATTGCAGGAGCCGTCATGGGACAAAGTCGTACCCTGGCCTGACTCGACCCAATCAGCACCACTTCTCATTCCTGTGCTCACTTCTCCTTCTTTTTCTTCTTCTTCTCTCTCTCTCTCTCTCTTTTGTCTCTCCCTGCACTCCCTCAGTTATGTATAAAGACAAAGTTCCCGGCTCTCTGTGTTTGTTGAGCCCATCTGATAAGTTGCAGATAAGTTAGTTATGTTGGAAGGATTCGTCTCTGATGCTGGAGGCATGTCTTTTTTTCTCTTATAATGAATAGGTGCTTTTCCCACTTGGCTCCTTTGACCTAAATTTTCAGTCCTTGCATTTGACGGTTTTCATGCATATGCTTAAATTTGGGGGGGGGGTTATGTGTTTGTTATAAAGTAAGCAGACACACCTGAGGCAGTTGAATGAATTTACATCATAACGGGATTAAACAGCAATCTGTATGGCTGTGCCCCATTCAAATAGTTTTCTGTAACTACAGGAATAAAAAGAGACAGCATTCAGCCTTAATTGGAATTTACTGCAAAGAAAACTATTATGATAGCAGATCAGCATTAATGCAAATAGGCAAGTAGTAGCAAATTTCAATTTTTCATTTGATTTCTCTGCTGGTGCAGGTGTTATGTACACTTCCACCATATGGTTGCACAGTGGTGCAATTTAAGAAGCTACTGTAGAAAAGAATTTGGCACTGATGTATAGTAGCCTGTATATTAAAATCTCAGCTAGTATCACAGGCTATTTGTAATCCACAGTGTAAACAAACAGAAGAGCTCTTCAAAGGCACAGACTTTGACATAATTGGAAAGGAAATGGAGCCAGAGCTGAGCTAATGTTTCCCAGCTCTTTTCCTCTGCCATTAGTGATCTCAAATCCCAAAAGAAAGAAAGGCTGGACAGGTCTGTTATCAAAGAGGAGGAGTGTAATTTGAATTTTTTTTCTTCATGTACGGTATTTGTCTCCTTTTCCTGCTTTAAGTCTTTGACTACCATTTGCATCAAATATTACAGTGTTTTGTTTTTGTTTGTTTATTTTGTTCAGTTGCGGTCAGTTGTTTTCACGTTTCGTTATACAGCTACTGTCTCCTGTCATTGTTTTTTAAACTGGTCTTTGATATAATATCTGTGACAGTTTGGGAATAAATTATATCATTCTCATGTGAAGAGAGCAGCAAACCAAACAAGATCTATAAGATAATCCTCAAAAAAAAAAAAAACAACAAGAAGGTATTTACTGTATTTTAGTGCATCCTAAATAAACAGTTAAGGTACTAATAAGCATGTAAGAAAGTATTGTTTCAGCGGTCGCCCAGTGACAGGATGACCCGATTTAGTAAGGCGGTAATTGTAGAGTCATTACGACACCCTGCTGGTGAGGTCTTTCCCTGGGAGGTCTGTGGATGGAGAAACCTCTCCTGTCAGACTGTCTAAGTACTGTCTTCAGGTCTCTGACATCCTAAGTTATGAGTTAGTGGTTTGGTGGTGTCCAAGTCCCTGTGGCATGCCATTCAAATGTAGAACTGCCATTACAGCATTAACATTATAAAAGCTAAGAGGTTGAATGTACTTTAACACTGTTAAAGGTATTAACAGTTCAACTAAACATTAAACAAAACTGAATTATTCTGTGTGCAATATCTTGTTTTAAAGTGAGCAGAGATGTTAAATGAAAGTGAATACGAATGGACTCTGTGGAAGTGGAATTGGAAAGGGTTCAACAAGACCTTCTGGTCTGAGCCCACACAGTGATATTAATAAGCCACTGACCTTTTACTAGTCACTGCCTGAAGGGGATGTAAATAAGTGCTGGGCTTTTAAAAGTTCTATTAAATAAATGACTCATCAGTGCTAGTCGTTGCATGCAGCGTAACAAAATTTTGTTGACTTGAATGAATAGATCTACATAAAAATTGAATTTGCCCAAAGAAGAATTCATGCTTCATAAGTGTGTATTGGAGGACTGTGAGAAGTCAGAGGTAATTGACATTAGGCTACTCTATGATAATCAGAAGCAAAGACACAATAGTTTGCTTTTAAAAACTATGACCTTCAATGAAAGATTGTATGAAAAGATAGTTATTTTTAACATTGTCCTTTTTAGTTGTCTGATTAATTAGTTGGGTCTTTTTTTACTATGAAAGATGTATGTTACCGTTTCCATCCATCAGTTCAAACTTAAATTCAGACACAGTGATATAAAACACAAAACCAGCAAGTCTTCACATGGTACAACCTGGAATCAGTCTTGGTTTCTCTCTTCTTTTAGAGCTAAAAGAGTCGATACAGCTTTGTTGCATTTAATGAAATTCAAATAAATAGCACTGTCGTAGTTAGGGCTGGGGATTAATAGGATTTTATTGACTCTGAATCCATCTCTGAATCATTCTATCAAAGCCAGATAAAATCCAGTTCTGAATCCCTTATTAAATCTGTTTAAGCAAACTTAAATTGTTTTGTGTAACCAAAGCAATACCTTCGTTTTTAAGAATCTAGATTTTTCTCAACATGTTAGAAAATACAAATGGTGATGGAAACAATTCAGTTCAATTAAATAAAGAACAGATGTTTTACATGCAGAATGAACTTAATGTTACATGAAGGCCAACTGGTTTTTGCACTGCTCCTGATCAAAAACTCTGAAGTCACAGAAAATCAGATCATTCGTCCTTCTCAAGCAATCAAAAATAACGCAGGTTCTTACTTTAACGGCAGAAGTTTTAACAAGTTTTCAATTGTTTTGCTGACTTTGGAACAGTTAACTTAGTCTGTCATATTTGTTTACAACTGTATTTTTATTAAAATGTTACTGATATGTAATATGTATCATTTGGTAACAGCAGTATTGTTGACTTATTATGAGTTTGTATACATCACTTTTTTATTTGCCAGTGCCTGTAGTGTCAGAGAAGCCAGAGAGTGTACACTAACAGAGAAGATGAATGACAGAGGAGGGATTCGTTTGGCCTTGGAGCTCTGTGAATCCAGTTATTTTTCCAACTTGCAACCAGATATAAAATACACTCAGAGATTCTGCAGTACTGACAGAATCAATTGATGAAAATATACTCACCACTACGTTTTGGAGTGCATTTCAAATACAGAAAATACAAGGAAATAGGGGGGAAAAAATCCACATAAACAAAATGCAAGCAATTATGAAAATAAAATAAAATTAAACCCAATTTATGGATGCTGCAAATGCACACAATAGAAATGAGCTCCAACAGAGTATATAATAGCTTATAGAGACATGAGCTGAATCCTTTATGCTTCTTTTTTATATTTGTGTTTTCTGTAAGTGCAGCTAATTCCTAAATGTGTAATCCAACTTGTGCATGTGATTTCTTCCTTGTTAATGTCTTAAGTTGCAGAGCAGTATGTGCTTTCTAATGTTAACTCATATTGGACCAACTTAGATTAAACTTGACAGGAATGTGCCACTAAGCTGCACATCTTACTAAAATCACTTCATTTGCAAAAAAGGAGAAAAAAAAGTGGCAAAATTGCTAAATTAAAAGGTTATTTTTGCAGATGAGTGTGTCAACACTTAGATAAGCAGTAAAAAGTGTTTCTTCAGCTAAATGAGTGTATATTTGCAATGCTTCTGTCTTCACATATTACCTTTTTTTTTTTTTACCACTGTTATGACAGATGCCATGCTGCTTGTGGCGCAGAGGCTGGAAGGACCTTTCAACATTGAATCTGTCATGGAGCCTATTGATGTCAAGATTTCAGAGGCTATCATGAATATGCAAGATAACAGTGGCCAGGTTACATACAGGGTATGTCAATTACATGTATTCCCCTCCTCAGCCATCTCACATGTCTGTAATTGTCATAAACTGAAGAGCATGATGAGGGAAGCTTGCTGTAAATCATAGTGGGCTGTGGTCTAAGGTGTGTAATACAACACGTTCTAATTATGTCCAAGTTTAGGTCTTGTCTTTGAATTATATGTTTCAGTTTGGTCAGATAATCTTAGTTCTGCTAACAGTAGTTAATGTGTTTCCTGTGTTTTACTGCATTTTTCATTGCCCACAAAATTGTAGTCAGAAAGAAAAAAAAATGGAGGCGGTTGTGAAGATTTTTTTTTTTTTTTCTTTTGCCTACACAGTTTTGGATGGCAGTTTTCATTCAAAACTAAATGCCCCGTTGGCTTTCCTATGCAGCAGATGTAGTTTTGTTGTTGTTATGGTAAGTATATGTGGTATTTTCCCAAAAGCCTGTAAAAACTTAACTTTGTCTTCTTAAATGGCACTGGTCACAGCCCCTAGTTGAATCACCTATCAACATAGTTACCTCAGCGTGACATAGAGCACAGACATGTCGATAATGTGGGGTTAATGCATCACAAGGCCTTAACAAACAGTATGTATTCCTTATTTTTTGCATCCAAAGTAATTTATACCCCCGATAATTAGGTGCCCATGTTTTTGTGATTGCAGGTTTTTCAAGGCTGCGGCCAGCCAAAACCCGCAGGGATGACTAGGTCTACCCGTGGTGTTTCGGATGTGTTCAATGCCCGTTTCAGGCCCTACAGCCCAGAGGAGCGGCCTACCACTGCAGCTGGCACAAGCCTAGACAGACTGGTAAGCACACAGAGCCAGTGCTGCTGTTTTCAGGCAAGACACTGCTTCAGTGTAAACATCATTTGTCTTTCTGACTTGACACTGTTGATTAAAGCTGGTGATTTGCCATCACAAGCCCCTGGAGCCGGAAATTAATTCTTTGTATTTGTCCTCCATTCAGAGCCCTCTATCGATTTGTGTTTGTTAACGAATCAACAGCTTTACCCCAAGAGGGCAATGGAAGGTGTAGAGCACTGCGTTCAGTGCCCTTCTCATCTCTGTGTACTTAGAAAACAGAAAGGAAGGGAATGAAAGAAGAGATGGATAGATTTTGTGAGGATGACCATATCAACTGTTTGCTGTAAGGCATACCTGATGCTTGGATTTCCATCTCAAACAACCCTGAAACCTAAAAGTCTCTATGAGGGTAAAGGTTAACATGGAGCTGACAGTCTAATTCAGCTGAGAGACAGTTCTCATCATGGATTACCTTTGCAGTCACAGTAACCATCCTGTCTCCTTTCTAGCCTTTTCTCAAAGTCAACCTTTTCATATTGTATCTCAGGTATTCTGGTATCTGGAGCTATTTATATCAGAAACACCAAAAAATAGGTAGATTTTTGTTGTACTTGAACATAACCAAATGTATTAAATTTGTTTGGAGCAGCATTTTTCTTCCGCAGTATTTAAAATGTGGTAAAACAAATGTCTTAGTGCTCTCTTAATGATAGGTTATTTTGTTAATGAATACATAATTTGAAAAGCAGCAGTTTTTCCATCTGGCCCTTGGAAACTCACAATAAATGAGTTATTTGTTTTATTCAGTACTAATTATGTACTTGCCGTTTCATCCTCCTCACATTTTGATGTCTTATATACAGCAGTTGCCTTTTTAGTTTTGCATGTCCATCAACAATTTCTTCCAGCTACACTGAATTAATTAAGATTTTTTGTTTCCCTGTCTTTATGCTGCAAACCAGAGGATTGTTTGGAATGCAATGCAACACAGTGTAAGGTTTACATTTTTATACTCATATTGTACTTATTTAGTTGTTTCTATTGTCAGGTCCAGTTTTATGCATAATGACTACAACCAAAAATGATGCTTTAATATTAAGATTGAATATTGTGGATGAGAGTGCATAGGGCTGTATTCTATGCATTGTGTGGATTTACAGTAAACACTGTGACCTTTTAATCCCAGTGAGATGCAGTAGCTGGTGTGCTGTCACATTGGATTCAGGGTCACATGTATTTTGATTTTTCCATTAGTTTATCAAGGCCTCCAATGCAGAAGCTCTTCAGAGGTTATAATGGCCACCAGTGTGTGTTATGGCATTAGAGTATCAGCTGTTAAACATGATATTTTACAGCTGAGTTGTTAACTCCACAGAGATTGTTGAACACATGCCATGATGTCCTCAGCTAGTTAAGATTTCTCTCCAGAGATCCAACATGAACCTACGTCAACCACCATATCTATTCTAGACACCTTCCAGTCCAAGACCCTCATTGCCGTAGCTAATAGAGTCAACTCTTCGTGGAAACCAACCAATCAGCAGGTGACCTGTGCTGTCAGAGATGGCAGAGGGGAGAGCTGTGAAGAGCTAGTGGGGGAGTGTTGCAGCCAGCATCTGCTCTAATGGTACAGGGACATGGGGACTGCAGACTGCTCATGAATAACTGGGCAATTAGCCTGCTTGGAGAATCTTACACAATAGAGATCGGTGACAGGGGCTTATATTTGATGTACGATAACTAGACCAGTGTGCCTGAGCAGAAAATTCCATTATCAACATCAGTGTCCCCGAAGGATTCATGTTCATCATAGTGGCCAGAAGAAGCCACAAATCAAATAATGGCATTTCTTTAATGTACTGTAAAGGGTGTTGTTTGATTTCTTGAAAATTGCAGTAGAAGAAAATTTTTGGTTTGTCTTTTGGCTCAGTCCAGCCCTCAGTCATTATTTAACCAGATTTCAGCTAAGAATCAGAAGTCTTTAGAGTCCATTAGGAATTTCAGTAAGCTGTTGAACATTTTTTACAATATGGCATTTCAAATAAGAAACTAGCAACAACACACATATTAAGCTGCAATTACAATATATTAAACATTCTTGAGGCCATTTGAGAAAACCCAGACAAGCTGTAAATTCAGTGATATTTTAAGTGATATAATTTGCTAACAAACCTTCGCTTTTTACACATCCACAGACAATAGCGCAGCATTACAGTAATAATTGGGAGTTGTATTTCGGGAGACTTGGTGAATATTGTCTCTTCTTTTACTTTTATTTTTTTGTCCCGTTATCTCCTGAGGGAAATAATGGTTCTTTGACTGCTAAATGCTCCAGTACGTTCACCAGGTCACTAACTTTGTCTGTTGCCTCAGGTAGTGCGTAATGGGCTTATCTGAGCTTTTTCACTAAAAACATCTGCCTGCTGTAGCCCACAGATGGATTACTGAGCAGGCCTACTGGGCACAATCCCAGGGGCGTAAGAGGTCAAGGGGGTATTGGTGAGCACTGTTAATGTTTCTTGTATTTCTTGTTTTTTTTACAGTCTAAAAAAAGCAAAATGAGCACAAACAGACACAAATAAACAGTGATATTGACATTATTAAATACAACCAAAAAGGCTGCAAAGAGAGACAGATCCAAAAAAACAGATGTGAAATTGCCACAAATGATGATGAGAGTGAACAGAAACTAAAACCATGGTTTGAAAACTGCAGAAATGCTCTATAATGATGAGGGAAACTGCGGTCAGATGATAAACCTCTGCTGGTCCATCATTGGGTGACCCCTTTCACATAGAAGTAGTCATGTGATCCATTGCTAATATAAAGTATTGATTAGAGCTGATTTAATATGCAGTCTGTTGGAGGTTTGTTAGGTGCATCAAGCTAAAAGTAATGCAGCCTAATGCAATAGTCAATAAATAAACAGAACCTTTGGTTTATGTTGACACTGTTTTAGAGAGGCGTTGATCCAGTAGCATGATCAGTCACCAGTTGTTAATGGAAACAAATGTTTTCTTGCTCAACTGAAGTTGATCAGTCCACCGGGTTATACTGAGTTAATAATAATGAGCTGTAAATCTAAGTGTTAATGCTGTATTTCTTACCCGCACTATAGATAACTAAAGTATTACAGCACCTGTAAATGTAAGATTAGGTTTATTGAGTTTGGACTACATGATGAAATAATTAACACTGTTAAGAGGGGAGGAATTGAATTACCTTGTTTGAGGTCTTTTTTAGATACCACACACACACACACACACACACGCACACACACACACACACACACACACACACATGCTGTGAGCTCAGACCAGCAGTTTACCTCCAGCTGCCAACTGTATAACACTGGTTGCTAATACCGTTGTGCATTTTTGGTGTAAATTATAAAAATAAAATAACTATGAATAAAAGAAGTAAAATACACTTGCAGTAATCACTGCAGACACTGTTTAGGAAACAGCTCTCTGCTACAAATTTTGTATCCAGTATCTACCATCTTATATACTGTATATTCTTATATTTATGTCTTTTCTTTACATTACTACCAGGAGGTTGATTTACCAGTTCACTACATCCAAATATTTCCTGTTGATTTGGCTGAAGTTTCATAAGGATAGATTCCATTTGTTTGGGATATAAACACTTGAGTAGTCGCAGTCAGCAGCCGGTGTAATTCCTCACTGCCACTGTATCTCTGTGGTTCTTTCAAGCTAAGGTGAGACAGGTGATCAGTGGGTGGAAACCAATCCTATGTGGAAAGTGATTTATGAAATGCCATTAATTGTGTGTTGTTATTTATGAACCTAGGTCTTTCCTCTTTCCTTCAATATGGCAGTACCTCAGTGGGTTGCTAGTAATCTTTTTGAAAGGGTCTTGGGCACTGAACAAATACTTTTTTGAAGACAGAGGTGTTAGTCTGCAACTTTTGTGACTGCAAACTTTGATTGTGTTCTAAATTTTTTTCATGCCCTCCAATGATAAAATACTTACGTTCAAGTTTAGGTTTTGCCCACATTTAGGTTGTGCAGCTCTATGGAGTCCTGACACACCTGAAACATATAACACTAACATGCACATTGCACTTAAAACCGCTGCCTGTTATTGAGTTTCCATGCCTCCATGCCGTTCATTAGGAATAGGTGTAAAGGTGTCAGTCTTGCCTAGGAGCTGCCTCATACAATCATTAGCGTGGTGGAATTTGTGTGTTTATTCTGTAGCTGGGACCTGGTTCCCTGTGAGAGCACAGCATCTTTTTTTCCATTCACTGTTCCAGCACAGAATAATTATGCAAGATGGTGACACTGCACAGTGTTGTGACAATAGTTTAAAGTGTCCTTTGATAAGAACTCCTTGTCTGGGTTTACTGCTAAGTTTGTGAGGCAAAGAATGTGCAAAGGATGAAGGGGAGTGCCTGTGTTCTTTTCTTCTGTTGCCTATAGAGGAGCCTGGAGGAGTGGGCCCATCTCCAGCTCAATGAGCCATGACTGTTTAATTGCCTGACATTCTGTCAGAGCACACACCCTCAAAACTCTGAAAGAAATGGAGATTTTAAAGTCCAAAGAGGGGATGAAGGCACAACAGACTGTCAGGCTCCAAGGCACATTAAAGATAAGAGGTGGAGCTTTTAATTTGACATTTGTAACAAGTTTTGTGCAGTGCAATTTAGTGCCGTTTTATTAGTCCTTTTTGTCTCTCGTGTAATACGCAGTTCACGTTTTATCAGTATTGCACTATAAACAATGAGCTAATGACACAAACAAGACTAGACTGTAGAATCTGTAGGGAATACTGTTTGTCAAAAATGAATCCTTTGATCTATGACTACATCAACAAATGGACTGCTCTTTTTTCCGTAGCTTTCAGGAGATGCTATCTGAAAGTCAATTAGATCTATCAGACACATTTTTTAATATTTAAGTGATTAAGACATCACCAGTGTCTACAAGGTTATTCATGTGCATGCTCTCAGATCATTAATGAAACTAACTCCAGTCAGCAATGACCAGCTCCAACATCCTAAATCTTTCTTCACCAAAAAGCAGCTAGTTTAATTTATGTTTATGTTAAAGACTGATTTAGTTTTTCAAAAAGCAAAATTATTTAGGTTGGTTTTCACCAATTGCCATTACAGTTTGCCTCAACTCATATTAAACAGGGTCATATTGCAACAAATACAGCAATTTCCAAAATTAGTTCCTAGAAAACAAAAGAGGGAGAAGAACCTATTTAAGTTCTAATGATTGATTAAGCAATATAGTCCCTTTTTACATTACAAATGATCTTTATATAATTAGATTTTCACCAAAATGTATATATATTTTCTGAAATTATACATGTTTCTTAATATTCAAAATAGACATACATTTTTCATATATCTTCCAGGGCACAGTTGGGATAACACATCAAATGGAAAATGTATAATTGTCAATAAATTATAGCTCCTCTTTCATCTATGGAGATGTGATGCTATTCTCTGTCTCTCTCTCTCTCTTCTTGTCTCACCCTGTCAAACATTTTCTGTATTACTGGGTAAAGTAAACATTTCTGAAAGCCAAAATCAACAATCAGCAGTAGCTATCCAGCACGTATTCAGGCACACACTCCAAGGTTAGTCTAGACCTGCAACAGCAATTCCCAACACCTGCTTGAAACAGAAAAGCACTTTACAAAATATTGAGGAAAATACTCTTCAGCCAGACTGCTAGGTTTTTAAAGCACTCAGTGGTTTCTAACCTTTGGTCACAAGATAAATATGAGGGATTGCATATGGATTAACAAGAGCAATAAAACTAGAGGTGGTTGGTTGTTTAGTTAGTTAGTTAGTTAGTTAGTTAGTTAGTTTACTTCATCAGGCCTCTGTTATTCATCTATCCAAATATAGCAAACAGAGACAAAGAAATCCCTTTATGGTTGAACTGCTGGAATTTGATTGGCTAACCTTGGCATCCCATCCACCCAATTAATTGGATCATGATTGTTATGGGAACACATAATTACCTAGTGGATTTTTTCATCACAAACCACACAGGAAAAGTTAAAACTCCCCTGGTTTAGCACTCTTGTAACTTGGAATAATTACTTGAGTTTGATATGGTTTTTCCACAAATACATAAAATCACCATAAATCTTAATTACATCTACTCCATCTCCCTCATTGAAAAATACAGCATCAATTAATATGCATTTTTTTTCCTATGAAAAGTTAAACTCCAGGCGGCACAATGGTGAGGTGTATTTGCTGTCATCTCACAGCAAGAAGGTTTCGGGTTTGAATCCATTTCATCATGGTGTTAGGTTAATTGATGACTTGAAATTCCCCATAGGTGTGAATGAGAGTATTTCTCTATAGAAGGAATAAACTGTAGATACTTCACGTTAAAATATCTTTCTTATTGTATGGGTCTTGGTGGTTAAAGGTGTGTACATCGCATTGAGCTGGATATTGATCCATGAATAGCATCTAAACTAGTTGTGACATCACAATACTATAGTCCTACAAACACATCTTAAACTAAGATTTAAGGTGAGCTCAAAGAATCTTCCCCCTTGAACAGATGAAAGTTAAAACAGCAACAGCAACTCTGCACATACATTATTCTGAAACATGAAGGTCAACCATTCAAGTGAGACACTGTAACAAGAAGCAAAACACATTTTTGTGTCGCAGTGGATGTCAAAGAAAATAACCGAAAGGCATCACTTTTGCTTTAGCATGAGATCAAGGGCAGTTTGTTGTGCATTATATCTTCTGGTGTGTAGTGTTCCTTATTTTAACCATGTGCATTTCAGTACTCAGAAAACAGTCAAGTAAAAAGGAAAAAGGCAGTTACTGTAGTCCTCTGGATTAGCCCTCTCAATAAGAAAAAGTGGCAGCACGGTGGATCAATGCTTAGAATTGCTACCTCACAGCAAGTAAGTTTTGCACTCAAGTCATGGTTTCCCCCATGATTTTTTTCCCCTCCTCTAAGTACTTCAGTTTCCTACCATAAGGGCACGCAGGGCAATACATTCCTGTTAGGTGTGAGTGTGTGGTTGTCTATATTTGTTAGCTTTGTAATAGGCCAGTGACCTGCTCAGGGTTTTTCCTCTCTTAGCCAATACATGACTCAAGAGCAAATGTGTGAGGAGTATGCTCAAACAAAGGAAGATGATTCTGTGAGGAATATGACTGAATGAATAAAGCTGTACAAAAAGGCAGTTTTTCAGGTGGAAGCTAACAATACCGCTGCATTGTCCAGAACAGTCTCTCAAACTGCATACTAAATCTTTTCTATGTATAGTATGTCCATTATTCTCACAGCTGGTATAGTGTATAGGTAACTTGTGAGAGTATAACATGAAATAACTGAATATTCATGGACACTCTTTTTTCCTCTCATTCTTTGCCATGTTTAGTAGGAAAAGCTGCGTAAAACATCCTGTGTGCGGTTTGTAAAGTTAGTTTTCAGGAAAAGACACAACCACTCCTTTCCCAAAATCTTGACCCTGGCATTATATTTCTGCAGTCCAGGAACATGTCAAGCCACTGAAACATTCTTGTTTTGGATACAGTTTAATGGAAGTAAAGTGGGCCTATCCACAGCTCCATCCTGTGAGTTGTTGTCTTGCCCTCGCCATGCAATTGTGGAGATTCCACAGATGTTAACATAACTCGTACTTTTTCTAAGACCACATAAAAATAAATAGCCTAGTGTATATGTGGCATTCTCCAGGGCATTGTTTGAATGTAAATTTAACAATCCCCTAAGCTGGGAGTGGCTCTCATGTGTTGTAATGTAAATATTTGACTGTTTCAAATATACCTTTAAATGTGAATCCCCTTTTTCCCCAACACTTATAAACCGGACTGAAACAGAATGTTTTGTGGAAAACAAAAAAATGAACTGAAATTCTTTTAAAATAGTGAATTGGTAACTGATGGTCAAAACATAAAGAGCTTACCAAAGCAGATACAGGGCCCATGTAACCATGTAGACAAGTCTCTACAAGGACACACAACGCCTATTGTTGTACTCATGCATAATAAAAAAACAGACACAGTTATGACTGTGAGCGTTCTCTGTTCCCTGAAGAATGAAAGTCTTACCTTTCAGAGAGGGAAGCGAGTGTATCTAAATGAGTAGGAAGTAGAGCCCCTTTTTCATCACACATCTGTCACTTCTATCAGGAGGTAAGGAATATTTAAATAATAGGCCATGTCTGATAAACATGCAAACAGACCTATCCCATAGCGACACATCTCAATCTGGCTATCAGAGAATTGGGGTTACAGCTATGTACTACATCAAAGTGTTATAACCTTGGTCCTGTAGTGAGATAAAGACACCACACATGCTGTATCAAGCCAAATGGTGCGACAACCCCAGAATACTTATCCTTCACAGTTCACTGTTGTCATTCGCAAGGCAACACTAGCAATGTTGTCAAGGAGACGGACAGAATAAGAATGCTAGGCCTTACTGCTAACTGGGTGGAAAACAACTCATGACTTAATATAGGAGAGAAACAGAAGAAATAGGAATATTCACTAGTGCTGAAAAGTCAACAGATTTATTCTCAGAGACAATCTCTGTATAATTTTAATAAATATGCATGTGCCAATGTAGTGTAGAACAAAGGTTAACAATTCCAAGACCATTCCAGGTACTTGAATTTTAAATGCATTGCACAACTTCCAAAACCTGGTTTAAGGTTTTTCAAAATAATAACTGGGGTATGTGCCACACAGTCATTTGTGGACCTTATTAC
This sequence comes from Mastacembelus armatus, assembly GCF_900324485.2. Classification (NCBI taxonomy): domain Eukaryota; kingdom Metazoa; phylum Chordata; class Actinopteri; order Synbranchiformes; family Mastacembelidae; genus Mastacembelus; species Mastacembelus armatus. The sequence goes on along the minus strand of NC_046653.1, from coordinate 15,465,574 downwards.
TGAAAGTTGTAAGAAGTGCTTCAAAGAAAGGTCTCAGGAGCCAGTTTGGAGAAGAAAGTTCTGCACCAAAAGTAAGGAATAAGAAACAGGCATAAACCAATTCAGCCCTGTTTAGAATACAAAATGATCTTTAGATGCAACCCTTAACTGATCCCATAACAAATGACATATCAATTCAGAAGGGCATTGCCAGTCAGACACAATATTTTTGCGTGTCATTGTTCGTAATTTCTGAAATGCCTTACATTGAGTTCGTGATAAGTTCTTTTATTGGCTGAAAGTCCAAAGGATGCAATTAAAAAAAGAAAACCAAACTGTAGCATGGAAGAAAATCTGCAGAGGACATCAGAGAAAACAAAAGGGGAAAATAATAACACATTAACAGGTGCAGACAAAGATGTGTGGAATCACAATGTAAACAAAACTAATTCCAGTATGTTGCTGTTATTTGCACCAGGATTACTAACTAAATCAAAAATACATCTGGCCAGAACAGCAGAAACTACAGATAGCAAGATAAAATAACCCTATTTATATGTATTACACAGATAATGTATTGGTCATCCAAAGCCTCAGAACAGCATGTATGTGAGAGAAAAAAAATCTCAACTATAACTTCAACTAATTTTCTCTGGGCTTCTCAAAATTCCTTGCTCGCCTCTTTTGATGTTCTGCAGTGTGAGAAACATGGGCCCTGGCTCTCCTTGGGTTATGTTGCCACATTGAGAGCATTTAATATTTCTAAATGCTGTCCATGGTGCGGCATGTCAACTATACTATGTGGTCATCCATTATCCTAGTGACATATGTTGTCAGCGCTTTCGTTATTTATAATTCTTGAAATATATTTCTGTGAGATTTTTATAGTCACTCCTACCTTTTGGTTTCCATCACCTATGTAATTACTTGACACGTATTTTCTGTGTTAAGTGGGTAACACGCTGATTTATGTTTTTGCCAAGGTATCAGTGAATGAATTTTTAAAGCCTTTCTCTTACAGTGGTCTGGATGCCATGTAATCTTTCTTTTGGTTCAAAGTAAAATTTTATAGCAACATAAAGAGAGGGTGAGGGTTTAAAGGTATGTAGAAATTTGAGCTATAAATGCATGTAGAATATATTACGGTTGCAATGCAGTTTAATCAGTCCTACCTTGAAATCAGACCTCATGCCCAGCAAGTAAAAAAGTTACCTTACTCTTTTTGGAATCTCAAGCAAGCCACAGGGGATACACCCCAAGGACTGGAGTAGAGCTTATCTCAGTATATATATCCCACAAAATGCAGATTTATGGTCACACTTATAAAGAAACATACTCTAGATGGTCACTTTTAGACAAACTGCTTAGTCAATTACATATGTTTTTTTTTTTAATCTAAATCATTTGGAAATGGAGTTGTGGACAGTTGGATGCGATAGTTGATGTAGCTGCTCTGGATGTTTCTGAAGTTGCAAATAAATGTTAATAAACCATAAAGATTGTTAATTAAATGAAGGTGAGCAGAGGGGGGAGGTGATCAGTGAGTGTTGCATACTGTAGTGAAAAATAATATCTCTTGTAATTGCTGAGCTAAATGGTTCAGTGTTATTGTTTTTGCAAGCTATAATCATGACAATAATCACTTCAACTTATGAATTTTATTTTTCAGAGGCCAAGTCAACCAGCAGCTACAATGCTAATACTACAATTTTTCACAAAGGAGATTAGAGATTTTATTGAATTTTTTTCATTTAGAGTCATCCAAAGCATTGTCCCGGAGGCTAATGCTGGCGGCATAAAGGCTCTGCTACTTTTCATATCTGTCAATACATTAATGAGGCACACTGGCCCCATTACACTCTGGACTGCCTGCTTCTCTGGGGAACAAGGGCAGCAGGGAGAGAGCAGGCCTGCCCGTGATTGCTCTGTTCTCCACAGAGTATAGCTTCCCTTTAATCATCACCCTTTTTCAACTTCTCTTGTCGTAGCCTCGGGCGGCTCTCGGGCACAAACTCACCACTGTTTCATCAATATTCTGTCATTTTTTTTCTCTCCATGGGATTATTGTGGGACAAAGTTTACTCACCACGATAAACCATAATGTCTCGCTAAACAGGTACCAGGGGACTGAGTAAATTATTTGTGGCAATATTGTGTAAAACGAGCCACTAAATATGCTCATACATATGCTCATATTGTATTTACAAACATCGACAGTATGTAAATCCAAAATGAGCTATGACATTATACAGTAACTGTCATTTAAAAGTGAAAGGACCTGATCATGTTGTGTGAAATAAGGACAAAAATCCAATTTGTAGCTAGCTGGCTAAGCTGGACTCTGACAACTGCTATTGGCTCGTGAATAATGAAGCCTCATTTCAAATTTACCGAAAATGACCGGAGATGCACCAGGTTTTTATTGTTTGGATAAACTTCTTCTTTTTCTGGTGCATATTAAAATATATTTTATTGACATTACTTCATGATCAAACCTCATTGAAAGAGACCAGAGTCATTGGTTTCTAATTATGCATGTCTCGTAACAACACAGCTTCTGCTATTTTTGGAACCAGTATTACGATTGCTTTTTTGTGTTCACCTTTTCAAAAGTATGCAGAAATTTGCCTTCATATTCAATTAAAGACATGATAAGTTATTTTTCCTACAACGCTCTCACTAAAGTATTGAATAAAAAGTGCATTTGACAACACAGTCAAAGTACAGCAGCAATTAAACATAATGCACTGAGCAATTTTGTCAATACACTGTGCAGTATTTCTTTAAGGGAGCACTTTTAAATCTTAAACTATGTGTAAGACTAATAAGTGATAAATATTCATTACTTTTGTTTATTGCCTCACTGGGAGCTTCTCCTCGGTTCTTGTCAGTTATAGCATTAAGATGGATCTCACAGCATTTCTTCTATTGTGTGAAACCAAGGCTGTAAAATCAAAACAAATGCAAAACAATAACCAGCTTTGAATAACAATAGAATTTTGCTATATGTCAAGTATATATTCCCAGGATGCAGCATAATAACAGTCTCACAGTGTTGTCTCTGATGGTGCTGTCACTGGGAGATATAAGAAAGATATGCACACTGCCCTGACTGAGGCTTTGTTGAGATGCCCGTGTCGAATCATGTTGCAGTATTATGCTGTGGCACATTTATGCTAGGACATAATCAGTTGCAATCAGAAGTTGAAGAAAGTGCAATGGCTTGCAGAATTATGCTAAAAATGGGCTTATATCATGTCACATGGTGTGGGCCTCAGCAGGATTGGGCAGAAACCACCACTGCTCTGTCATGTCAAATCAAATCCTAGTTTGCATGTGGTTGCACTGTTTTCTAACCATGGTTTGTGTCGCTGTACCATTCCCATCTGTGTGAGTCCTGCAACATAAACAGCTGGGCAGTGTCTTTCTGGTTTCATAGAAGTCACATAGAGCAAACATATTTGCTTCTGTTCTTTGTTGATGGATATTGATCGGGTGAGAAAAGCGCACATTTATATGCACTCTGGTAGTTACCTCGGCTAAGCAACACTGCCAGTGACCTTTGAGGTGAATGTCTCCAGACAAGGACAAAGACCTGATAAAGTGGAGTCAACTGGTACTGAAATTATCACAAAGGTCATTTACTTGTTATGCTTTGGGTTAGACAATATTGGTTCTGCTCTACACTTTTTTTTAATATGCTAAAAATGCTTTAGCACCAGATGGCAGGTCTTGGTTGAAAGAATCTGCTGTTTATGGATAGACCTGAACCAGCGAGGAAGGCTTTATGATGTGTTAGACACCACATTAAATACACCCTACGGACGTACACCCCAAGGGCCTCAGCCCCCTGATACTCGACACTGTGGCTGTTGAGCTGTTGACTACGTTTCCATGTAGTGCGCCCAGACTTAGATAGGAGAGTGTATTAGCTTTTAGGATTGGCTCAGTCAACAATATAACTCGAACAAGAATGTGATGAAGAGGCAGAGTTATTCTTACTGTGGCCTTCCTGCTAGTGAGAAAGCATTTGGTCTCTCCTCAAAGTGGTCACTGGTCAGGGAAAGACTTATGGCATGGCCAAGGTCTTGGTATGAGCAGAACCGACTCCCTGACCTCTGTAATTGAGATGCAGAAAAAATACTGCATTTGTATCAAATGAAAAACTATTTTAACACAGACAGGAGAAGCAGTTGCCAGGGAAAATAAGTTGATCGAGGAGTTGTCTGCCCCTTGTGGTTTAGTGGTAAGACCTGCTACCGAGTCTATGATTAGATTGAACATGCACTAATTTAGCTCAGACTTGCAGCAGAGGAATATGCTCTGTGTCAAGCAGCGATGACATCCCCAGATAGGTGCTTGAAAAGTGATCATTGTTAATTTAACAGGATAGAAGTGTTCTAACTGTGTGTGAGAGAGAATGCCTGATAAGCTGTTTCTTTTGTGTGTGCGTGTGTGTTTGCAAGATAGAAAGGAAAATTTAGCAGCTGACAGAACAGCCAGGGGAGACACTGAACACTGTAGCTCAGCTTTGGCAGCGCTGCAAGCATGATGTGCGTGCATTTGTGTGTGTGTGCGTGTGCGTGTGTATATGTGTGTGTGTGTGTGTGTGTGTGTGTGTGTGTCCCTGTCTGTTTGAGAGTAAAAGTTAGAGCAGTAGTCTGGCCACATATTTCTTTTTTTATTAAAAAGCAGATAGCATGTTTGGGCATCATCCCACAGCCAGCTAAGCTCAGGTCCCCAACATTGTGCTGTTGCCATGAGTGTGACTGCAACTTCAAAGACAGTGACACGTCAGCTTTTGATCTGAGAATAGGCAAGGGCATCTGAAAACCATTGGTCAAAGTACAGTTCAGTCACATTTCTGTGCTGAGCTGAAAGGTGGCATGCAGCTGCAACGTGCATGCAGAAACACTCCTGACCTGTTTGTGTGTACATGCAGCTGAGTGCACACACAAACAAGACAGAATGATAAACATTGTAAGAAATATTTTGAGTGTCTGTAAACACAAATTGTAAGCATGCTAACGCCATTATCTCATTGACCCATACTGTTGTTTTTGGAAATAATAATTCTGTGTAAACATTCCCTCATGTTTGTTCATTCATGCAAACCAATTACTTTTTATAGTGAGCAAACATAACATGGTATATCTAGTATGTCTAGGTGGATTTCATTTGTGGTTAAAAACAAAAAAAGGAAAAAAAAAGGGTATGTTTGGATCATGGCAAGCTAAGCCATGTGAGCTGCATTACATTACAGGCTACTTTTCAGTCCTGGTTACTCTGAATTAGTCTTCTGGATTGTGTGCTGGTTTCTGTTTTGAGAGGAAACAAGACAGAGACATGAAGAGCAAGAATAGAACTTGATTTGACTAAATGCATTTTTGTAAGCAAGGTAGTTTGAATGAAGACATGGATGGGGAAAAGTTGGAAGAGGAGTTGTAAGAGCAGTACAGACATGACTGAGTATACACTGTACTTAACTTATACTATACACACAGAGGCCATAGGCTTTACTCACAAAGCTCCTTAGATTAGAACCCTGGTTTAAGATCATGGGTCAGCTAGTCATGAAACTTCCACTTAGGACTGGGGAACTAGAGAAAAGCCAAAGATGAGATTGGAATAATAGCAATAAGATAGAAAGAGAGAAACACAGTGAAGTAATGAATAGTTTGTGACAAAAAGATTAAGAATATAACTGAAGAAAAAAGGCCTTATTACAGTTTTTACACTTCAAGGTTTAAGTTGATGCTTAATTATAAGTAATATAACTGCTTAAGTTAAACACAAGTATCTTTCGAAAATATTATGATGATATTCTGTATTTTTGTTATTTTTGTCATTAAATCCCATTAAAAGACTAAAACCAGCAATGAACCGATCCACTATGATCTGAAAGTGTCACCTTTTTCAAAGCTCTAGTATGTTACACACAGTTCGGGACAAATATAGAAGTTTGTCAGGTCTACCACTGAAACTATTTGCACCTCCGGTGCTGAAATCTGAAGCTAACATTTACAACACTTCATTTTTTCATTTGAATAGTAGTACTAATTCAAGGTATTTTCAGTTTATAATGAATATGTAGTGATAAAACCATTCAAACTAAAACAGAACAGTTATTGTACTTTTCTACATCTCCCACTACTTGGATGACTGAGAACTTTCCCATTTCCAACTGTGAAGCAGATTATTCTATTATAGTTTTTTTGCATACCTTTTCACCTTTTCAAGTGTCAGGGACAATATATTAAACCTTTAAAAATCATAGAATATAGATGATGTGAAGTAAAAAAAAAAACAGAACAAGTACAAGGACAGTATAGTCCTGCAGGATTAGCCTTCCTCACTAAGACCTTGGCAACTTAGAAAATCATATTCTAAACAATTCAAACATTATTACTGTATAATTATAACAGCGTTAACACTAAACTAAACTAAAATAATTACTAAATTCAGTAGAAAACAATTATAGCAATATAGTATGTTTTTATAGAAGTTGGGCATATATATTCTCCCTGTAGTGGCATATAAATACCTTACAGTGTGTCATAACCCATTTATTAAATGTGTGTAACAGATTATAAATGGTTGATTACGCTTAAGAAATAATTTTATCAACCCATGAATGAACACGAAATCCTTCTGTTTATCTGAACAATTAAAGATTTTGAGAGATGTGGTTTTTGGGACATGTGTGTTTACATATTGGCAGAAAATGAAAAGAAAACCCTCCATTCATTTTTCATATCTTGTTTAAAACATTACGTTGCTACCAGAGGAAATGCATTCTATGGGAACCATCTGTTCAATTAATGCATATAGAAGATATGCCTGTCTTTTCCCAGAGGTGCTAACACCTTAAGATGCATATGTTGGCAATGATGATGATGATTGATTAAACTTACAAATTACTGAAGTCCTCTGGAGGAAAAGATCTAATATACATAAATAATTATGGCATGCACATCCAGTGACTAAACACATGTGCCCGCCATGTTGTCGGGCCTTGTTACAGAATCACTGGTATCACACACCAATATCACCTTTAGTGTCATCAGGAACTGGAATAGCTATTATACAGCATGATAATGGCGCTCTGTTAGAACATCAGTAAAAACAAATACGATGTAATTCTCTGATGTGAGTCAAGGGGAAGGTTTTGACTATGCTTCTCGTTGTGGCTATAATTAGAAAATCAACCCTCTCACCAATAGGTAGTTGATTATAATCAGGCTGTTTGACTCTCTGCTTCCTCACATAGCACTGACATGCTGGGGCAATATTGTTGACATGTTTTTCATGCATACAGTATATAGTAGAGTTTTGTGTCTTTCATTAGTCTTTTTGCTTACTGTACATGTATTTTTATGGTAATGCTCATTACATATTCATAAGTCTGAAGTGACATATCATTAAAAAAAATGTTTTCAATTTGAAATTTATTGGCTTAAGTTCCTCTGTTTCCTGTCCAGATGCCTTCATCACCCCATTTCTCAAAGACATAGTGCCATCTAGTGTACATTACAGCTGGTTGCATGCCAGGTTTGATGCAGTTGTATTATTTATTCATGGCAAATGCGCAGTGAAGTGAGAGGCAGAATTCTCCCAAAGGCATATTTGTTATTGGGTGAAACGGCTCAACCTTTCCTCTTGTTTTGAAACTTTAGTCCTCTAAGCATCAGAAGTTTGAGGTATTTTAGGTTCGTTGAGTACTTGCATTTCTTTCCCAGTGTATTCTTTTACTATACCAGCTCAGTGGGGAGTTTTATACAATTGCTAAGGTTATGTGTTTGTTGTGGATAGTTGAAATAGGAAATCATTGGGCATTCGCTCACTATAATGGATATATGTCTGAATCTATGTGTTTATGTGTCAATACGACACATTAGAAAATATAGATGTTGTCAGTCATCTCAGCAATGTAATTGGCTTAAATAATTAGAGAAAGTGAAGTGTTTATCTCTTTTCAGCTATATGAAACATGGCAGCACCATGCCCAATGGAAGTGCTAATTAAATATTTGCATTACCAAGATGAGTTTGTCATTCTCTACACGATTCATACTTTTTAAAAGGCCTGGTTTTGGCAGATCCTGAGAAAAACTGTGAATCTCTCACTTGTTAAAGTAAACTTAATGTGTGAGGTTTAGTCAGACATTGCCAGTCAATCTCCTGCATTGAGTGTAGCCTTGACCCTCTGGCAGTATCAGAGCTGCTGAAGTGCTTTGGCATCAGTGTGACAGGATTAACACATCAAAAGCAGTGTCGGGGCCTACAGCAGCGTCACACAGTCAGTACAGCACCTTTCATGTTCTGCTCAGGTTCACTACAATTTCACGTAAGCCAACAGCAAGTCAGACGGAAAAAGATAATGGGGCCAACCTGCTGCTATCAGGCTTTCCCTTGGCTTCAGTGGAATATGTCAAATTCTGTGTGTTTGATTAAAGATTGGAGTTCAACAGGCTCAAGTCAGGAAACGATATCTGAGTGTGTCACATGGCTGAGATGCAAAGGTGTATTTAGGTCTGACATTCAAGCCAAAATTATAGCTGCAAGCCTGCATGATCTTACTTTTCATGATGCAAACCTTCAATTGTCAATGTGGAAGTAAAATTAAATCCAAATCATTTTTTTTTTTAGGAGTCAGTGTTAAGAGGTCTCAGGAGTCAGTCCCATGCTTTATAATCCTTTTGATAAGATGTGGTAATAATTAAGGGCGAGGTTTTATAATGACTTTACTAATGAAATGCATCCTGAGTAACAGAGTATCAGGTTTTAAAGAAGACTAAAGCTCAGTTAGGACATAGTTCACTTGATTTAAAGTACTAGAGCATTTTTCTATATACATACATATACATACATACATATATATAAGCAGAAATGGTAGGAATATCTGTCAGTGCCTGGTTTTCTTTCAGAAACTTTTATGAGGATATATGGCAATAACTAATGTTGTAATGGTTTCAGGACTACAGCATAAATAAAAGAATAGGTGTGTCTGGGAAGGTTGCTATCTACTTTTCTAGCTCACTAGAAATAATGTCCTATTTAAGCAAATCGGTTGCAAATATACACCTTATTAATATTTGAATATTAACTAGTCAATATAACATGTTCTATGTCAAATATAACTTCAAGGTTGCACAATTATTTCCCCTTCATGGCAAGCTCTGTCTGTGTTTAGGTGGTTGATATAAAAGAGAAACTGAAGCTGTCCAAGAAATTTTGGTCCAACCTTCCTGAGGCATTGTGCGTGGAGGACAGAGTGACCGCTGGAAATGCCAGTGATGAGGACTGCTGGAATGGACACTCCAAGGGCAGGTAAGGGCACTAGGGCCTGGGGCTAAGGCAGGCTACTACAAAAGGCTACTTATAAGTCCAAAGTCTGCTCAACTCCCCTGATGTTAATCAGTCTAATCCTAGAATTAAGGTCCAGATTATATACTTTCACTGCCTTAAACGGTGCTGTGCAAGTGCTTGGTGCTGTAGTTCATAAATGAAACAAATGGAATGTGGTCTATTAAATATTCAAGAGTTGGTCATTTTGGTGCATTGACACACTTGTTAATATATATTCTAATTTGCTTTAATGTTATTTGCATTTTGGTTAGTGTTATTTTATTAAATAGTGTTTTCTTTCTTCTACCAGCATGGCGCTTCCTCTATTAAACTAATTTCATTTTCAAGGGAAATATTTACACGAGAGCTCCAAATGCCTGCAGTCATTGCTGAGGTTACAGTTAATTGATTTGTGTCACTTTTATTCATAACATCAATTGCATAATCAGCACCATTCATATTTTAAATTACTTAAATAAGCCTGAACCAAAATGCTTTAACCCCATTTTATCTGTCAGCAACTGCTACTTTCTGTGGCCAGAAAGAAAAGAATATCATCAGTGAAATCAGTCAAGGACATCATATGTTGCCTCTTTTGGTGTGTATTATCCAGAGTGACCTGGGCTTAGGAGAAATAAATGCTCTCAGAGGATTTGTGGAATGCCCTTGTATGATGGCCTGCTGCTTTATTTGTCAAACAGGAGTGCAGGCAGCTGATATGTTTTCCCTGGAGAAATATCTCACAAGTATGTCAGAACATTACCAGACGTGGTTATGTGAAATGTTCTTTTTTTTTTTTTCCAACACTGTTATGTCCTCAAAGAGCAATTGTCAGGGGTTGTATCAGAATAAGACGCACATTTTCAAAACAGCAAAACATCTCTATTTTCGGGTCTACTCTTAGTGTATCTGTGAGCTTTTTAATTAGACCTAATATTTCTGATTCTTACATGCACTGATTATTGCACTGCATGTCAGAGAGCTCAGAAAATAGGGTTGTGTAGTGTCATGTCAAGCTTTTTTACTTGTAGTATTTTTAATCTACAAGGTATTTCCCTGAGGTTCAAAAGGATGGCTTAACCAATCAGGTGAATAACCCTGAGGTGGGCGTGGACATCACCCGTCCAGACACCTTCATCCGCCAGCAGATCATGGCTCTGAGGGTGATGACCAACAAGCTGAAGAATGCCTATAATGGCAATGATATCGCCTTTCAAGACTCAAGTAAGCTATTCGTTTGTGTTCACTTAATATTCTATAACAGATCTGTATTTAACTCTTTAACTCGTAAATTACTGCAGCTTTAATTTTAATGTGAACATGTTTGTATATTGTAGCTTTAAAGTCAGTAAATGTAGTTAAATTGTTGGCAAACTGCTGAATATTTCAGTAAGGTTTTCAGTCTGGCTTGTATTTTGTTATTGATGTTGTAGGCGATGAAGGCAGCGGCTCAGGCAGTGGCAGCGGCTGCACAGAGGTCTGCACCACAGACATGGATGCTGCTGTCACCGAAGTCCCAGTGGTGAAAGCAGACCGAAGTGGTCCTGTGGACTCTGCCTCACTCCACACACCTTCCCTAGCCCCACCAACTATCCTGGCCCTTTCAGTCCTGACACTCCACCGACAATGGAGATAATGCTGGAGAACTGGGCTATATGTGGACAACAAGATTTTTTCTTTCCCCCTTTTTTGCAGTTTTTGTATTCAGGCAGATTGGAGCTACAGTCAAGCAGACAGTATTCAGGCTGTCAGCCTTGAGGCCAGACAAGTCTGCTCTGAGAAAAGAGAGCAGTCACGCATCATGATTTCCCACTTTCCCAAAGATCGTGCTGTGCCATCCTTTGACTTGATATTTTATGGCATCACTTCACCATCTAACACTGATGCCGACCCAAGTCAACAAACTCTGCTTCAGAGATTGAAAAAATATATCTTGCACATATGGCAGATATTAATGTAGGTCTCCATGTGGAAAAATATAACATGCACTTTGATTGTTTTGATTTTAAATGAAAAAGAAAAAAAAAAGTGAGAATGTGGAATTTAACGCACCCAAAAGAGGCACATTAGTCATAATATATGTTTACTATTATATTTTAAAGCAAATACAAAGCATTTTGATCTAAATGACATAGAATTCAGGAACATGTGGTTTGCAACTGACATTTTTTCCTCTGTCTTTAACTCATGTGCCAATTAATGATTTTTGACTAGAACTGATTGAATATTGATCAAAACATCACAACATTGTTTTTGTTTTTGTTTTGCCACTGAATCATATTACTTCAGCTTATGTTTTACAGTTGTTTCTACCATTAAATATGGCAAAATTGTAGGTAAACCTTATTATGGATTGGTCATGGATCTGCTCTACTCTTAGCATCCGCCTTGTGCTGAAATTCACACTTTGTTAAGGTATAAGATTTAGGGATAAGGGAATAGGAAAGAGGATACGAAGTGACATTTTTATATATTCATTTGCCTTGCAACAAATGTATTATTTGCAAAATACTCTCATATGATGCTGGTTTCTCAAGCTTGGCTTCAGGAATTGACTGCATGGTCAGAATTATTATATAGGGTTGCTCTCATACAGAGAAGGTGCCAACAAGCCACAGTAGTGCCGTCATAGCGATGCTGGTTCTGTACTGCTTTGGGCTTCATGTTGTTGCGTAAAATCAGTGCTGTCAGAATGAGCTAAAGAAATTCAAAATCTTACTATTATGTAATAAGTGATTAAAAATATATTTCTTTTTTTTCCATTAGGTGAGTAGTGACTAAGTGACCTGCATGGAAAACCATGCAATAAATAATTGTTAAAAGACATTTAAATGGTTCTTAAACATACTCTGGTGACATTATCATAAGAAGCCTTATAAAGGAAGTCCTACATGGTATAACATATATAGTTATAACCTTGTCTTGTATGCTTTGTGTAAATAGACATGCACATTGCACTGTTAAAATAACACCAATTCAATACTGAATTTTACACTCATTTACACTATGCAGAAATTGGGGCCTATAAAGTTTTCTGCTTCAAGTCCTTCCACAAAAATGTTTTCTAATTATTGGAATTGCATATACAGAAACAAAAAAGGTACGATAGCTACTTTTGTGCATTTTAATATCCAAAATGCATTGTTATTTCTGTGGATTTTTTTGGATAATGATTGAAACAAAAAAAAAACTAAACTCAAAATACTGTCAAATACAAACTCAAACACTGTCAGTGCAGCAGGAAAAAGTTGTTAATCGCAACATGTTCAAAAAACTTATTACCGCAGTTACGTAAAAGGTGAGGGAATTATTAAGAGAAGTAGCAAACACCCCACACTGGGTAGTGGAAATGCAAAGAAAGAGTTCCTAAATTTATCTGCAAAGCTTGAACGGTTATGTCTGCAGCACAGACAGGCTTGAAGCCGACCACAGTCACCTGTGAAATGAGAATCTGTGGAGACTGGACAAGGCTGAATGCTTCAGTGAAGCTCCTCAGTAGAGCGTACTTACAGAGAATGTGAGAGGCCTGGCGCTGCTGAGGGGGGCGGACAAAACCAGCCTGTATGTACGTCCACTGTTCTCTGAGAGCCCGTCAGCTCCATAACCACCTGGCCAGCTCAGCTTACATATCCACAGAATTAGCCTGTGTTATACCCTTCACACTATATCAATGACTATTTGTTGAGCTTTTTTTATATTACATTTAAGTCAGTGTTTGCATTCACATTGCAAGAACGAAAATATAGACAAAATCTGTCAAATGTTTCATTCAAAAGGATTCTTTATTATGACAGTTGATGTTACAGGATGCCCTTTTTATGTTTTGTATCATTGAACCTTTAATGGTAATATTTTTGCAATAAAATATTGAAAATGGACGTCTGTTCAGACAAATTATCTGAAAAATAGAATGAGCAAGAAACACTACAAGTCAGCATATTTTTACAATCACTGCATTGCTGTATGAATTCAAATCCTACTGGTGTAAAGGTCAGTTTGGGGTTTGAATATCATTTCAAACTAAGAGAGGAAAAAGAACTAGATGAGCAAATATGCCTTACTGTTTTTCAGTGCAATTACAATGATTGCATTTGTGTTTTGTTACTGTTCTTGAGAATAAATATTTATTAAAAACATTCCAATAGATTTGTATTTGTGCTGATTGTTCAAGTCACTATCCAAACTGCGAAAAGAAAATTATGTAAATTAGGTCACATTTTAGTAAGCTGGGTTGAACTATAATTACGTTTGATTGATTTCACTTAAAACTTGTAAGTTTGTATTAATGTTTTTAGTGACTAGTACATGATTCATATTATTGTACATATATTAAATCAGATTTAATATCTAGAAGCACACATGTCATTCATTTCCAGAAAGAATATTATCCAGAACACTGCAGATTGGCATCTCCATCTCGTCCAGGTATGGATGAGTACTGCAGTATATTTCAGAACCACTGGTGAAAGCTAGGCTTCCTCTGTATACTTTCTATTTGTGAAGTCAGCTTTTATCAGAGGTTCAAAGCCTCTGTTTCTCCGTTGACGCAGATAGAGCACAAAGATAAGGAGAAGCACCAGAAGACCAATGAAGACTCCCCCCAGAGTGGAGCCCAGCACGAACACATTAGGTCCTCCTTCTGCCTCTGTAAAGGTGAAATACAGGTGGAGACATAGATGGAAGTCTTTTTGCAGTAAAAAAAACGTAAATGTCATCCACTATGTTGAATTAGGGTGTTTACATTTAACACAAAGAGATTTGATTTGGCTCAATGAGGTTGTGAACCAGCCTCACCACTGAACAGATACTTCTGCCTTCAAAATAAGTTTTCTAGTCCATGTAGTTCGCAACAAACTTAAAAACTGCAAATTTCAGACCCAAAATTAGAAATGCATTTTCAAGCTCAGTTAATGAAAAATGAACTCTTGCCTTGTTGCCAAGAATCTAATGAGAAACTACCACTGTCAACTGTGTACAGTAAATATGAAGCTGCCATCAGTAACCAGATAGACACCAGGAAGTCACTGCACCCAGATAAGAAGTACACATAAAACTGCTTAAAAACACTGAAACACTATTATTGTTTTTTACTCTACTTCTTTGTACAAAGATAAACATGGGAAATAAATTGTTTCTATTATGTGTTCTATTTATGGCCACATTTTGTTATCTTAGGACAAAGCCAGTACAGTTGTTAACCATTTCTACTCTTTTATTCTAAGAAAATTGAGCCAAGTAGCTGGTTGTAACTTCATATTAGCCCTACATACAGGACAGCCGAATGGATCTTCTCATCAAAAAAACAAAAAAACTTTATGTTAGAGGAAAAATACTATTTTCCACATTTGTCAACAATTCCTTTAAATGCATTATGTTAATAGCTGCTTACCATCCAGGGAAATGGCATAGGAATATCCCAGCTGCTCAGTTGTAACATAGATCTCTTCATTAGTGATCGGAGGGAAGAATGGAACCATGTTGTAGTTCCTGTTGTGACCAATAGGGGCCATCTCATCTGGGAAGGTGGCATTGGACGGAACAAACCTCCTCATCCACTCGTCAAAAATGGCATCAGTGAAAGCATGGAGCACCTGAAAATAAACAGCGAGAAGCACCACAGAGATATTAATGAGAACAACTCTACTGTATCATTTCAGAGTTAAGCTAGAAAGCAGAACTGACCAGAAAGATGGGGTCATTGGCTGCAGAGTGAGACAAAGCACTGGTTCCATTGAGCAATGAGTGGACAAGGTTGTGAAGGTTGGTGACTGATTCATCCAGTTGTCCGTCTGGTTTTTCGTAACCTTCAAGAGCATTTCTGTAAGTTCCAAAGCACAAAGTTTGTTCAACTGTCGTACAAATGAACTCAAATCCTCATGAAACTAAAGTGCAAGTTGAATCTAGACAAATGCTGACCCCATCAGTCAGACTGAAATAAGCAGCCACAAAATATATGAAGTATTTTAAATTTATTATGGATGCTGAACAGTGAAGTTGTACCTAAAACTAAAGGAAGAGTTGGTGAAATAGGGAGGGCTGTCAAAGTTCCTGATTCCAAGACAGCTTCTGACGTCATTCATGGTAGGCAGAGACATGTTACTTCCCTCTGTTGTCCCTCTACGAATGAAACCTTCGCTGGTGCCATTGCAAAGAGTCACCAGGCGATTGTAGTCATCCAGACTGAAAGAGAAAACAAGCAGAACATTAAAGTGCTTCACTGATTTGTACCAATCAAACTGCAAATTTTATTCAAAATATTTAGCATTGTCATTATAATACAACCAGTAATCAGTTTTCTTTTCACTATTTTTCACTGACCTGTTACACACCACTCCCCATCTGGAGAATCTAGACTGGCTACTGATGAGAGAGGGGTTGTCTGGGTTTCGGCCTCCCAGCAAAGAGTCGGTACACACATCACACTCGCTCTGACCTGTGGCAAAGTTCCAGTAAGGGATCGCAAAGTTCTCATTCCCAGTCATTCTCTATAGGGAACAGACAATATTTTATAATGTTGAGTTTTCTGAGTAGCAACATGGGTTTTTGACAGCCTATTTAGCCGTGTTAAATAAATTGTGACAACTGGTTTGAAGCCAGACAGAGATTTCTGTCTGTCATCTATCATCTGTCACTCCCTCTTTTTCCATTTTAAGAGCTTAATTATAGCGTAAGTTTTATGCTTTTTTCTTTAGCTTCCATCTGGAAACAATGTCGAAGATATCAGATACTGATACAACATATTTAAACCATGTATGATTTAAAATGAACTGCAAAGGCAAATACTAAATAATAGCACATTGAAAATATGATCAATGTAAGGGAAAAATGTAAATTCAGTCATTGAAAAGAGTCAATTTGATCAAAGTAGTTAGATGCTTTCAGAATATTACATATACCTGCAGCTCTCTCTCCAAACTCAGGAGGTGATACCTGTGCCAGGTGATGAATGCTGGACCTTTGTGTGAGAAATCGATAGCTTTGAATGGACGACCTGGACCTGCAAGAAAATTGGGTGTTCGATGAGAATTATGCACACAAGACACAACATACATCTATCCATCTATTATCTATACTCGCTTATTCCTATGTAGGGTCCCAGGGATCTGCTGGAGCCTATCCCAGCTCTCTTTGGGTGAAAGGCAGGGGTACACCCTGGACAGGTCACCAGTACAATATACATAAAAGAAATATTAATAATTCTGTATTAATGTCTGAGTAAACGGATAAGGTCTCGTGAGAAACATCAATGGCACAGCAAAGAAACACAGAATATGTAATAGATTATCAGAGCTAATCTGGATAAATGTGGATTTTCTTGTTCACATAATTCTTATATTTCTCTTACTGTTATATTTACTTCAAACAGAATCGACCACATCAGGTAATTGGTTGTAATGTTTTAAGTCAAGAAATTGTGGTGATTTACCAAGAAGAGTGTCTCGGACTGAGTAGTAATGCTGCCACACAAAGAAGTCGTAGATGGAGATGTTAGCAATCTGGGGATCTGTTCCATTTGGTCCAAGGAGCCCCAGCCAGTGCTGGGTGGCAATAACGTAGTCTGGGTGGATGGTGGTTTTAGCAAGTTCCAGTGTGTTCAGAAACTCCTGGAGCTCTTCAGGGGTCAAGGAGTGGATGTCTTTCCGCACCACTGGAGCTTTCCTCTGGTCACAGTTGGGTCCAGTCCAACCAAATTTACACTGACCACAGTTGTAACCTGCAAAATTACCTGTATAACATAGACCAAACAATATGTCAAATCACAGAAAGTTCATATTGGTGCCGTGGCTGATTTACTAGGTTTGCCATGTGTCATTATCATGTTGAATCTATCACTTCTTCAGTTGATCGCTAACATTGCATCTTATAAAATTATACAGCACTCACCAGTACATCTGCAGGTTAGATTGAAAAATTTGGTCGGCCATCTCTCTCTGTCATCAACATTTCTCAGGCTGTACGGTCCTCCCCAGGGTTTGGTGTCAACTCGAACGGTAGAGCAGCTCCCTCTCCCCGACAGAATGCCGCACACATTAGCAGGGTCTGAGCCCAGAGCAGGGCAGCACTGCTTGGACAGGATCCCCTCCACTGTGCAGCACACACGAGGAAACTGAGCTTCTGCAGGCTCGGGCCAGAGCAGCAAACAAAGAATGCCAAGAGCCACCACCTTCATCATGTTTCGCTTGTTTCCTCCAGTCAGTGGTGACAAATCAGTTTGTAGATCAGTTATACAGTGAATTAGTTCCTCCAGAAGAGTGTAGAATCTCACTTTGCTATGGTCCACCGTTGTGTATCTTCAAATTAGATTCACTGATACTTTTTACATCTGTGGAAACAACACTAACAGCCAGATCATGTTGTGTTCCAGTTGGGTACATACACTATTCCTGCTTTTGTAGAGCTGAGCAGGATTAAGCCATCAGCCTTGTGATGATCACCTGACACCAGAGCTGTGTGCTGGGTTAAGATCTGGATGAATACCAAGAAACTGCCCGAAGGGACTATTAAGTGATGTAAAGCTACTTTGTTCCAAAAGACTAAATTGTGTCTGTTTTATTGCTTAGACCAAATCAGAAAAAGATAACAAAACAGACAAATATGTCACAACTGTCTCCAACAGAGCAGACTGCAGACCCATTGGCCAAATACAAAATAAAACATATTGGTCTATGACAAAAAAAAATAATAATTCTGGTAGATCTGTTGTGTAAGTTGTGATTGAGGGCTAATCCTTTTAATCTAGCCAGAGGTTTTCACAAATGCTTGGAGCTTGTGATTGAAGTGGGTCTGTGTTTTCTGTGCATTAATGTAACTTCCCACCCAACTTCTCAGCTGACACCATTTGCTGTGCATATGAGGTAGTAAAAGAACAACAGTAGAAATGGGCTATTTGGGTGATTTTATTGTTTAGAAAACCCTTTTACACACTTATCAATGCTGCGTGTATAAAAGCTTTACTGTTACTGATTTACTGTTGTTAGACAAACATGTACCTAACTTTAAATTTAGTGTACTTGGTACTAATGTTATATGCTGCTCTGTATTGTGTGAATTTTCCCCTGGGGTCACTAAAAGCTTAACTTAACCTAACCTATCTTAGCATATTCTTATCTAACCTTATCTTAAAATCATAGTGTCCTTTTTTTCTGAATCTGCTAGAAACTAAAATGATGTGTAATATAAAAAAATTTACAATATTTGCTTCTGGATTTTCATGAAATGGAAGTACAAGGTAGGAGAAAATGGAAATGCTACAGTGAAGTACAACTACCTTAAAATTGCAACTTAAGTAGTAGTAGTAATGTAGTTGCTTTGCAGTAGTGGTCATAACTTTTTGTTCTAAACTGTACTGAGACCTGCGTTATTAGTGCAACCTTAAATAAATTTAAACAGCAGTTAAAGGAAACATGTTTCTCACTAGAGATGGTTTACCAAGAATGGAAAAGAACTTGGAAATGGAGTAGAACTTTCTAATAAATTGAATCAATTTACTAGAAAGTTCAAAAACTTCTTGAGAACAAAGAGCTCAGAGTCTGATATCTTTGAAAAAATCTGAACCACAAAAATGCCCCAAAGATAGAAGATAATAATTTATAAAAAACAGAATCTAACTGTGTCATAGACTTACTTAAAGAATTAAGTGGATGTTTTTTCAGTGTATGTTACTGGATGTGAGCAAATGCCTCATTCAAGTGTGAAACTGAATTTATAGGCAGTTGGACACATAGACCACATAGACATGTGTTGTCTGTGTGTATTTTCTTTTGCATGTTTCAGTTTTTTGTAGTTTTAGCACTCCCTAACAAGTAAATTTCCTTTTTGAATAATAAAGTCAAATATCAATTGACTAAATTTCAGCTAAAACACACACTGTATAGTTTTTATTAAGACTAAAACTAGGCCTAAATCAAAATCAGGTGCCAAAATGAACGCTGCAATATAATTTCTTGTGGCCACACATTAGCTATCTTTAAAACTTAATTAAAATTAACTACTAATTCTCTCTAAAATATACAGTTAACTCATAAGTCTTCAAGTTCTGCATGTAATTCCATTTTCACAAAGTGGCTTTAGCTGTAGTCAGACAGTCAACAAGACAAACAGTTGGATTAACTCATCTAATTTGTTTCTATTTTCGTTTTTGTTAACACTAAACACACATTCACATTTGCGCATCCGTGAGATTGTGCTTATGACGGGTGGCTTATGACCGGAAACAAGATAGTCGCCTTCTTTGTGTTTTACTCACAAGTAATTAGAGATGGTGGTGTGGGATGATTTTATCATATAGACATTATTTGTTTGACACTGCCCTGTAGAAATGTAAGCGGACTTCTCCTTACACAGCCTTTGTTCAGGGGCAGGAGTTTCATACCCATCAAAGACCAGCAGATCCCCTAATACTTAGAACTGTCTCGTTAACCCTAACCCCTGATGCATTGCAGTAGGCTGACATGTGACTGCTCACATGTACACTTCTATAACTTCTTTGTTATAATTTAAAATCATGGGGTGTGAACTTATCAATATAAAAAAGTACCAGATTTAAAATGTGTCCCAGTCTAAAATACGTTTATGGAGTCTGTAGTTGGAGCACACATAAACATGGCGCCATGAGAAAACTATTGTGTGACCACTGAAAGCTTTACACAAGAGGACCTTTAAGGTTCACCGCATTCAGCAGGATTAGTGAGCACAATTCTTGGAAGTCATATGGCAGGTCTCTGTAGAAATTATTTCATGTTAATTGTAGCAAATAAGTCTGAAAACATGTAAATGAATTTACCCATAACCCCTAATTTCATTGCTGTGCATCACAGTCAACGCTTGTTGTGTGAAGGAAAACTTAATGTGCTGCATGCAAAATGTATAATCCATTTCAAAACAGTACACAAACTTAAATCAAATCAAAGATGAGATAAAATCAAATATTGCCAAGTGAAACAAACACCTACTTATAGCAATCAGATTTATGGAAATGAATAAATACAAGCTAGTGTGGAAAGAGCACCACCAACATAAACCAAACTGCAGTATTTATTTGTTTACACACAAAATAAAAGTCATTGAAACAAAGATTGACTCCTTAAATTTGAATATTTTCACATTTAACAAATATTGGGTGTTTGCTGCTAATATGTTTTCTTTGTTTTGTGCATGTTTAAATATATTCCAGGAACACTGAACTGAACCATAAAACTCAACCCAATATAACCTGCTGTGAAATCACAAACAGTGTAATTTTCAAACTCTCTTAACACACATTATTACCTGCTTTCTTTCAGATATTTTTCTCTTTTATTTGGACTAACTGTTGGAAGTGTCTTGTAAATAAATAAAATCTGCTATTCCTGTCTAAACACAGGATGGTGCCAGAGAGCCACAGAGGAATAAATGGGTACATGTGATGGCAGTAAGCAAGAGAAATATATTTAATAACAGGGTGGTTGTTCTTGCTAATGTTAAAAAAAAAATTAAAAAAAAAAATCTGTAATCTTCTGTCAATCAGCTTCAGAAAACAGTACAGTTAGAACAAGATACATGACTATATCTCTGCTGTTACATAAGACAATTTTAAGAGAACATGAATCTAAAATTTACAAAAAAACAAAGTAGAAAAAATGAATCTTGATTTACATATCACTACAGCAATTATAAAGCTTATTGCATCTATTTACCATCATTTGTCTTTTTATATTTAGTTTCCCATCTCAGGTTCAACATAAGAATGTGCATAATTGTCCATAATGCATTTTTGAAACCATTTGGTTAATCGTTTTTCAAAGGGAATCACAGATGAAGGTGATTCTCTTTGAATCTACTTTTTACCATGTGGATGGAAAAATGCATCCATTTTCTTAACAGCTTTGTGAATACTGGATTTTAACAGCTAACCCACTCTGCATATATTTATTAGGAATATGTTCTGGCTAAATAAAAGAAGGCTTTTAAAATTTTTAATTGGTGCTACTTCAGGTACATTTATACAGAACAGAGCTCAGTGTCCTAGGAAATGGTGAAAGGCAACCAATTTAAATGGTTTTTCTTCTTTGTATTTAGGTGCTTTGCGGATTCTTTCTTCATATTCATAGTATTCATAGTAGATTGTTAAAGTACATATCAATTCTAAATTTTTTACACTTGGCCCCATTTAGGTAAATAAATAAATAATAAAAAACAAAAAAAATGCAAAGCAATAAAAGCTGCCACTAGATCATTTCTATTCCAGTTTACTATTCTTATTACTATTATTAAAACACACCCTATCTAATCTATTTCATGATTATACAATTGCTTATTATCAAATCTATATTCAAACTGTGTAAAATCAATTTTTAAAACTCTTAATATGTGCAGTGATATTTTAAAAACATCCTGGCATGTCCAGTTCTCCTGCTTCAAACTTTTCTAAATCCTCATCCCACATTAGACACTCCCACTAAAGCCTCATGTGTCTTTCCAGTTGTATTTTCTAATGTTTTTCTGATGTGAAACTAATGTCTGCAGTAGTTCAATGTGTAAGCATGACTCTTTCTCTCTTTTGTGCATGAGGATATCACAAATATCACAAAACAGTCCTTAGAATGGACCTATTAGCATAGCAGTGATGGCTGCCAGTATTTCTCCTTTATATTCACAATGACTGCACATACAGGTCTGCCACCGTGAGAGGCAGGTGCAGTATCTGCCGACAATAGCAGGGGGGCAGTGTTGCTGTTTCTAGTGGCCCTGGTTCAGTGGAATGACTTGCCCTAACAGTTTGCATTTCCTTCAGGATGCACCACCAAATATGCCATGAAATAGTCTAGGATTGGACATCTTTGTACTTTAACTGTCACCATTTTAAATCTCAACCATGCCAAGCAGTGACTGACAGTATATACAGTGGACTGGGTGGTATGCAGTCATGTGAAATGAGTAGCCTGCATAGAGTTTTAATCCTCTTTAGACTCCTATCCATCTCCAAATTAATATCTAGGGGCCACATATCCCTCTGCACTAGTTTGTACTTGTATAACCCACTTCTCTAGCAAACTGATCAAATTATTCACTGGAAAATAAGATTAATAGTTATGCTTTGAAACATGCTTGAGGTCAATTATTTAGGAGATTCCAATGATATACTCATTACACTATAAAGCCAATTCAAGGACAAGCAGCATGAAGAACTTTGCTGTAGATTAATTGGCATTAAAGGTCAACATGCATTCAAATTGATGAAGATGCTATCCATTTTCATCAGTATGATGTACACAGTATATGGGAAACCTATAATGCTCATTACATGCATTTAAATGGGTCTGTCCTAATTACTAATCAGTCTCTTGTACCATTAGAGATGGAAATTAGAAATACAAAACAGTCCCCGGGGCATTATTCACTCAGAATATATTAGAGGTTCCTTTTATACTTGTTGGCATTTTAAAAATGAAGACTCAAAACTTTGTCCAATACAGCCAAGATTTTAAGGATCCTCACTTCTTTATAACTTCAACTAAAATATGAGGAGATGTGCGACACTACAGAACAATTGTTTGTGAATATAACAGAGCAGTGTGATATATTTTTGTTCAACTGGCTTCTTGAAAAACAAAACTATACTGTTTATTTTGCTATGCCCCAATCAGAATATTGGCTAGACCCTTCAGTGATTCTTTCTTCAGTGATTCCCGCCCACCTCTCTGGCAGCTTACCGATTTACATTTGAGCATAATGCAAGCATTAGAGGAGGCACAAGGCAGCCCTGATAAGTTACAAAGTGCTCCAGGGGTAAACCTCGTAAGAGAGGGTTTGGAGTTATTTACAGCGTTCAAATCCTTCAAAAATTCATGTCTGGAGGATGAGATTGGTTTTGCAGTTGATGCTTTGCACACAAAGCAAACACAATGCATATGGAGGGTGTTTAGCTGTAAATGACCAGATGACATTAATTCTAATTGACTGATCTCATCCCATGCTTAGGACCAATGTGTATGATACTGCTCAGGACACAAGGGTCCTGTCAAGGCACAATGTTACACACAAAGCAACAAAACAGAAACACTAAGATTGGCTTAAGAAATGAGGAACACAGAGGGCTAAAAATGATTTTTAAATGCAATTTAATTTTCAATGAAGCAATACTTAACTTGTATGGCATTTTCTATTCAAAGATATGTTTTGATTGTGCAATTCTCATAATAAGAGTGCTCAAAAATTGCAAAGCCATTACAAAAGAGGTTAAAGGCAATGGAATTCCTTCTTATCAGAAATGCTTTCTGTACAGTTGTTCCATTTGAAATGCATTTAATTGCAAATAGAAAAGAAGAGAGAGAAAGCCAACAATGCGAGAGGCTGAAGCATTTTTCTCGTCTGCTTTGACTGAGCGTATTCAAATCTGAGCGGGCAGACAATGAAGGAAAGGAATCGTGCTCTGAATAGCCTCTCTCTCTCCTTTTCATTCCCAGGGCAATCCACAGCCTTCTTCTTCTCTGCTGTTAGGGGCGGGCTCTCCACTCACAGCTCAAAACTTCCTTTCCACTGTAGAACAACACATCCACCTGATAGCACAACAGTAACACACATGTAGGCACTATTCATCATGTCACTGGGAGCGACCCGAGTGGGAGCCTGGGCTCCTCTGTAAATATTGTCTATGACAATTCTCGTGACATATGTGGAGTCCATGCTGTTGTGCTTTCACACAGCTGTTCACCCACTTGTTTGTCAAGGATGCCGCTCCTTACTTGCATCAAACTTTGCCAGGCCATTCCTTTAAAGCCATGGCCAAGCCTTGACCCAGGATCCCTCTCCCCCCTCGTTCCACTGAGGGAGGAGTATCTGGGGATCATGGGGCACAAAATGCTTGAAGCCTGTGCCTTTGTTGGGGCAAGCTGGGGGAGAACACCCCCAGCAGATATGCTGACAGTCTCATGAGAGCAAGGGAAGAAGTTAAAGTAAGAAAGTGCACCCTTCAAACTTTCCAGTGCAGTGCTAGGAATTCTATTTTTTCTCAACAAAGATTTATACATATTTATACAAGCCCAAATACTGATAGGAAGGTGGTAGAAAAAAAAAATCTTGGAATTGCAGAGGTAAACTATATGTAAATGCCATAAAGTAATAGACTTGTAGTGCAAATCACACCATTTTATCTTTAATTTTGCTTTCGTACCCTCCCCACACCCCCCCATCCTCTTTCCTCTGGCTTAAAGGTGCATCAGAGATATGCATTTAAGCATATTCAGAACACGGGGCGTGAAATTAAATGTGTGGCAGAGTGAGAAAAATATACAGACGCTGGAGATGCCTTAAAAATAGTCATTTATGCAGATGGAGAGGAGTGAAATCATTTGCAATGGGATGACCCTCTCTCCAAGCATTTCTCCCCTCACTGTTCTTCCCTAATCTTGCACTGTATCTTCATTTTTCATTGAACTCGCCAGTTTGCTGCTAAGCAGCCTTGTAGATAAGGCAAAGTGCTAAAAGGAGACGACAGAAGGAGCTCAGTGGGCCCGTTTCTATTGCACTTTCACCCAAGGCAATGGGCAGAATTTAACGGATTCCTTCCAACATATGTTTTTGCCAGATAAGTAAACAGTGTGTGTCGGAAATGAAAAAAAAGCATTTGCAATTTAATGACATTACAGCTCCCAGCTTAGCCCGCCGTGCTGCGAGGCGAGGAGCAGAGAAAGGGGAGAGCGGAAGAATGGAACCGGGTGTCATCAATGTTTTTTTTTCTTTTTCCTTGCAAGAAGCAGCACTGAATTCTTCTTATTCTTTTCAACCCCGTTTCCTTCTCCATCCCTTCCTGCTATTTTGTTCTCTTCCCCATAGTTTCCTCGCCTTTGTCAGGGTGAAATTATCTATTATTTTATTCTGAAAACTTGCCATCCCCTGCCATTCTACCCTCTCCAACATCTGATTCTTTCAGATTTTCTGAGCTAAAACTCATCTATCCATGTTGCTCTCTCTCTCTCTCTCTCTCTCTCACCCCCCCCCTCCACCCCCCATCTTACACACACACACACACACACACACACACACACACTTTATCCTCCTTTGTCTGCCTTCATCAAAGTGCAATAGATGCTTGGCACAATAAAGAAGAGCAAGCCTTCATGTTGTCATAACGTTCAGACCTAATATGAGGACCAGCAGTAGGGGATGATTTGAAGAAAGAATCACCATCGAGTCTATGCTTCTGTGACAGTAAACGATCCATCCAACCTATGTAAAACTCAGTGATTTTCCTCTTTTCTCCCTGGCGGCTGTCAGGCAACTGCCTTATTATAGAAGGCTAATTGTGCAGGAAAGCAGATTATGAGAGTGGTAGGATGTACTCCTTGACCATGTGCTAATGTGATGACAAGTTTGGGGACCCTCTAAGCAAAAGGCGTCGCACGCCAGGGCACTTTTGGCACTGGCTATAATCTGCCTTTGGTATTAACTCAGCAAACCGGCTTGTTTGAGTATGGATCAATCGCTCGCTCATTATTTTTACAAGAAAGCTTTATATTCAAGGCGCTTTCCTGGTGTTGATCTCTCATTAACCATGCTATGTAAATGCACTGGCAATCCCTGTGTAAGGGATATGTCACCCCAGGGCCCGGGCTTGCAGAAGCATGTTAAGGAGACGAAAGGGCAGGAAATTTGGGTCAGTTGCCTTCGCCAAAACTTGAATTTCAGGTTTTGCTTAAAGCCCCCTGCTCAGCTTTTCTCTTTTAATGTGTTTTTGTTTGGTGATGTTATGTTTTAAATGTCAGCCCTGGAGCTGTCCAGCAATTTAGCAGGCACAAAAAGCCCTGTCTCGGTATCGCTTCCAAGTGTTCATGTTACCTCTGTAATCGCTGCTGGCTGCAACATTACACACACTCCATTCACTCATGATCTTTTATCACCTCAGAGTGTATTGACTGTATAGGTAAAAGGTTAGATAGGGTCAGAATGAGGTGATAATATTACAGGACAAATAGAAATACCTGATTTTCTGTGTTGAGTGGCAATATGGCATTACTAGCCGCCAGCTACTAAACTAACTTAGTTATCTGAACAGAAAGGACCTGACATGTGACACTGGATCTTGAATCTGCATGAAGTGAATTAGCTGTCAGAATACATTGTGCATCAAATTAAGGGGGTATATTTCAACTTGTTTACTGATTTCTTACATGCACATACAAACATCCGACAATTCATGGTGCACAGACATCTCTTTGCCTGACAAGAGATCATGAGGCACGTGGTATGAGAAATAAAGGATTCTGCCATATCTGGCTTCACTGTGTGCTGGCATGGTGAATGACGCAACAGGAAAATCAACCTGACAGCACCAGGCATCGGCACAGCGTTTCTTTTGCGCCCTACATACATAAATCTCTTATTATTGCTCAGTGTTAGCAATGTATATTTTTACACCTGTCTGCGCTAATATCAAAGTGTAGAGATTTGCTTTTACACATTCAAGTTCATTTGTGTCTCCTGTAAGAGTTTATATGGGTGCCATGTATTTGAAGATAAAAAAAAATACATGGTGCAACTCTCAGGTTTCACTCACTTTTGAAAAGGGCTGTCAAAGGGCACTGTTCAACTTGACCCATTTTATTTTTAATGCTGAAAGTTCCACACTTTTCCATCTATTTGTCAACAGTTCAATATAATATGTTTCTGTTCTTAATGTATACCATACTTTAAATTTGCTGTTGGTACCCTAGTCACATTGAAGAAGAGGGTGAATAAAACCATGTATCTTAAATGCGGAATAAAAACAATAAAAAAAAATAACATTTAAAGAGGAAGACCTCTCAGAGGCTCAAAAGAGAGAAAAGGAGATACAGAAATGTCTCTTTGTCTGCAGCGCCTAGCCTTGTAACATTTTTGTTAGCAGCACAGTGAGAGTGAAGGCCAGACTTTTAATTGCTTTCCCTATTTCACATTCTTTTATAGATCCCCTTTCTTCTTATGTGCAAGCAAACAAAGTATAAATGCTATTTTCAAAAGATATTACCTTCAGTGCAACCCCTTTTTGTGGTAACAAAGAACATGGGAAATTAGCACAATAGAATATGACTAGGCACAGCCTGATGATGTGGCTAAAGAGTATAGGCTGTCTGAAGGACCCCTACATGTGATGTCTGGTAGGACCATTCATAATAGATTTGTTCTGAGGACCTTTGCATTACTTCCCAATTAAGGTATGAAGTCATGCTCCTTCATCAGTATAACTAATGGCATGTTTCATGAACCAGCCATGTTTTGAGATTAAAGACGTGTTTTACACGTGTTGGATTTTCTGCTGAATATGATAAGGTGCCTGTACGGATTATTTCATTACTGTCATCAAGGTACACATTCTCTATACCGTCATTACTAAGGCATCTATATGGCTGTTCCAGGGCATTACAGCATGGCTGCAGAACTGTGAGTGGAAAAAAAAAATTGACAGCACACAGACATGAGATTAGTGTCTATTAAATAAGAACTATACGTGATATTTTAAAGCGTAATAGCATAAACAGCTCTAAAGAAACTGCCTTTTGCAGTTTGGACTGGAGTCTCTTTAACAGGGAAGGGCTGCAATCAGAATGACAAGCCATCCTCCACTCACACAGACAAAATCCAAGTCTCCATCCACTGAACACATTCTTCAGCATTCCAGTAGACAAAGATTAGTTATGGGCCGACATATCAGTTGGCAATGATCTATTTTGCCACTGTTAATTACGACAAGTCTGCAGAATTTGACTGCTAAACCACGATATCACAATACAGGGTGTGAATCCCAAATCAAGCCTTGCACACCATAATCCTGTTAAAATGTAATAAATAATCCCTGTGAATTAATGTTGGCAATATTTCATTTTAATAAGTTCTTGTAAAATCGAGAGAGAGGGAAAATTGATGGCATTACAGCTCACTCACTTCAAGTGGGGTTGTGAGTGTGCAGGAGGAAATCATTCCTACTCATTAAAGGTGCAATCTTCGAGCCCCCCAGATCTTTGTTGTAATAACTGGAGAAAATAATCTCTTTTATTGATAGGCACATGTAGCAGAGAGTATGCCAACTGACAGGTACTTATCTTTTGCCTGTGTCCTGTGTTATAGAAAGATATAATTCTTTGTGACTGTTCCTCGGGGCATCAGCTCTTCAACTTCATTATTTCTACTCATGATAGATATATTTTTTTTCCTTGAAAACCTGAGAATTAATATGAGAGCCAGCAATCTCTGCCAACGGTCATTTGGAAATGGAACAAAAAATGTCACGTTAGTTTAAAGAACATTTTTTAAAGGCTGCTCACTGACATTATTCTAATTTATTGATAAATTCACTGTATAATCGTACACCTCATGTTTTAGGTTATTAACTAAATGATTTCACTGCCTACCGAGCAGCTACAAGATCTTTTTTTAATCTAATCATGTCAATTGTGTCATATCCGACATGTGTTGCCTACTTCTTATTTTTCACAAAGTTTATAAATGTGTGTTTATATGTAATATTCTCAAATTGTATTTTTCTAAACCCAGCCTTTGTAATACTGCTTGTGAAGTAAAACCCCTTAAAATACTGAACATGAATACAAAGTTATTAGTGCAATGATCTCCTTTAGACAGCAGTGGGAGCTTTAGAGTCAGACTGTCAGATTCTTTTTCTCCTTTTGCACATTTCATTCTGTTTTAAACTGACTGATGCAAGAGACATCTAAGGCTGGTTTCTATAACAGATCTCAATAGAAAGACTACAAACAGTCTGAAGATGAAGGTTAAAATTTACTTCAAGTCCTTCAAATGGTTGGCATTGTGGATCTCTATTGATCATTTATTTCACTTAGACTTCAGTGATCTGAAGAGAAAACTCAACTTGTTTTGTTGACATTGCCTTCACTTCCTCATTGTTTGTCGTTCTACAAATCTCAGTGCTATTTGTTTAAAAAAAATGATGTTACAAACTTTAAATATCCATTTTGTTTTCCTTCAATTGTTTTATTTTTTTATTTTTTAACATCGAAGTGATCTTTAAGGAGGGTGACATAACATGGAAACAACCATGAACATTAGTATTGCATCAAAAAGGAAATGTTATTTGAGCTATACATACATATATATATATATATATATATATATATATATATGTATGTATATATATATATATATATGTATGTATGTATGTATGTATGTATATACATTTATATAAACAGGTGTATGTTTAGGGTCATGTACACTCCAGAGTGACACCGAATCCTGTTAGACTTTTTATAAACCTCCAATCACAAAAATCCAAATACTGACAATGGTATTGGTGTATAAACCTCATTGTTATAATGGAGGGGTAGTGGTGTATAAAAAGTACAGGTATGGAGCATGTAAAAATATATTGTGTTCAACCATGATTTACCACAGCTGAGATCTCTGAGACCTGAATAAAAGTCAGTAGTTGAACATCTGTTGGACATTTGTCGGGTCAGGTCAATTCTATAAAATTTTCAAAATTCATGAAAGTGTTAAGATGATAATGCAATATTACATATCGGTTGTAAGTTTTGAGATGTTGTCCAACACCCCAAACAGTAAAATAATTACACTGAAAAAAGAGAATTGTTGGAACAAGTAAATTAGAAGTAAGAAGTAAATTAATTATGGGGTTAATTTTGGATTTAAATCATTTGAGACATTAGATTACCTCAGCTACTACATAATACTACAGCTAATTCATTTTTTTCAGTGTAATTAATCTACAATTCATACAAAATGACAACATATTATAAAGTAACATTAACAATGAGGCCAGTATGTTTGCACACAGGAATGTATTACATTTGTAAAAGGGTGTAAAAATATCCTTATATGTATATATGTATATAAACTGTGTTAATATTGCTGCTACAGCCGGGGATGTGTTAATTCCAGACAATCTAGTCGACACTATGAGTGCAGTTCAGTCATCTCACCTGTAAAACTGATTACAACTCCCCAGCCCATCACCTGCCCCCAAACTAATTCAAGCGTTCCCTCTCTGAACTCCAGCAGGGGTCCATCGACTTATTGCATTATGTACTATTAAACAAACTTGGACTTCTTAAAAGCAGAGTCAGACTTCAGAGGCCGTGTGGCATGTTTATAAGGATGGACTGTACAGTACACAGAGATTTCTCATTTCTGCTGGTGACCTTGGGCACAGTGACATGTATGGTTTTGAGGCTTTGATTTGCCACGTTGAGGGCTTGTGGAAAAGGTGCAATGCAAGATAATTTTGGCATTTTTTTCCC
Source organism: Mastacembelus armatus (assembly GCF_900324485.2). Lineage (NCBI taxonomy): Eukaryota > Metazoa > Chordata > Actinopteri > Synbranchiformes > Mastacembelidae > Mastacembelus > Mastacembelus armatus. The sequence continues at coordinate 15,435,003 of NC_046653.1, read as the reverse complement.
TCCTGGGAGCATAGAGATGTAAGAAATGCAGCACTTCATACTCTGGAGATTACAGGTAATATGGCACACAACCATCATAAACATTCTTGACCTAACCTGATGATGGAGAGATTGCTTCAGGAGAGACTTTTCACACTTTGATTTGCCTAAAATGAGATGGAGAAGTCAGTGATCAGACTCTTTGAGGTTCCTCACAGAGAAGCCAGCACTCACTGTATATTTCCCAGCATTGTACATAGCAGAGACATGTTATGACAACCAGGTAAGTAAGAAGTAGACCTTTGCAAACAAATAGAGGGAAATATCCTCAAAGAGATGATACTGATGTATTATTCATGTCAGAAAATATACTAAAACGATCCATCTGAAGCCATTGAAGCCAGGTGATAATCCACATGCTTGTGGGGCAGCCCTGGGCGAATTAGGGATGAGGAAACCATTGTACATCCCTTTAAGGTCAATGTGGTTGAACCGCTGATACATATGTATGTTAATTTGCCTAATCTCACTTCTACAAATGTCTTACAGGCATATAAAGGGTTTAACACTAAGACATAATGATATCAGGGCATCAGATTGAGGAAGTGGTGGTGGTGGGGGGGTTACAAAAACATGGCTTTAAATCTTATGGAGAAACCTTTGTATCTGCTGTTAATATACTGTATTTTTTAATAAATATTAGATAAATTCTTAGTTTTCACTGATTTTCTATTTACAGTCTTCTTAACACATCCATGGTTCGGGTGAGTTAATTGTGAATACTTTTTTCAATTTTTAAATATTCTGTTATGGGGTTTCTAGGCCTTCTCTGCATATTGTATTATTTCACCGCTGTAAATACAGCTTAAATTAAAACTACTTAATATTATTATCATTTCAGAACTTAATTGTTTTTTCTTAACTTAATCAAAACAGAATTGATGCAAAAATGAATAAACAGGCTTGTTTTCCATCAAGAGCAGACTTTATCAAAAGCCAAGGAAAAGACATTGTAACAACAACTTAGAGCTGCTACAGCTCTTTAATTAGCTTGAATGTTTTAAAATAATAAAGTCTTCATCAAACCATTTGAGTTTAGTATTTTTTTTAATCTATTGCTCATATTGCTCAGGACCTTCAGAGTTGTTTTTTTTTTTTTTAAATCAGGGCCTGATGCTTATCACCATCTATCTATTGCTATTTATACTCACCCAGGACTAACAACATAATACTTTAAAATATGTGTGTGTGGACTGGGAATATTTATATTAGATTGATTTTTTAAAGTTATTCCTTAATTAAAACTTATTTAGGGCTGTATGAGATGAGGTAACAAAATTTTGCCAAAACCATGACTTTTGTTGAGTGGATTTATCTGGTTTGGCCTAATAAACCATATTCCAACAATTACCCAAAAAAAATGTGATTTTAACTTTAATCCTATCTATATGTTATTGCCCCTGATGTGCTGAGGATCCTGGAATAAAGAATGAAAACCATCTTATAGGAAGAAAAAAAAAAACTTTTCTCACTTATTTCCATACTTGCATCTCCACCTTTCCCATTGAGCTCCCCATCTTAGACAGAAAAAAAACATAGGCTATCTATTCAAAAGGCATTTAGTCCATTTCTTTCTTGGCCGGTAAACCTATTCATCAATTGTTCTGGCTTGTAGATTGCATTCTAATGCTAATCTAGCGTGTTAAATATCTTTTTGTTCCCTTTTCAACGTTTTGTCATTCAGTTTATCCAGTTTTGGCCACCCATTTTATTTATTTATGCGCCTGCTTCTATTCATGCGCTCATGTATTTTTTATTATGTTGTTTCACTGTCATGCAGTGTCAACTCACTCTATTCAGTGTGGGCTACTTGAAGGGCTTGGAGGGACAAAGCGTGTACACATTGCAGTGCTATTCACTCCGGCCAGCTGGATCGGCTGAAAAAAACCTTGTGAAAAGAAATCCTCCACAATGGACACAGAAGAAGTGCACAATGCTAACAGTTTTCCAAATACCACTGATTGCTTTCATCACAATGAGAGAAAGCAACCGCTTTTGCTGAGCTCCACTTCAACAAACAACACTCTCACAAAACCTCCCAGCCCACGTTTTGTTCCCAGACAAAACCTCCTCGACCGTCTAAACGCTCCCAGAGTTGGAAAAAAAAAAAAAAACTTCTTTCAGCTTTCTTTCCTTTTTCCTCAAGAAAAAATATAATAAAAAGCCCAAAGAAAGAGAAAGGAATCGCCACTGAACTCGCAATGCAAGTTCTTTTACAGGCTTGACGACCTTCTTCTTGTTTTGATGAGCCAGCCACTGGCTTTGCCCTTTTATGACACCTACAAATCAGTTTGGGTTTTTTTTTTTCAGCGTCTATATCGTTTCCATTTTTCTTTAAATTACAGATTATTCAAGTGTATTTCATTTGGTGGAACGACGCAAAACCACAGCCATAACTGCAATAATGAAAAAAAAAAGGATGAATTAAAAATGTTAAAGCCTGTCCTCAGTCACAATCAGCAAATTATATCGTCAAAAGTTTTTTTGTTCTGAATAATTTGAACATGAATTTTAGGCCAAATGCCTCCAGTTCTGACAGATCTCTCTCTCTCTTTCTCTCTCTCTTTTTTTAATCCAGGATATAAATGAAACACAAGGTCACATCTTCGGGGCCAAGAAGGAAGTTCCGTGGAGAGAAGTGATCGGGGGGTGTTACAATGGAGAACATAGTGTTGAAAGGGTTTAATTAACCGTGACGGAGATAATTATCCCTGGACTGTCCAAATTAGTTTTGCATAATCGCTCTGATCCTTATGAATTAATCTCTCGCTGTAATCTAGGAGGGGCAGTTTGCTTTAAATAACCTACATTAGACGTTACAGATCTAATATGGACTAATACACACCTGCTACACGCGCAGCACCCACACACCTGCGCACGTGAGAACATACACTCCTAAGGACAGGTGATCAGAGTGTTTGTTTTTTTTTAAAGAGGTTTTCCCGTTTTACCTTTAATTACATGTATCTAGTTTTGTTTCTAGGAGCACACACACTCAGCTCGGGTGGTTTTAAAGCCTCAAAGACGAGCTTGTTCTGCAGCCTAAAAGCAGCTCTCCTGTTTTTTTGTGTTTTTTTTTTCTCTCTTCCCTGGGAAAAGTAAGATCAGAGTACCACACAGTTTTATCTTCCTTCCTATTCACGATTAAAATTGTGATAAATAAGGTTTTGGCTCTTGATTACAATGGGCTGATTTAGATTCCCCCCAGTAGTGCCATTCAAAGCACGGACAAAAGCGGCCTTTGGAAGGATACCTTACACTTCACCTGGACTGGGCAGCAGGAGCAGGAAAAGAAAAGATAACAATCTTGTTCATCTCATCAAGAACTACAGCCGCGATCCCCTTCCGTTTTAATCCGAATACGCTTTATTGTAGTCCTTTGCTCAACAAGTGAACAGTAGCAATAGGTTGAAGTACATAACGGAGGTTAAAGAAAACACAAAAAAAAAAAACATACAAATTCCATAAGAGTGAGTTAAAAATGCTTTTTTTTCTGCTGCACATGATAGAGGGAGAGGGAGGGTGAGGGATCAAGAAAATGATAAACTCCTTGAAGAAACTTCTGCATTTGAAATTTGAACTTTTACCATTTAGTGGGGGAAACGGTCTGGTGGGTCAAACCCTGAAAGTTTCAATGCACAGAAATTGAAAACCACCTTCAAAATAAATTAAATCATCTACTTTTCATGTGCAAATATTACAGAACTGGTCTTGTCCTTTTTTTTTTTCTTTTTTAAAATTGTCTGGGTCACCATAGAGTCCACTAAACAATAAATATTACAGACATCTATAAAACGGTTTAAAAACTCAAAATATACACCGGGTTTCTAGTGAAATACGTGGGTTGCTGGCCCTATCTCAAACACTAAGCCTATAACGGCAAATAAACTAGTCTTTTTTTTTTATCTGTACACATTTACAGTCACTCAGGACGGTTGAAATGTTGTGGCAATCCTCCTTGATCCATGAATTATAAGCCTGTGATCCTGTGATTTATGGTCATTGTATTATGCTGCACTTGATCCCAACAGGTTAGTCGAGCAGGTGCTTGGAAAAGATAGAAATCGAAGAAAAATGAGATTTGACAAACTGATCTGATACCCTTTCCTCTCAAAGTGTGCACGTCTGCCACCCTTTAGTCCTCAGTGATGGCTGGGTAATAATAGATTAGAGAGTTCTCTAAATAAGCATTACCTTAGATAAAGGCAGTAATCAATATACATACACATGTGATATCTGAGACGACGAGCACTTCATCACATGTACAGGTTTCTGCATGCATAATAAAACTCTTGCATGAATAGCATTTTTTTTTTGTTTGTTTTTGTTTTGTTTTCACATTTCAATTGCTTAGAAGTCCAAAGTGGGCCTATCATAACGCCGCAGCATATGCAGGGTACGGTTCAAGTTGAGGTTTTCCCATCCCGGGGAGCAGGATGTATGCTAAGGGCGGCTGCAGTCCTGCTGAGGGCCAGGCCGTACAGTTACAAGGGATCATGTAGCCTGGGTTTCCCGGGGAAGGATGCGAGTGAGTGTGGGTGTGCGTCCCGCCACCTACACTGCCAGTCCCGGTGAAAGCCGTGGCGCCTCCCGGTGGGTACCCCAACGGAGACGCGTACGGAAACGAAGGTGGAGAAAGCTCAGTCATCTTGGATCCTAAGTCGAAAAAGGAATATGGGTTCGCGGACATGGATGGGTTGAAGAAAACCCTCGCCGCTGCGGCCGCAGCAGCCGCTGCAGCTTTATCAGGGTTCCCAATGACGGACTCGGAAAGTGCTCCAGTGGAAAGTCCGCTAACTTTAAGTGCGTCGTGCTCCCCGAGATTGTAGGGCACAGGGAAAGAAAACTTATCTTTTTTCATCAGAGTCTTGGGCTTCCGTCTCGGTCTGTATTTATAGTCTGGGTGTTCCTTCATGTGCATCGCTCGCAGTCGTTTGGCTTCGTCGATGAATGGCCTTTTCTCGGACTCGGTGAGAAGTTTCCACTCCGCTCCCAATCTCTTACTGATCTCGGAGTTGTGCATTTTTGGGTTCTCCTGAGCCATTTTTCTGCGCTGGGCTCTGGACCAAACCATGAAAGCATTCATCGGGCGTTTAACGTGATCCACTGGTTTAGACATGTTGGCACAAGCGCTCTGGAAAAGATATTTTACAAATCAGTAAAAGTATAAATAACTCGTAAAAACAGCACAAAATCATGAAACGCAGACTCCTTCAGAGCGTTTAAATGGCTATAGTCACTCTATGTTCACAACAAGCGCCGCTCATGGCTTTTCTACTTACTGAAGACTTCAATTCTTCATCCCACCGCTGATTATCTTCTGAAAAGTACAAGTGGCAGCGTCCTAAAGCGTGTTCAACTTATGTTTTCTGCTCCATGGTGCCGTCCGTCGGTGATACGCCTAAAGCAAGGAGGAGAGAGGGGGGAAAGCGCTGTCTTGTTTCCCTCTTGTCGCCTGAGACCGTCAACCACCACTCAGAAGCAGCATTCACGCAAGTGGATGATAACTCCCGCTTGCCCCATGTGAAATACAGGCTTGTGTGGCAGGTAGTGAAAGTGCCACTGGCACGCATGCGCATAAGTGCTGAACACGCAGCCCGACCGCTGAGCGATGTTTTTTTTTTTTTTTTAAATCCCACCCTGAGTTTGAAGGGGAAACGCATCTGGTGTTAAGTATCAGGTTTTTTTTAATTGTGGGTGATGATGATTGAGCTCATTAGTTGCATCTTCTGAATTCAGTTTATTTTAATGATCAACATGTCGGGATTTTGTTTAATTAAAGTCATTAACTTCGTCACTGAGGCGACGGATGCACCTGAAATACCTGAGGATGGCACCATGCGTCAGACTGATACAGTGGCAGATTCTGGGAGAGGCTGCGGCAGGCAGGTGCATATTGTTCACGATGAGTCTGAAAAAACAATCAGAGCAAACACACACACACACACACACACACACACACATTCACATATTTAAAACATCGATCACTTTTCTCTCCTTTCTTTAACCACCTCGAAGAAGCAGGTATCAACTCCTCTTTCTCACCTTTCACGTCTGTCGCGTCTCTGCACCGGCCCCTTCCCTTCCCCACGGGTGGCACTGCCATTGAGAAGCAGCGTGTAACACAAGGAAGGGAAAAAGGACGTCTGGCTTTAATTTTTCCGATATTGTGGCATTTTGTTGTAAATGCGCAAACGTCGAGGAGGTCTGAAGTGTTTCTAATCGCGCTTGGTGAAATTAATTACTTTACTGAAATCCCTCTTTTCACTTTCACTTCAAAGGACTTTCCCAAGGGCAGCGAATCGACAAGTGAAATGAGGCTGTCGAATATTCAACTAAGCAATTACAGTTATCTGCAGGACTTGTTGAGTAAATTGTAGGTTTAAGTGGTTTGTTCTCGCACCTTCTCCGTGGCACGTAATTATATATGTACAAAAAAGGAAATAGAGAAGGGCTGTATCGAACAATATAAATGACGAATTAAGCTGTAGGTCGAAAGTTTAAATTAGGATATAAATGGATGTCAAATCCAGTTCATGTGCTGTTATAGTATTTTAAAGGCTTAGACTAATCTAAGGGCAGTTTACACAACATTTAATACGGTTTTTGTAATTATAATTTTTGTTATTAATATTGTATTGTTAAATTAAACTTTTGCACATAATAACTTTTAATATAAACTGTGTCGGGATAAAGTTGAGTGATGACGCAGACCTATCCCAAACTGAGGCGCATTTTTACGAGACCTCTCGTTTGCTGCTCGGTGAGCCTGACATTTGTTTTAAAATTTCTGTTAACAGGGATTAGAGGTGTTTTATTAGAGCTGAGGAGGAAAAATAAAAAAGGTTCACTGAGGGATCGCTCTTTTGTCTCAAGCAGAAAACCCTGACAAGGTGCGGATGATCCGTGCCAAAAGGGACCAGATGAGACAAACCTGCTTCCCAAACTGAGTCGCAGCATCTCTCAACACCGTGCGCCCCTTTTGTCGGCTTGTCATTCACCTCGATAACATCCCTGCAATGAAGCGCTCCACTCGCTCCGCAGGAGCATGTGCCTCTCATGACACAAAACGGGGGAAAAATAGTTCTGAATCATATGAATAAGTTAGGGTGGAAAGTTCTTATCAGGAGTTGAGAGTTTAAAAAAAAGCAGTTTAGTGTGCGCACAAATGTGTTTTTCATTGGCCTCTTTAGATAGAAACACATTTTTCATTATTCCCTGTGATTTTATTTTATTATTTTCTTTAGGTGTGTTTTACAATTTATAGAGAAACGCCTCCCCTCTCTGCCCTGCCCCTGAGGAATGGCCACTGTTTTGATAACATGTTGGAGGATTTCAGCTTATGCCTGGGCCTAAGCTGAGCCTGCATTAACAGGAGCAGGTGGAGTCATCCAGCATGTTTTCTGCTCGTAAGAATGTCATAATTCGTTGTATCTATTTCACAAAACAAATTATTATTTTCCAAACATTAATTTATTCAAATTTGTAATTTAATTAAGATCTGATAAAATATTAAATAAATAAATAACACCATCAGCACCACAGTCTGTGTTTCCCCCCTGCCTGGGTCCTGGAAATAACACTTAAATAATTCAAGATGAGTTAGTGAGAGTGGGAGAATTACCTGCCGATAAAGCCTGGGTCCAGCCTCTGAGACGGAGCCAGCACTCCCACCTCACAGCACACTGATGATAAGACTGAATAGAAAAATATCATGCAAATAGAAGGCAGACAGCAGCAACAACAAGCCCATGGGGACATTTTCCTACCCGGAGAGATCGCACACAGTTCACTCTTAAAGTGCTAAAGCCATCACTCTGAAATAGGAGCCCCTGGAGGTGCAAGAATCTTCATGATAGCACCAAACTGTTTATTCTGCTCAACACTCCACTAACTCTGGGAGAATGCACAACAAATTATAGAGAGAGTTGATGAGGATCCCTGGATAATCCCAGTTTGCATAAAAAGCCTTCATCTATAAAGAATTTTGGAGTATGTGTACTTTACCTTCTCTTTCTTTTCAGAGTTCACTGTTCTTCTCCCATTGGAGGTGGAAGGAGGGGAACCAAGTCTCAAAATAAATTGATTTCAAGAGAACACACATTGACCTCTTGCTATCAGATGGCTTTTCTTTGAGCGGGGGAAAAAAGTGTGCAAAGTAAACAACAATATCTTCTGTTTGCCACTTCAAACCACACAGAATGAAGAGTATTTACTGCCACATGAAAGTTTGCTCATTATCTGGGAGGTTTGAAGAAAAGGAGAGGGAGGGGTCCTGATTGTGTACCTGATGCGGTTCCTTTCTGCTTGTCTGATCACAGCTCTGCCTGGATCCCCCCCCCCCCCCCTTTTCAGCTTAGCTGCTCGCATGAAGGCCGGGCCGAGGCAGAGGCAGCAGCAAATGCACCTTACAGTAAAAGGTTGTCATCTCGTTTTCATCTGTGTTCTGACAATTTTCATTAATCCCTACATGCGGATGCCAATTGCTCCACTTTTTACAGCTGATTTTCTGATTAAGGATTTATTCTGCAGATAATCAGCGCGGATGTGGACCGAAATATGTCATTAATTTAGCTGAAACCGTATTTAAAAGCATGACTGATATTATAGCACTGAAGATTTAAAGAGGAAGAAATACATTATTGATTCAAACATAATTAGTGTATATTTTCAGTTAACTCTTTTCATCATGTTGCCTATTTTTAATAATCATTGGCTCATATAAATTCCAGTGGTGGATGATTAAGACAAAGGTATTCATATCAAAGACATTTTTTGAATGAGTAAACAAAATCTGGAAAAAAAAATAAATAAATTGTAAACACATTGTCCAGCAAAGCAATATGTAAAAGACACTGAAGGACAGAAGTGGTTCCTGCATGATGTAGACAGTATTGAAAGTCAATTTGTCACTATCACAGCATTAGCTGCAAAATGTTATCTTAAGTGAGCCGTTGATAAAGTGCTAATGACAAACAGTTTAGTGTTGTAAGGCAACCAATTGATTACTATTTAAAGATGATTGCATTTAGATTAGAAGTCATTTTGCCTAATGAGGTTTCTTTACAGCTTTTACAATACGTAGAAAATATGCTTAAATGCAAGGCAATACAATGATCGGATTGGTAAGGAGACAATGCCGACTTCAGCATCACTTCAAATGAGTCACACAGGATGTCTGAATTAATACATAATTAATGTGAATAAAGTTAATATTTTACGTGGTTTAAATATGTGACCTATTTTGAACGTTGTGTTCTGAAAATATATTCAATAAGTGCCAAATTAGTTGTGCAGTTCTTTAATCATTCTAATTATACAGTCTTTATTGCACCTTAGGGCAGACTTTCACATCTTTGTCTCAGTGGGAATTATTTTGGTGAAGAACCAAAATATTTACTCAACCACAACCTAAATATTACGCATATCAAGAGGAATTGAGAAATAATCCTCTCATAGAGCACAGTATTAACTTAATCACATTAGTGAAAATACTATTGATAGTGGTCATGATCCCTAGTGAGGGAATCTGTAATTCACAATAAAGCAGCCATACGAGATAGAGCACACTGGAGTGTGTATTAAAGACTTGGGACTGGAACAGGCAAATGGCCCTGAGGATGGAGTGTGTGCGCGTGCTGTGTGTGTGCGTGTGTGCATGTGTGTGTGTGTGTGTGTGTGTGCGTTTGAATGACAGTAAAGGGGGAGGAAAGAGGATTGATTGTCAGTTCAATGTTCGAGGACCTGAACTGACAGATACAACAAACTTTGAAAGCACATTATGAAGGGAGAATGGCTACACAGAAGGATGTTGAGTCCGCAAGGTTGATAAGACCTTCATCTTTAAACCGCCGCTTGTCAAAGTATTATATGTAATCACACACTGCAGAATATCTACACACCCTGAGGGGCAAACAAAATAACAGCGGCAATCAAACGACTTCCTGTATCATTAAAAAACGGCCTATCCTACCCTTTGTGAAAAGTCAGATTTTTGAACTGTGATTGCCAGTGCCCCCCACAGGGCGTATGTTTAGCTTAAACCTTCCACATATTCTGTGTCGCAAAGTCGTGTGGTTCAAATCCACAAATACTTGTTTGCCTCCAGGCTCTGAGATGACTTTTCCCATGATAGACTATTTTGAGTCATTTAGCGGATACATTATCGCTGGCCTTTCTTTCTCATTATATTCTCCTTATCACCACAGCATCACTGCAAAGCCCCAAATAGAGAGTTGTAATTACCCAGACTGCCACCTGATAGCAGCCCTTCTATCAGCTTTATCACTCCAGGTCCTGCTAGCTCATCAGAGGGACAGAGGGAAGAAAAGGCCTGCTTGTGGCACAGCCTGCCACAGATAGCTCATCTCTCCGATACATTTATAGTGGCAGTTGCGATCAGAGAAAACTGATGCACCAAGGCAATTTTTTTTTTTATCCACCCCTTCCCTTCAACCCCACAAAGACTGCTCTCTCTCAGTCCTCTCCTAGTCTCTCACTCTTTATGTGAAAGCTGAATTGAGGCCACGCCACAAACAAAAAGTGATCCAATCTCCTTGAACCCATGGCAGCACAGTAACATGCTATTTGGGCTTTCATAGTGTGTCATCGTCCTTCAGAAACAACTCCAAAGGAAGACTTGTTCATCTTTAACATTGCATACAACCTTAGAGGCACTTGTGTAAAACAGTATAGTGCTTTCAGTTTATTAACCACCTTCAACCTTTATTACAAGTTTCTCCAATGTTATGAATAGGAGATGAATAACTGAATCTATAGATTTGTCTTCATCTGGGATGAATGAACAGACCAGAAAAATTGAGATTAAAGTTCAAGATGTATTTAAATTCACAGCCTTTTGAATGCAGTGGTCGGAAAAGTGAAAAGCGAAAAGTTAAATATGATCAAATCAAATTGCAAAACTGTTCAAAGTATTCACAGGTCTGCTATTAAAACTGACCTTTTGTGCTTTCTTCTTTCATTTGCATGAATAATTGTCCATTGTCTGGTAGATGTCACACTCTAGGAAAAGGTGATTTATGAAAAATTAAATTAAATTACACCAAAGAAAGTTAAGAAAAACAGATCATTTAATTATGTTTGCACCAGAACACTGACCTTGACAGTAGAACTAAACAATATTGTACCATGAATAAATATTTCTTTTAACAAACATTACTTGACGTGTTGTGTAAAATCCCTGACATATCCTGAGTTTGGTGCACAATTATAATTACTAGTATAAACAATAAAGAGCAATATAAATTCAAGATGTAGCCTGCATCATCATATTTGGGTACACTAAATAAAATGTTGACTTTTATACGTGTTATAGTTATACTTGATTTGCTTACAAAACAATCAGAAATTCAAGATGGAAAAGTTCTTTTAAAAGTGCTCACACTATTCTTCCTAGTTGGTTACTATGAAAGTATATAATTATTTGCCAATTCAGATGTTTGCTTTGTATGACGCATTCACAACCCTGCATTTCTTCATGTCAAGTATTGTGCGTGTGGCCGTGCTCTTCTCTATCACTTGTAACAATGAAAGAGCCTTTGTGTGTCTACTCATCAGTATGTCAAAGAAACAGCCTTAGTGACTGTGACCTCCATCAAATGGGAAAATTGTGAGGATGCATTGGAACCCTATGGTTCCCATGGCCTGAACACCTTCAGACAGTGGCACTCTAACACAGCCTGAAAGGAGAAATCAATCTTATTTGAGGAGATTAAGTGACCAAGATAATAACCATGTCATTGAGAAAGAAAAAAAGTCCCACTTTTCAAAAGAGTGAAATAACTGAGTTCCTGCAGATGGTTCATTGTTGCAGCTGAATGTCACATCTCACGAGGTGAGCCCTTTATGGCAGTGTTGTCTTACCTACCCCAGGGACAAAACATGTGGCTGTTCCAACTACTGCAGTAAAAGGTAAAAGTCTATCATAACAGACTCGTTGCGCAGAAAAAGATTTGTGATATTTGTACTGCATTTTGTATCCAAACGCATGGGGGTGTGTGAACGTGAGTGTGCACGTTTCTTCTAAGCACTGGCTTGAATGACAATATGATCAATGGGAGGGCAAGTGTCCTGTCAGCATGTCCTGTTCGGGTGGGCGGGGGGTAGTGGATGTGCAGGTTGGGGGGAATTAACAGTAGCTGTCTCAGGTGATCTCATTATTTGATGGACAGAGCAGTGGACAGGCTGCATTCATAGAAGCCTCTCTCATGTTGCTTGCTTAATCAGGCCATTACTCATGCACAGCAGCGGTGCCACTTATAGGAAATAATGATCATGTTTTGACAGAGTATTCTCCCCTCTCCATAATCAGCAATACATTACTGCCACAATGCCGATACTGTGCACACACGACAACATCATTAGATGCCATTGCAGAAGGGTTACACTTATCAGCACTCCAAAGCAGGCAGCCTGTTTGTATGTTTAGATGTTTGCATAATGATTTTAACTAATCTGTTTATTTCCAATGTTTATCTAAACAGCCCGTGAGGAGAAGGATAGTAAAGCAAGGAACGTGGCTTTTCAAAATCAAAGACTTCAAAGCGCTAATCGCCTGTGTGAAGATTAATGAATTACTCTTACAAATTACTCGTACTCCTCTCACTTTTTCACTCATGCAGTTTTTTTTTTTATGTTTGGCTAAAGTCAATATCCATCTGGAGCCACACTCTGAATGAATAGTGAACCCAGAGGCCAAGGCCCTGCAAGAGTCCGATCACAGTCCCATGGGACATTTACTAAAGATGCAGTGACATGCCTAAAGAGCAAAGCTCCGGTGGCGGCCCCGAGGGCTGTTTGTATTTAGCAGCACAAGCCAAAAGTATCTTCTCTGTCCAAATAAAGCCTTGCCAAGGGTCAAGTGAAATCAATATGTTAATCCATAAATTGTCCTGTGTGATAATTACTAAGAGAAACAGTAATTACAAAAGACATTAATTTACTTCTTAGATTTTGTGCCAGGGGAGAGTTTCACCCAGCTTTGATTCATCTGGAGACAAACAATTCACAGAGGAAGCATCCCTTTTTCTACAGCAGTGGTCGATTCTTTTAAAGAACAGTAGGCGCACACAGGCTTTTGGTCAGAGCACTTTTGGATATGCAAAGGGATTGTTTGAAGGTTTTCAAACCCCTGTGTAGCAAACACCAGGGTTCTTACATTGATCAGTAATGACGAGGTTTTCACAAAATACACACTTTTGTTCCCTCTGACAATGTATCTTGGACACTTGGATAATAGTAATACAAAAAAAAAATCTATATAGGCTGGTAAGGGATTAAAACCTTGAAATCCTCAGCTAAAGACACATGGAGCGTCACACTGCTTTGAGGACCTGTATACATTTTGATCTTTTTCTTCCCAGCCACTTTGAGGCATGGAACAAACATGGTATAGGCGTTCTTTTTTTTTTTTTTTTTCTTCAAACCCCAGGTTGCAGCTGGTCTGCCACTTGCTGTGCACTGCCAAGAGAAGAAACGCGTCTCTTTTATCAGGATGGAGCAAATCTGGGCTAATGTGTCTGGTAGAGAGTGTCCCAGGGAGCCTCACCCTCCCATTCTTTGGCCATTCTTTCCACTTTTCTCCTCTCCTGCACTTGGGATAATTGCAGTTTAATTGGGTGACAAGAAATGAAAACTGTGTCCACATTATCTAGGATTATCTCTTTTTCCTCCAGCCTGCCATCAATTCAAAGAAGCCCATTTATCAGCACAGGGAAGCTGATGCTTGGTCAGCGGAGGAGAAGCTTTGAGCACCAGTTAGCAAAATGAAGAGAGAAAGGGGCCGGGAGCGATGGGAGGAGGCCTGACAGCTAAGAAAAATGCTCTTTGTATCTTATCAGAACTGTACATTCATCTTCAAGATGCATATCATTTTAGCACTCTAAATCAATAAAAATACAATAATATTATTCCAAAGAATGATTTGCTCCGAAAAACAAAAAAAGAAAGTATAATTCCTGCCAGTCTCAGTTCTCCAACTCTAATTCAGCAGCAATAGCTTCCATTTTTAAATGTTTCAGTTTAATTACCCACAAACATTTCACCAAATCTACAACGCATCACTTCACCTTAGCAACCCAGACAAAACGTGCCAAAGAACAACAATACATCTCCCAGATTTGTGGCACGGACGTGATTCATAGCCAGCCTCATTCATTTCCTCAGCATTCTTAAATTCTGCACGGCAAGGTTATAAACACTGAGTCATACTCAGGCCAGCCATAGCTCACCTTGTTTTTTGTTTGAGCTGTACTCAACCTTAAAAGCCTCTTTCAGGATGCATGAATGCACTTCATTTTCTCTCCAAGAACTTTGCTCTGATAGCTGAAAAAAAAGGAAGGTTGTTTAGAGAAGGAAGAAGAGACAATGAGGGAAAAAATGAAAGCTTTCAGATTCCATTATGAGCATTGCCCTCTATTCTTTTCAGCTGTTTATACTGTACATTTTCTTCACAATAATTCCCTTTACCTAAATATACTTGTCGGTCGCTCAAGCACAGTTCTAAATGGGCCTTGCATCAGGGTTATGGTAATGCAGTAAATACGAGAAAAATGATTGAGAGGCATTCTGGGAATGGATCAGGGTAAAGAGAGCAGATCAGAAAAACGGCTTCATTAGTTCTTTGCTTAGCCTCTGCACAGAAGTAGATGAAAGAAGACAGACCTTGCCAGTGCACTACATACGTACCTATTCAGTCCCAGGTGCATTGTGAAACATTTAAGATGGTCTGATCATTTGTTGGAAAAAGCAGGCTTTTTGCGGCACTAAAGCATAAAAATATGGTGTACAATGACCAAGCTGGAGTGCCTTCCAGTCTGAATGCAACAGGGGACCTTCTCTCAACACAATGCATTTGAAGGTTACAAGATATATTGCCTGTTCTGAGGAGGGTGCACATGCCTGTGCCAATACGTATGTCTGTATATCAGTGCATAGTCATGGTTTGCATATAAGGGCTAGACAAAACAATGTAAACAATGTAAAAAAAAAAATTAAAAAAAAAGAATCATATTATCATGAAGGTTTGTTAGAATAATTGGTCAAACACATATCCAGACCCATTGATTTTGATATGTGATTCCAGACTTTCCTCTTCATAAATAATTAATAATTAATTTTGGGGTTTACTGTGTACAGGCTGGTCTGAAACCCAATGTCCTTCCTGCTCCTGCAGACCTTTTCTAGCTGGCAAACAATAATTTGGCTAAACCAACTTTTGTAGTAATGTTTGCCATTTAGTTTATTCTGGGCTCAAGCAATTATTAAGCAGATGTTAGAATTACTTTGTTCAGTTACTTTCTGCTGCACATGTATACATCTGTAACATGCTGCCTTCTATACTAGATTTTGTAGTTTTCTAATTACCAATAATCGTTCTGGAGACTGAGTGAAAACAGATCGACAGAGCACAATTCAAAAGGATCACCTCTCTCACAAATTCAAAATGATAATTTATTTCAACTTCAGTTTGCAAACTGAGTAATAAGACCAAGTTGTCTAAAGAGAGGTGAAGGGGACTAATGTTTTGCCAGTCACACAGAAATATACACTGACACAGATGGTAATGTCTCTGTTGTGACCAGGTCTTGAAACAGTTACTTATGGCATTGCTTCTATGATTACTTCCATAACGTTCTGAAGAAAATCAAATACTTTTCATGGTTGTTCTAACAATTGGCTGATGGCAGTAGAACCAACACCTCTTTCAGAATCAGGGCTAGGCAGGGATATGGTGGTGAATGGCTGCCACATTCATCCACGCTGTGTTAATCATTTTTACACAGGGCAGCAGTATAAAATTGCTAAAGGAGAATTGCTTCAGCCTGGTCAGTGCAGGGAGCAGTTTGTCTAATCAGAGTGCAAATAAGGTTTGATCACTGTCCAGTGTAATCTGGCCCACAAGCAGCATTTACAGCACTAAATCAAGCGTTAGGGAAGCTGCAGGTGCTGCCTCACAGACAGGCCTCCCCCTGGGGGCTCTGTGCTGGGGAATAAACAGCAAATAAATGGCAGTGCCGGGAGAGCAATGAGCTGATTAACTCACTGCAGGGCAGTTTCTCATTATCCCGTTAACCCAGATGGAGACCTACCCAATCTTACACCCTGTCTCACTTACAGTAGGGCGCTGTCCTGCACCAGCCAAGCTGACATTGTCCCGGTTATACTTTTAGTGGGATATAGTCTGTACATATGACGTATTAAAAAATGTGTGAGTGTGTGTGTGTGTGTGCATGCGTGTGTGCGTGCGTGCATGCGCTGTGTGGTCCATCTCTGGGGAGACTGGTAATGTGTCAGCTCCATGGCTCATTTCTTTCAATTACAGCGGCTGGACTAGGAGAGCCCACCAGCAGTCCACTGACAGCTCCATATGGGTCCCATCACCGCTTATCACGGGCCACTCGTGGATAATTCATTTACCCTTCATTGAATATGATTCATTGCTATCAACAAAAGCAGTTACATATCACACAATTCACATATTGTTAATTAAGAGTAGGTTATCATGACAGTCATTTCAGATTATTATTCAATTCAAACAGTGACTGAATTGTCTATCTGAGCCTCAAAAGAGCCTTTTATGATTTACCACAAACCATGACAAATGGAAATAAAGCCATTTTTAAATAGTGACTTTTCAGTTTAAAGTTTGCATAAGTGACAAATTACTAATTAAAGGAGTCATATTCAATTTAAGAAAACTCACTTTTTAACTTTCTCTGGCACTGCAGAGGAAAATGTGAATTTTCTATTATAAATTGTTGATTTAGCATGTCACCTGAATATAAAGCATCCTCAGAAATACTTTGAAATGAGATGCACTGTTTTCTATTGTGCCTACCCCTGTGATTTCAAAGCGAATTAATTAACATGATACAGAAATAGGTAGAATGCAAACGTTGGAGCCCTCACTTTAAGCCTGGGTTTCCTTTTGTTCCCTTTTATTGTATCAAATTATTTAATTGGGTCTCTCTGATTGTGCACAGACACAGGAAGGAACACAGGCCATTGTTAGCTTCCACACAAGCCACAATATGGCATCAAATTCAATTCCCATCAAAACGGCAGGCTGCCGTAGAGCCCACAGCGGCCCCGGAGATTAATGAAGATCTGCATCAAGGCAAAGCGCTGGTCTGAGATGGGAGATTTCTCTCAAATAAAAGACCCCTTCAGCAAGAACAAAGGGGGCCCTGAAAAGCAACGGGATGTTCTGAGAGGATGAAATAAATCAAAACAAAGACAAGAGTTTGGGGTGGGGAGGGGGGAGGCTCTGAAATAAACCAATTTCTTTTCTTGCTATTTGATTTACCTTATTCAGTCAACAAGTTGAAATGCTTAATGCAAGTCAAAGAATTATATCTCTATATTATTAAGATATTTTTTTATCTTAATATCAATTTAGGATTGATGTAAAGTCCTATACAAAAAAAAAAAAAACAAGGAAAGAGAACGACCAGAATCGTCTCTCTAAAACAATAGCTCAGTTTTCAATGACACTGTGCAGGAATATAATGTTACGAGCTGCCTTAAAGAATCAGATAAGTAATGCTTTACCTTGATCGCTGTGTGTTCATCCAAGTGAGAGAAACTGACAGTTTAGTGAGAGCAATGACTGACTGGGACTGAAATGAATTAATACACAGTCTTTCTCTGATTTGTTCTTTCAAATAACAGCCATCTGAAGAGAGACACACTTCAACTGTATTCAAGAGTGTGTGAATGGATTTCTTCTCTTCGCTCGCTTTGTGTGAACTGCAACAACTGGATGACTTGTTCTCTGAATGCAGCGTGTCGACAGGTGGGCTCTTTCAACTCAGCTTAGCACAACACTTGTTTTGTTTTTGCCTGACAGATTCCAGACTCCATGTTGAACTCTCATCATCTTTTGATAACCGCAAACAGGTGCCATTATTCGAGAAACAGATATTGAATTTTAGTTTCCCAACACATGTGATTTTTATCTGCAGTATATGTACTCAAAGCATTTAGGCAAACAATGCTTCTTAAAGCTTAAATTCTTAAATATAGAAACCGTTCCTAATAACTGATGCACCACTGCAGGGATAGATTTAGTGTGACATTAAAATAACAGCCACAAAAGAAAGATTTGAAATCTTTGGCCAGCACTACCTAAACCCAGCACATCACAGTCTTTCACATTCAGCACATGGTGTGTCCCAGCCCTCCATATTTACTTCATTTCCCCCGATTCATAGATGCTGCTCACTGGACCAGAACATTCCAGCTGCCACCTCAACATCTCATTATTTTTTTGAAATATCAAGCTTGTATCTTCTTGATAAATAATTCGCAGTAGTATAATGTATCAGACTAAAACATATTTTCAGGGGGGCATGGAGGTTAAAGTGCCAATCTCACCTTTTTAATTTTTTTTCGCCCTGAAGACAGAGATTTCCATATATAGAGTGACCATGGTTTGTGTTCAACATGAGCAATTGGGATGAAGCGCACGGCGACACATATTGCTGTCAGAGATTGGAAATGAGGCCTGCTAACCTGTAGGCAGCCTCCCCAGACCAATCAGCTTTACACATTGCCCATGCATTTGCTGCCTCTAAAAAGAATTGTGACTGTGAAGTTTTTATCAGAGTAGTTGACAAACATTACTCTTTAATGCAGTTTTGTAGAAATGCATTCTTATCCCTCTTGGAAGGCATTTATCTACTTGAAACTTGCAAAATGGTTGCCACAGGGAAGGATTTCTTTTAATAGACTACAATGGGCTCAGTATAGGACACATTCTGATTTTTGTGATAGATAGGGGCCCCAGCCATATATTCATGGGAAATTGTTTATCTTCAAGGGAGAGGAGAGAAAGGCCATTTTACAATAGCATTTCAACTTTCATCTGAAATGATTTTTTTCACTCATAGAAATTGTTCTGGAGAATTTCAGATAGGTGCTTTTCATGACAAATATCAATCTGCAAAAGGAGATGTCACAAAATATGAATACCAGCCACCCTGATGGAACAAAAAATATCTAAATATCTATATATAGGTTTATATCTATACATTGACATTTTATGTTTGAATATATATATATATATATATATGTGTGTGTGTGTGTGTGTGTGTGTGTGTGTGCATTTGTATATTATTGAAGAAAAATATGCACTGAATAGTAGTGTTTATAATATTAAATGGGCATATCATCTAAGAACCTGAATAGTTTTATTGGAAAACACAGCAGAAAAAAAAAGGTCTCTGTGGGAGGCAAACATCCCACGCTATCTGCTATTTAGATGGAACTACATTGTGCTGCTGTGTCTCTCAGGCCTTCATGGGGTTGGGGCTCTTTTTTTCGTATGAGGTCCTTTTGATGCTTGGGCAGGGCCTTTCCCTGGCCTGTCTCTGTAGCAGAAGCCAGCAACCAGTCGAAACAATGTCAGAGCAGGGCCTGAAGACGGGGGCGTTGGGGGTGGGGGGCTTGTGCACTCTTAATGCCACTCTCAAGAAGCGGCGACAATAAATCAATAGACTGTCCCTCTCCAGTAGGGGCCAAATGTAAACAAATTGAAAAGGGCAGAGAACAAAACAGATTTGTGATTGAAACAGACATACTCAATAGGGGCACCGCTGCAAATGAATGCCTTTGTGGCTCTTTCCTTCCAGCCTTCACTATGATGTGTGCCACTCTCAGGCTATATGACATGTGACAGCAACTGACACCAAATTCATATTTTGACTAAAAAAAAAAAAACAACAGGTGCAAAGAATCTCACAAAAATCCCTTATATTTAGATCCAGCATTACTATGTGCTTTAAAATGATGTATTCAGCGTTGCATGTAGTCTAATTTGTCAGCGCACAGACATATGCCGGTGAGCCACAGCGACATCATATAACACCATATAACATACTGCGCTCAAGGGCACGAGTACAGAACTCTGTGCATGTCAGAGCTGCATGCCACAAGTTAAATTAATGAATCTTTAAAAGGTTTAGGTTTTTTTAATGAGAGAATCTGTTGTAGCTTTTTATCAAACCTCTTCATATTTCACTGAGGTGGAATGGTGCACCACATTTGCAAGGCAGAACTAATGCTATATAAATCTCAAGTAATAAGCAGGCCCTGGGGACATCGTCTAAATGAAGATTTTACACCAATTTAAACCTGCCTGCAATTTGATTCCTGCCTTAAGTGCATTTGTTTAACAGGTGCTGGAGATGCAAGCATTCCCCTCCAAAGTGTCGCTATGTCTCCTTTATTAATTTCTGGATTGCAAGTGGGTGGGGGAGTATGAAGAGAAAGGGGAGTTGACAAACACTAATCAGAGGTTCAGAGTGGGCTGATTCTACCATAGAACCAATGTACTTTCGCTTCATTTGCAAACTAATGATTTTAAACCCCCACAATCTGTTTGAGGTCAGCTCCTGTGTATTTTGGATACGCTTGGCTATTAGCATCACTGAAAGCTTCAGATGTGTCAAGCCTGCTCCCCCTCCAGTGATAGTCACCTACTTTAATTTCCCTGCAGGCCTCAGAGGGGGATGAATTCAACTAAAAATCACAAGCTGTTTTGTTGGCAATCCTTTGTGGCCTATAATGAATCTAATGAATATAAAGAGAGGAGAAGGAAGGGAGGGGGGGAAAGGATAGAGGCGAATACGTTTCAACCACGCTGTGTTGCTTTTACTTGACGATTTGTGACCCTCAACAATGGGACAATGGCGAGTGTTTTTGTACCCTTAATTTGCCTTTGTGTTTCAGCTTCATCTCTTTCACCACCAAGAATTGAGAGTCGTCCGTTGAAGAATAACTGCTGACTCCACGGTCTGTCGGACAAAGGGGGGGTTTTTAAGATGAATCCCTAACTATCAGCCAGCCAGAAGAGCAGAAAGGGAAAGGGGCTCCAAAACAACAACAGGAAAGTCAAAGGTAGAATTAGCTGGCGTTCCAAAACAGACCTCAAGCGCTTCCTCTCTCGTCACATCCCAAACGGTGCTTCCACTTCTTACAAGCTGCTGAACATTTGTATTCTCCCTCAGAGAGGTGTTTGGCACATGAATTAAAGTGGCTCATCTGATAAGAGCAGAGGCTAGTCTAGGTAGAGGCCCAGTGGAGTTGTAGCGCAGCTGTTAAAGCTGTCGTGTTTCTGATTTCACATGCCCCTCAGGTGGCCCGATCATATTAACAGTCTTGTTGTTCTTAACTCCAAACCGCATTTAGGTCAGAACTTAAAGTTAGAGACTTTAACTGCCAATGTATCTCTTCAGCAAGAAAATTTATACAAAAACACAGCCCAAAATGACATACTAAACATTTTGGCACATGAACTTTTAAGTACTATAGTGTGTGGTGGGAAGATGATAAAAAGTTCTGTGTCACTGGTTCATGCCGGTATGCTCCCCAGTCCCTGTAATGATCTCTATTCATAAACATGCAGTGTGCTATCCTCCACCTGGCAGCTGCCTCTGTGCATATGAGATTACTATTATGCATCTTCCAATCCCAAGGATAAACATCTCTCCACTTTTGAAGTTTGCAAGCATGAGGCATATTTTAGTGCCATACGACTTAAGCATCCCTTCAGGTATCACTTGCAATCTATCCTCATTCTATATACATTGTTCAACTTTAATGGGTATCTAATTTGTGTTATCAGCTTACAGGGCTGTAAGTAATAATTTGCATGGCTGCCCTAAGCAAATATGCTTCCATAAGCATCCCATAGTATAGACATTAGAATGGATTAACCTCCATATTGGCTATGCCCCGATGGTCAATGCTTTTTTAGAAATAAGTAGAACAGATAGTTTAGTTTGGTGGCAATCGTGCTGTAAAAACCTCTCTACCTTCAGATACTACGTTGGATAAAAGCCTTAAAAGTCACAGCCATCGCAAAACGACAACCATGGATCTATACTTACAGCAATGTCAACGCCAATGCTTAACACCCCTTAACTGAATAAACATATTATATGGGTTTGTACTTTTTGTCTTTTCTTTTTTCTCGCCCTCTGATGACATGTAGCATGAACTGACATAAGTGGCCTCTTGTCCTCTTGAAAATCTAGTCGCTATCTAATCTGACTCATAATAAGAATTACTGTGGTCTTTACTTGTTATCTGTGGATCTTTCTGAATATTCAGGCATTTACAATTTATTTTGTCCTTCCACATTCTTGCATAAGCAGCAATAACAACCCCACGCAGTGTGGAGGTCAGTGTGATTTTAACATGTCAGCTACACACAATAGAGGCTATTGCTGCTGATATTTTCAGCAGATTCACTACTAAACAGTCCTTAAGACAGAAAAAGCTATTAAATTTGTTTGAGAGCTCTTTTTCCCCTGACAAGGTCTCACCAAGTGCTTCATGTGTATTTCAAATGCCAGTCGCACTCCAAAACATCAATAGTTGCACCCCATATCAATACCACTGAGAGTAAAGCTCCTCAGTCCAGAGTCCCAAGTCAATTAACATTTGAAGCGAATTAGTCTGCACATGTGTACTGTTTGTTCACAGTGGATCTACAGGGTAAACAGGGATACATCGGGGAGAGCAGCTTGATATTCTACTGGCTTGCATCAGGCATGTGTGTTACGCCTGTTAGCTTAGTAGACAGTTAATTGCCATGGTGGGTGGTTAGAGTGCTAGGAGCCTGATCTTAGGAATATGTCATATTTGTTAATCGGACATGCAGATGCAAATAATGTGTGACAGACTGTGACCAACACCACCGGAACATAAATACTGTTAACTTCAGAAATGTTCTTGGCTCAGAAATATTACAGCATAAAGACTATAAAGACAACCCACTGTTTATCTATTTATTTATTATGTTTAGCTATTTCTGTTCATGGGCCAATATGACAAAAGAAGTGTGATAACAAAAAAAAAAATATCCTACTGAAATAGTAGCGTGCCAGATCATGCTTTGTTGAAGGTTCTGTCTACTACAATCCCACGCGAGTTGGGAATTGTTGGCCTGATTACATAGCCCATAGCTCGCACTCAGAATTCATGTAAACCAGACGAAGTCTGAACTGTGTAAACAATGAATGGAAGGAACATTCAGGTTGCACAACCTAATTCATATTCGTAGAAGGATTTGTAATTTGCAAAACATATCAGATATCTGACAGGACGCCACATCCTCTTTAAAAACTATGGTATTCAAACTTGCATATACAGTTTGAAAAGCTCGTCCATAAAGATTGATTAAAGTTGTAAAGATTTTGCATCAAAAGAAGTTCTGATTAAAGCTATCTGCCACAGAGATGTTACTCTTTTGCATCAGCCCTGTAATCTCCAACACTTGGTGAAATTGTTGTTAATGCAGAAATAATATCAATGCAAACTATATTAATAACCATGGTGAGAGAAGCTGGAGCAATGTCACTTAATCAATGAAAACAAATCATGTACACCTCACTATGATTATCTGGCAGAGTGTGAATATTAATGTCTCGGTCTAAATCAATGCTGGGGTTGCATATATTGCCTCCTGTGTTTACTCATGGTAAAGACATTTCTTTCTTTTATATTTCTGTTGCATCTCTGAGAGCAATCAATGAAATATTAAATAGAGATATGATGCCAGCTATTATAGTAATTCAGCAACAGCAACAAAACACTAGTGATTGTGTTATTGTTAACTCTAAAGATGTTCAAATTTCAATTAACTTTGGTTTGTATTTGCTGATATTAATTAAGAGGGCTTGCAAAAGGACACAAAAAGACAGGTTTATTGTTTCAGATTATTCTCATGAAAGTAGCATTAGTATGTAGCACAACGTTACCTAATTAACTGGCATGGGAGGCAAGACATTACACTGGAAACCTTTTGATTTGGGGAAGGTAATGGCGTTGGGCAAGAAACTGATTCTTTACTTCATTATTTGATAAGGCCTTTAATGAAAATATCAGCCCAGGAGCGACACAAGTCAACATCACTACTTTAGTGTTTAAAAAAAAAAAAAAAAAAGTGACTATCACTGTTTCAAGAAGTATTGTTGCAGGCAACGAATTACCTCATGACTACAGTTCATTAAATAAAATCTGAAGCACACCTAGTAGGCTAATGGAAGTCAAATGTATAAGCGGCAGCATCGGTGTAAGAAGATATGGCAATCAAAGACAAAGCGGCATCTAGTTTGCTGCTAAGTCTTCGTGTAGTGAGACTCAGCTCTGTCACAGGGAAGCTTTTCCCATAGTCTGGAGTCAGCAATGTGACAGTGTCATATCAGTGTCACCGAGAGCAATCATAACATTCCTTTCCTTCGAGTCCCGGGCTTGTTTTAAATTCCCTTGGCAGCAGAATGCTTTAGGGGGTCAAACACACCAAATCTCCGAACAATAATGGGCCAACTATCAGTTACATCTCTCACCTGTAATCACTGGCCGGTATTAAAAGCATCTTTTTTTCTGTTCTGCATACTTGACTGTGAATGCTTTTGAAATGAGTATAATGTAATCTGTGCCGCAGATATCTTCTGCTTTTGTGCCTCTATCCACGCAGTGAATGGTTAGGCCTATCAGTTACTCTCTGGAGGTGATGTATACGCTCTCTAGAACAATGCTACAAACAGATGAAGGCTATAATATGCTGCCTATTAAAACTCTCTCATTTTTCAGGGTTATTTTGTTTTCTTTGAAAAAACATTTCAGGTGCCGCCAACTTCTTTTTTTCTAAAGGAATAGGTAAGAGCTCATCTTTAAATTAAATTTAACTCACTGTAAGTAACATTTTACAAAGTGCTCTGGCAACAACCTTGTGATAACTGAACAGTTCAAATATTAAACAGAAATCTAGCCAAGAACAGGAACTATTTTGTTTTCAATAGTATGTAATGGCAAAGAAAACAGACAACATAACCAGCACAAAATAAAAATGTGTTTTTATGTCTTTGTATAGCTTTGCTTCTTGTCAGATTGTGTCAGATTTTCCACCAGGCTGTCTACCCGTATTACCCTTTCATTTTCACTCTGAAGGTTTGAAGAATAAAGACACCAGGGTTTAAATACATCTCCCTACGGAATAGACATTCTTCACCAGATGTACAACAGATAACATCAGTCTAATCTCTGAATGCAACAGCATCAACTTTACTATGTATTTCTTGGGGGGGGGGGGAATGATTTCCACAGGTTAGAAGTTAAAATCTACTTTGAGCTTAACTTTTAACTCCAAACTTTTTTCTTACATTTTTAGAAAAAAAATAGTACTAAAATATTAGAGAGGTGTGGCTATTTTTCAGAGAAAATCTACAAAGTGATAGAACTATAAGCGAAGGTAGCAGCTAGCCGAGTAACTATAGAGGGACGTAAAATTGGCTAGTTCGTATACTTTATCAGGCATCTCCAGTATTGTCCATAGGGAGTTAACTTTTAGACTGTTTACTGGCTCAAAGGACAGGCATGCATCTGAAGCCACATAAGCAAGATAATGTATCCCAGGCTACAAAAGCAGGCAAATCACTGTGCATTAAGACGGGACAGACAATAGATAACAATGGCTTGCATAAACACTATTTAGAACTATTCACATGGCATTGAAGAGATGGGCGTCGACTCACTATTGCTGCAAAGCCGGCGCATTGTGCAGAGGTGAAAAGAAGTCTAATGAACAGGAAGCCTTATTTGAGAGAGCTGACAGTAACCATACAACAGCCGCATTGTGCACTTGCCACCAACCCTGTGGGTCTCTACATTAGGAGAAATGATGAGAAAGTAACCCGAAAAGACACAGTGGGCCCTTGGACCCACGTAAATGCAACCAGACAATAATGGGGGACACAAGCTGTCCCTACCTTTACCCAAAGCTGCACGTTTACATGCACAGAACATCAACCACTCTCATGGCCAAGGATAAAAGCCCCTTGGCCAGATGGAACTTTGAAGTATATTTGGGTTAGTTTACCACCAAAGACTGCAATTTTAGTGCAGCAGCAGTTAAAATATATGTCATACATTTTAAATTATATCAAACTCTGCAGGGGAAAGTTAGAAATTCTTGAGTTTGGAGAATCAGGCCCCCTCCTTTACACACACACACACACACACACACACACACGCACACACACACACACACACACATGCATTCACACTCACATTATGCCCCCTGCCTCAAGCTTCATCAATCTTCCACAAAGGGATGACATCACCAATAAGCATAGCCTTTTATAGCTTTAAGCAATAAGCCTTATTTACTGATGAGATAAGCCCTATGCTTTTGTCTAGCCTTCCACTTTGCTTCTTTCTCTCGCAGTTGAAGAATCAAACGGCACTTTTGGAAGGTGACAGAGCATGCCCAGGATTTAAGACTAAAGCATGCCAGAGGTTTCCTATTCAAAGGGCCACATGACCCAGCTGAGTTCAAAGTAGCACAGACAGGTACAATTAGAAAAAATCCAGGTTTCTGTAAGACCACTTTTTCTGTTTGGTTTTTAATGTATAAGAGAAAACTTTTGTTGCCTATGCAATCTTTAATTCAAACAGATTAGTCATTTAAGTGTTGTGTATAAAAACATGTTAAATCTGAATAAAATTATCCACTGAAAGTAAACACAGTCACACTCAACATAGTTTGAAACTAACCACAGCCTGGAGAGTTTACTAAGCATAATCATCCGTTGCACTTGTGACCTATAATTATTGTTTGTAGCAGTATTAGTTGGCCAGTCCATAAGGCCAGGGCAGGGTGGTCACTAAACTGCTGAGGCACCATGATACAGTGGAACTACTTGCAGTTAAAGTTTGTGTTTTTTTATGATGCTACACCAAACAGAAACTACTAGTTTAAAGTTGGAAATATACACATGGTAGATTTCACTTTTCTACTTTCACAAAGTCTACCACAGGAGAAACTAGGTCTAACTAGGTTGTTGCACCAATCTAGAAAATATAGCATCAACATATTCCAAATTGAGCGCCTATTTTTAACAAGATAAAAAGCCATTTTCTAACACACTACATCAAGTGTCACCACATGTATCTTAAAAACGTGCCATTTGTTGTTTGTTTTTCTTAGGTCTACATGGAGTCATGTCAGGCCTTGGGAACTTGTCAGATATTTGGTTTGTAGTCACTTTAGAAAGGCTGAGCACAGTCTCTGTGGAATTGCTCCAGTCTCCCCATCTCCCCCACCCCATGTCACCAGCCAGGAACAAAGCCGCCATAGTCAATTCTCCTAATTTCACTGCAGCCTGTCGAAATCCTGTTCTCCTTTTCTCCTTCTCTTCAACAAGTACTTTATGCTGGGATCAGTCAGATCTGAGTTGCCCACAAAAACCTGAGGCTCTCGCTTCAACGTCTTTCAGCGCCCGGTTTGACACTCCCCAGCTCCCTGCCATTCAGACGCCGGCACTGTGCAATTTGTTTCCATTTGTCAAACAGCAGTATCCACCACAAAGGAAAATGCTGGCACAACAGAAAGTTTGTGAAAAACATTGTCTCCTCAACCCAAAATGGCCAAGACTACTTATTTATTGGTACGTAACAAAACAACCTTAAACAATTTACACCACTTTCAGCTCTTATATGTACTCGTTACATTATTCTTCTCTCAATTGACAACAAAACATCTTTAACTGAATAGAGCATATCACACCCTCAAATCAGAACCAACGTATCACTTCCCTCTTAAAGTGTGGATGTTACTGCTGGAATTCAACATTTCATTCACCGGCTCCACATTGTGCTGACTCTTATTTTGTGTTTTATTTCTTTGGGATTAAACTTCATTGTGTGAACAGCCAGGTTTTCAGACATTTATTTATTAAAGCTATATCAGCACTATGTTGACAGCACTGCTATTTGCACACCTATTCAGATATGTCTTAAAATGGGGCTATTATTGGTGCGACGTAGGAAGGTATCCGGCTAATAATACTTATTGTGCAAACTTTGTTGTCACCATTCTTGTGTTGGCTGTTATCGAGAGGAGAGCAGAGAGGATATATGCTGACTCTGATGTAGATAGTACCCTGAGTATTCCTATTGTGGCAGCTGCCGTGTGGTGCAGTCCCTGATAGGATTTCGGATGCTGTCAATGCTGTGTCAGGTGCATTAGCACCTCAGAGACCCATGATGCTCCAGCTGCTATGTGCCTGTGTCTCCCCGGGCCCTGGCCGCCAGCCTGACACCCGACACAAAGTAATCACAGATCACAGCGTTTAATCACTGAAACAAGCACTCCAGAGGACCCCACTGTCAATATCCCACTCTCTCATTATCTGTTTGGATTGCACATCCACACTGTCAGATAAACAGAGTGGAAAATTAAGATTAAAAATATGGTAATTTCATTTCAGGCAGCAGGCTCCCCTCACTGGCCCATTATGCTATTGATTACCTCTGAATTCAATTTCTCTTTTCAATGTAAACTTTAATCTATTCGCAAGCCAACAATTCAACTCCCAGGGGGCTATTTGAGAGTAAGTAACCATTTAATATGACGCTGGCTGAAGATTCACTGGCTTTAATGAATTGTGTAAATCACTCAGCTTTTAAAGGAACTGATGTCCTGCAGTTCACGACCCAAATCTGGGCCTGGTTAAATACTGTCTTTTATACCAAGCTAAGTGTTTACTGACAGCCATCTCTGAATGTGTAATAATCAGCGCGACTCATGTCTGTATAAAGGCAAATTAAACAGCTCTTCTCTAATTGAACTGCTGATGAAAAAAAAAAAAAAAACACTGTAATTGGGATTTAATCATCATACCGCACTAACAACATGTTAAAGTAATAGAGTAAAAGCTGCACCACAACTACCGCTGTGAAACAAAATTTGAAAATGACTTAACAAAAATAATCACTAGGTTGTTTTCCTTAACCGCTTACCAATTTGCAGCATCATGGTCAAGACCATTTGTAACCACTGACACACAAACTGAACTTAGGATGAGAAGCAGCAGGAAGAAATGGTTAGTGAGTCAGTGTAATTTGACACAACAGTGTTTAACTGTAAAATAAAGAAGGTGTACTGGAACATTACAAACACTGGTTTATTATATGCAATCTGAATTTCAACAACTCCAATTCAATTACTGCTATAAAACCCATACACAAAGATATGGAGAACAGACTAAATAAACACAGAGCTATAGTCATGCTAAATTCAACTTATTGTAAGTAATAAGTGCAATGTTTTCAAAGCAACAACACATTTAACTTCCGTCCCACATATATTTGTGTTAATCAGTATCACTGTCAGTAAATGATGCAACATTTTAACTTCACTGATCTTTCCTGACAAGAGCTTAGGTAGACAGAAATCCGCTGCAGCCAAAGTGCAAGGAGCACTGTTCAATAAAAACTGTCAAATTACAAAGAATCAATAGTCTGATTAAGGCACGGTAATTACTGAAAACTTCGGCGTTTCCTCACAGGTTACTTGTTTTGTCAAGCATTTTCTAAATAATAAAAAAAAAACCTTCCTGCAAAACAATGTTTGCTTTAAAAGAATGCTTTAATTTTCCAATAATTTATTGCACCCAGGCAGACATATCCAATATCTGCACTCTTTTCTGCACCAGTGCAGGACTGAAGTTGCCCAAGAGGCCAGAACACACATACATAAACATAGCAGAGTGTAATCAATAAACAGTCATGCTATCAATAAAGGCAAGACAGCCTCAGATACATGTCTCTTTTCTGTTACAGTCCAAAGGAACATGCTGATCAAATGCAGCACATATTACTACATCTGCTGGGAGTCTACAGACATTTTAATGTAAGGTAGAGGAACTAAGTACATCTGGTAAAGGATTTGGTCAGTGATGGTAAGCATGAGGGCCATAGCAAACCCTCCAAACTGTCAAAGAGACGTCTCAAAGATGACACAGATGTCCTTGGCACAGCACAAGTCTGTCACCCGCTTTTTGTTCGTGTAAACCTGGAAGCATATCAGGGAAACAGTGTCACAGAATACACAAGTCCAATCTAAGCTACGATCTGTTAAGGTGTGATTTATGACAGATCCAGTCAGAGCTGGGTGAAGGGATTTGTCATCCACTGGAGCATGCAAAAGTGGCTTATTTAGCTGTATAAACAACAGTGAAATTCATAGGTTGAAAATATCAGAGATAATCACTGAAATTATTCACATTATTTGAGTTAATTTTCTCCAACAGTGGCTTCTAAGCTGAGCTGAGCGACAGTATTAGAGAAATTGTACTGGAAGATAGCAGTATTTTCTTAAATGCTTGATTTCTTTATACAAAGAGGATCTGACATACCAACAATTTCAAGTCCACAAAAAAAAAAAAACAAGAGGCAAAACAGGTAAAAACAGGTTGGCCACAGCTCTACAGATATACTGTCTACTCAGGGATTCTCTTTCAGCATGGACAAAGGAGCCAGAGGTTGATATCAGATTTTTGAATGTATTTAAACTTGAGTGACAACTATAGAAACTTGACACACAACATGTGGACCATCGCAGTATTTAATAAGTGGTGCTAGGCAGTTGTGGATGCTGCAGTAATCTGATCTAAGGAGAGGACCCTACAATAAAGAAAGGAAAACGTAAGGGCTTGAACAATGTCACTACCAATCCACCAGTGTGCAGGGTAAGGCGATACCAAATAATACCACAGTGTGCTGAGTCTTTGAAATCAGTATTTTACTCATTTCACTCCTCTGGCTGAGAAGATACAGTTCCGCTGATAAATTTGTGCGTGGGACAGAGAGAAAATGAAATGATGCCTACTATTTCTTATTTCACAAAGACCTGTTTGAAGTTGCAATATGGTATCTGTAGTCCCAGACAGATGCACATAAAATGGAATTGAACAATGAATAGCCAGCTCTTATCTGTTGAGTGTCTGAAGGGGAAATACATCACAAATGAATTTCACAGGGAAAAAATATGGACATTCTCTATTACAGTAATCCCCATAGAAAGTTTATCCCGCATCGCGATGAAGTTAAACCCAATATTTCAAAATAGATACAGTGCAAAGAAAGCTGCTTTTCTAAAATCATCTCTAAAATGATCTCAAAATTACATTATGAGAAAAAAGATTATACAGAGAGTTTCTGTGATAAAATCACAGGATGTAAATCTACAAAGAGACAATTTCTTTCTTGAAATTAATGTTATGGTGTTGCAACGCTTCAAGTATGCACTTTAAATTAAAATGGTAATCAAGTGTCTTTGCATTGTCAGGGCTATGCACATCTTCTGTTGCTTAACTATATTATTTTGGAGGTGAGCAATGAAGTCTGGAGTTAAAAGCAGAGTCTGGGATTAGTGTGCCATTGCTGGACTCTATTTAGTGACAGCCCCATCCTGGGACAAAGGTGGGTGTGGTTACCTGTTTGGCTGTATGCAGCAGTGAGGCAGCCTCAGCTTTGCCTGTCTGTTGGACCATCTGGTAAAAGAGCCCATCATGGTTCTGGAGCAACACATATGGCTCATCATACTCTCGGATCCTACCGGCATCCAGAACCTGTAATCACAGATACAATGCTGGGTGTGAATGTGTCGCCTCTTGTATACTTTACTTTGGGGAAAACTGACATTTCAGCTGTTTCGCTGCTGAGTGATGCATGCAGACAGCACAAGATGAATGGGGAAACAGTAGTTCTCTGCACCTCTGAACCATCCATTTTACGTGACTCATGCAACAACAAACACTGGTGCCTGTTTCTGCTTGACAGGGCCACAGACAATGAGTGCAACCTGTTAGCAGTGTGAAAGTCTACTGCGCTGACTCTGACAGACTGGAGATCAGTGATTTATCCATGTATTTATCCAGGCATTTCAGTGGCTCAGGGGTGGTCCTCAGTCAAATCCAACAATCACACCTTTAAGACACTCTAGAAAATTACCATAATTTCTATCATCACATGCCATGTCAACCACACAAAGAATAGTGCCAATTCAAGCAGTTTGGACAAGACTGCAATTATATCACAGACAAATTTTAACAAGCTGGACACCCTTACAGCAGTAATGAGCAGTTTGTTGTTGCTAAAAGCCCAGGTTCAGTGAGTGTTTAGTATGAAAAAGAGACTTCTGCTGCTGCTTTCATAATCAACAATGTAGGAGCAGGATATCAGGAGGTGAAGTTTGTATCTTGGAAAACATTCCGTGTCTAAATGAAGCACAGCTTAAAATTTGGACAAGGCAATTCAAGTGGGTCAGACTTTATTCATCCTGGAGTGTGTAACAACCTGGGGACATTTAAATCAGGTGAAGGTGTGAAACAGTGCCCACCATATGATATTTGGCTTTTCTCAGCAAACCTGTCAGTGACCAAGCAGCCACCAGGTCGTGCTCTGTCCTCCACAGACACTTCACAAATGCTGCCACAAATGGCACTAATTGGCACCTCTGCAGGCAGTAGCAGGAAAGGGCCAAAGATCAAGTGCCACGAGCAGGCTCAATGAGAGGCAATGCTGGGAGGGAGAGATCAGCCCAGCTGCTGCAAAAGAGTAAGTGAATTAAAACTCTGTAAAGGCTGTGCAGAAGTCCCCTGACAAAGAAAAGTGTTTGTAAGATCTGAGTCCCTGGTGTGTTAGATCTCTTATAGTGTACATGAACAAAAAGCAAATGTTTTTGTAGATTACACCACAAACTTTGTACATAATAGAAACAGATGACTTTATTAATTATAGATTATTAATCACAGAAAAATATAGGGACTAAAGGCACAGAGCTACTAGGTAGTGTTTTGTTTAACCCCCATCTTCTTTGTCTTTTTACT
Source organism: Mastacembelus armatus (assembly GCF_900324485.2). Taxonomy (NCBI): domain Eukaryota; kingdom Metazoa; phylum Chordata; class Actinopteri; order Synbranchiformes; family Mastacembelidae; genus Mastacembelus; species Mastacembelus armatus. Next base: position 15,402,262 of record NC_046653.1, on the reverse strand, counting down.
ACTAAAAACCTTCCCAGACCAATCATGAAAGGAGAAAAAAATACACCATGGAAATTTACTGTCATTCCTTACCAGTATTCTGTCACAGTCAATGATAGTGTTGAGCCTGTGAGCAATGGTGAGGACTGTACAATCTCGAAACTTGTCTCGAATAGTCTGTTGGATGAGGCTGTCAGTTCTAAAGGAGAAGGGAACACAGCACCTTAGCACAAAAAAAATTTCTTCCTATAGACCCCTGGGCAGGGATTTTACTCAGCACAGAACAATGGCTCATCAGCAGTGAGGTATGTGCAGCAGTAGGCATTAAGAAAAAATAAAAGGATGTGACAGTTCTGTACTTTACAAAGAAAGATTGTTTATTACACTTATGTGATATCTATCTGACTGATAACAAATTTCTGATATAATTCCACATTTATAACAACATTGTGCTATTGTGTCCTACTGCTAGTTTTTTTTAATATATAAATGTTATAATAGAATTGACTTTGACTGGTCCCTCCTTATTTGACATTATTTTATATACTTTATTTACAACCAAGAAGTGTGGATCTTTCACTTGTAAGCTTTCACTTACATACTATTTATATAATCACAGAGATGCTCAAACAGCAGTTTTGTTTTAAAAATAATGGTTTGAATTCATTTGCGGCAAAGTAGTGGAAATGGTACTGCACTGTTATTAAATCCAGCTTTCACAAGTTGACAGTTAATATCAATGTTGTAACGATCCACATGCAGAGTAGATCATTGCAACACTGATGTTAAATGTATTTCTTACAGACCCTGTAAGAACCTGACCTTGGGTCCACATTGGCTGTGGCCTCATCAATGATGAGGATGCGGTTCTTCCGGAGGATAGCCCTGGCCAAGCACACCAGCTGCCTCTGGCCCATGCTGAAGTTAGAGCCCGATTCAGTCAGCACTGTCTCCAGCTTATTGGGCAGCTCCTCTACCACGGACTTCATCTGCACCTGCAGAGAGGAAGAAGAGGCCCAACTCTTCATTACTCCTGCATAAAGACTTCCTGTGGGGACGTCTTTAAAGAGCCATCCAAACACACCCATTAACTGCCTGGCACAATGCAGGGCCAGGTCCACTGATGACCTTGGCCAGTGCTCTCTTGTGACCAGCCTCTAGCTTTAATCCAGGCCACCAAACCCATTCAGAGGCAAGACCAGGAGCTGAAGCCCTTCACTGTGGGGGGAGCCTTCATCCTGGTTGGCCTGACTGCCCAAACACATCTCCCCCAGAACTTTCAATGGTTCCCAGCTACAAGCCGCACATTGAGCTGGGCCCCATGGCCCTAATGGGATTTCCCCCCATGACTTGTGGCGAGCAGGGAGGCTGAATGGCAGCATTGTACAGGGGCACAGAGGGATCCCCCCCTGGGCTGGCGAGGGGGAATCATTCAGAGCCACGCTGGAGTACCTCTTGGAGTGCATTCCACAGGTCCTCATCTGTGTGCTGCCTGAAAGGGTCCAGATTCTTCCTCATGGTGCCCGTGAAGAGAACTGGGTCCTGTGGATAGATGGATATAGAAAGAGAAGGCCGTGGCCAGTTAAGATAATGACAAAGGGGAAGATGTATGAAAGGGTTAAGACAGGCTTTAAGGAGTGCCACTAGGCAATGTGTGAGGGGAAGATGTTCACAAAGGGCCTGCTACACTTAGGAGCTCTATTCAATATTCTGGCAAACTATGCTTCAATAGGTTGATCTTTTTAGTTGGAAAACCAGAGTTTATGCTGCGGTGTTGGGGGAGAATAGCTGCACGAGATTGTCTGAACATATGACACAAAACGTGCCATCTAGTCACTGTTACAATACAAAGAATTTCATACAGTGAGTGTGTTAGAAATAATCATCTCAAAATATCTGCCAAAATACACAAGCACATGTCAGCTGGAGTTATCTCATCAGTTGACTACCCTCATGAAAGAACAGCCTCGGATCTTGGACAGCTTGGATGTCCAAGATATGTATTTATGGTGAGCCACACACCAGTATCAAGGTTCAACCACACAGCCATGTTTAAGTGAGTAAATAAAGCTCTTTATTACAGTGCAGGAGGAAAGAGCCTGCCAACTTCACAGGCACTGCTCCAACATGCCACTCTGTTTGAGTTAAACCTGATAAACAGGAGAAAGCCAGCACCTCCTCATGTCAGGTCAGATATTTATTCATAATGCTGTGGTGATGTACTGAACACTTACTAGGACTCTCTCAGGCCATTATAAAGGTAATGTTTTGACTCTCATGGCACAGACCTGCTGTAGATAAGGTTTCCATTTGGCATCATTTCTGCATTGTTTTATCAGTCAACAAATGCAGCTGGACTTTCTTCTGAAACACAACACTAAATTATGACACAAATAATTACAATGCCCATTTGGAAAAAAAAAAACAAAAAACTGAACAACTGAGGTGAGCAGCAAGCGACTGTCCATAACAAAAACTAATCCCATTGTATTTTCATCATAGTCAAGGCAGGGCGATAACTCCAGCTTACTCAAGATATGAATCTGACCTCAAATCAAGATAGGAAACGTTCTGTGAGATCAGAGCAGGATTAGAAGTACACAATGAGTCTAAAAAGCTGAGTGTCCTGTGTTAAGGTTAGAGAATTACTAGCCTGAATCTCGCTCACTATCCCCACCTTCATCTCTGCTTTCAATCAGCACACAAATGTATACAAGTATACTCATACTGTGCACACAGTTCAAATAAAAACTTGTGTATCAACAAAACTTCATGCAGGTCAGTAGACTGAGGACTAAATGCTAAATTTACATACCAAAAAAAAAAAAATGCTTTCAGGACTTCATCGCATGCTACCTGTGACAGAAAATGTTCCATCCCTTTATTTCCAATGAGCTTTTCCTCCCGTCACCAAAATACCACCTTGTCATTAAGCCAGCTGAAGTCCCAATTCAAACTAGTTTTGTGACAGAGTTTAATTGAGGATTCAATGTTAGTTTGGAAAAACTGCTTTCAAGCACAGCTTTCCATAGACCGATTATGTGCTCCACCAGTTCTAAGCCCTCTGTTTGCTACAGAATTCATTTTTTACTCAGTCATTTCTCTGAATTCAATAGAAACTGAAATTGATCCTTTTTAATGTCATATGCTAATAAAAGCTTATCATAATCAAATTTGAGGGTAGCAAAAGGTGAAACTCCTCAGTGGCTATGTATAGTACACATATCACCCTCAAAACATGAAAAGGTAAGGCAACCAGCAGTTTATATGAAGATGCTGATATAATAGATTGAATGTCACGTTTTTATAGCAGGAGAATAAAAATTCTTACAAACTAATGTGTGTAAATCTAACTTCACCCTATAAATGTTTGTAAAATTAAAGCACATCACAGAGAAACTCTGCTCTAGTGAATGCTGGTAAGACATGATGCCATGAAAAAGATATCCAGTATGTGTTACAGTTGGGCATGCAAGTAAAGTTAGACTCGTAACCTGCCACTTTGTGCAAGTTTCCCCCTCTAGGAAAGACAGAAAGAGTAAACAAAATCACATCAAACATACATCACATCCATCTTAAACTAGTTTGGACTGGGAAGTAAAACTTTATCTAAAGGAGTAGCAATGCCAGAAACCTATCAAATCCACAGAAAAGCATTAATGAAACAGTTTTTGGGCATCTTGGCTTCACCCTAGAAATGTTTGAGACTTGGGCTAAGTGACGGTGTGCAAGGGGACTCTGACTGAGAGGATGGGGGAGACTTCTTCTAAGCAGCTTTCCCATGTTTGGGGGGTAAAGGGCTAATCCTCTGTCAGGGATGGGGAACTGCTCTCTTCACAGTACAGGCCGTGGGAGTCTTCTCCCCTCCCTCCACTCTGCTGACACTCACCCGCAGGCTGGCATTTTCTTAATGCCGTATCAGTTTCAACAAGCGGAAATAAAGTTAAACTGTCTCAAGGCATCCGTTTGTCTCACTTTCAGAAATGCCGAGTGACGAGTGTAATTCTCCTCACTTGTTTTAGCTTTTTAAAAGCCAGGCGCATATAAAAAGGGCTGAAGCATGAAGGTTTCTGTTACCAGTGTTCATCTGACATTTCTCAATCATGAGGAATCACAGAACCTTTGAGAAGCAGTCAAAGTCCAGCAGTTTTAGAAAATGACAGAGTGCAACAAACCGGCTGCTATACTTAATTTCTAATAAAATGAGATATTGAACATGTCTCTGTTTTTAGTTCGCTTCATTCTAAATAACCCACTGGTTATTTTATGATGTCTAAATTACCAAGAATTGAGACTGTGGTAATTTAAAACAGGCACCTGTGGGATGATGGACATTTTCTGGCGCAGAGCGTGCAGACCAATTGTAGAAGTTAAAAAGCCATCAATCATTATTCTTCCCTCAGGTTCTGCCAGCCGGAACAAGGCAGAGATCAGGGAGCTTTTACCAGCACCAGTGCGTCCAACAATGCCAACCTACAGCAGAGAGATGAGAGTTGTTTTTAAGTCTGTAAAATATTCTTGTACACTGTATCATGACATAAGATCATTAACTTCACTGGGTGAACCCACATTGATGTGATACCATTACACTTAATATGTGAAGTGTATCATTTTGTGTTGGAACTTTTGCATTTTTTGTGATTGGGGAGCTATTTTAAAGTGTGCTATTTTATAAAAGTGCTCATTTCATAGAGCAGCAACTTCACACACTGCACATGCCAATGTCTGTAGGTGTGAAATTTATAGTTACTCATTATAACTGTAGTTGGACGATAACAGGCAACACAGGTAACCAAGGCGCTAAAAACTTTACAGGCTTAAGGTAATTTTTGTATATTCGTGCACTTAAAATTGCACCACAAGTCATCCAATCTGGATGTGGCCAATTAATCTTATGGAGTTTGACCTAATAAAAGGGCACCATCAAAGCTACTCCTCACTCTCTTCTTCTTATGTTTCTAGAGGAATATCAGTCACCCTGCCACTACTATGGTGAGAATATCTGCAGGTGTACGAACTTTGCATTCGAAATCATGGAATACACAGGTTTATTTTAATATTGTGCCTAGGTATGAAGACAAAACCATGTCCTGCAAGGACATGAGATCCTGTCAGATCTCAGAGGCTAAGCAGGGCCAGGCCTGGTTAGTACTTGAATGCGAGACAGCCTTGAAAGACCAAGGGCCATTAGACTCAGCCACTCAATTAATTTGCTGTGGCGACCCCTAACGAGAGCAACCAAAAGAAAAATAAATATATATATGAAGACTACAACATAACGAGACCACTCCAGAAGAAACTGCTCACTATATTTAACACAGACCATAAGAAGGACCCAGATTCAATCTATCAGTAGAACGCAATGGAGAGGAATGGTGTCAGCACCATAAGGCAAATCATCTCCAGTTCCACTGAATTGGGCTGTTGATACCATACTCTGCTGCCTGCCAACATATAGGCCTGTTATATGCCACTTCACAGCCAAAGGGCAAGCTTTTGTTTAGACAGGGGATTACCAACACTGCTTTCATAACAAGCAACTGCTGTGTGTGCCTCACAACATGCCAACACACAGAAAGGGTGAAATAATTACATTTTTTCTCCCTTTTTGCCCAGTAGAAAGACTCCAGCTCAGTAATCAAGGATGTAAATGAACACTAAGTCTCTTAACTGACAATAAACTGAGAGAAGACTATCCACAAGAATCCCAGGCAAAAGATCCCATGAGGGCCAGTAGAACATGCCACTGGATACCTCTTCCTGGTCCATGCAGGAAACATTTTAGAAGAGGAAATAATCTTTTCTAAACCCCTTGTTACCTAATGAGAATATGTCAGTGACACACACTGTGACAGTTGAATATCACAAATCTTTGTTCTGCAGAAGCTCCAGTAAGAGTGCACAGATAGGACTGAACTAACAGAATCCAAATCAGAGACAGCATTGTTGCAGCCACCGATTCACAGATGGAGCTGTTGAACAGGAACTATGCACAATGGGACATCCCTTCCTGGCAGAAGTTACCCAGCTCTGTGATAGTCAACAAGCATGTTCTTACTAAGCCACTTCTTTTTTTTAAGCCTGGAAGGTGCTTGGCAGTGTTGCAATAAGTTATGTGATTTATATGATTATGTACATTATATAACTGTAGTGAGGGATGGGGTGAGTGCATCTTGTACTGTACGAGGTAGGAACATGCTTCCCTGTGAAAAGGTGTCAAGGGAAATGTCAGGATGCACAAAGCCTCTCACCCCATGGTATGCAGCAGAGATCCCTCCCATGGGCTGTCAGAGCCAGGACCTCTACACTTATCAGCCCATCCATTGTGAAATCAGCCGCCCTGGCCAACCATAGCCATGCAAAATACACCCCCTGCATTAAACACTGTTTCAATCATCCTTAACCATCTCTCTCTGCCTTACTCTCTCTTTCCTCGCGCCTCTCCCTTGGTCTCTTCTCTCTCTTATAGTGAATAAACAGTTGTCACCGTCAGGTAGCTCAAAATGCAAATAGGGAACAAATGGATCCACTTGAACAGTCTTAATTACATGATATGTATTCCATGAATTACAAATGGTATAGTCCTTGAGATTCAGCAGCACAATATGGTGTCCTTTAAATAATTGATTTGAAAATAATGTCACATAAGAAAGAATCACACCACACCCTCCACACTAGCTGCATATCATTCCAGGTCATGGCCTGTGCACAAGTGGAAATATAGACAATAACCTTTTCTCTGGATGTGAAGAGAACAGTGAGGTTCTTTAGGACCAAAGGCTCACTGGCATCATAAGAGAAGTTGACTTTGTCAAAGGTGATGGAGCCCGTCTCAGGCCAATCAAGCGGGGGCTGTTTGTCCGTCTCCCAAGGTGCTTCACTCTCCAGCTCTGCATACTCAACCACTCTCTCTACTGACGTCATCTGCAAAAAAAAAAGGGTATTTTTTATGAAATTTTGCTCTTAAAACTGAAAATATATTTAAAAAGGAAGCACCTCAGTTTCAGTAAACTTTAAGTTATGTTCTCTAGCTACTAAATAAAGTAAACATGAAGGCATGGCGCACTAGTATTTCTGATTTTACCATAACAGAAATATGGTAATCATATTTAGAACAAAGAGCCAGCAAATTATTACTGAATATCCACAAAGCTGAGGGACCGTAGACAGATTTTCAAAAAAGCAACTAAAACCAAAGCAAGAGAGACCAAGATATCCTGACTTTTTCTCTTGTATCAGCCAAACTTCAAAAACAAGAGATCTTATTATTCAATACTCAATAGTGTTGTTCATTAGAGCTTCTCTGTATCCTAAATGGCCACGTCTTTCAAAAAAGTAAGTGGAATGACCCTTTAACCAGCTATCACCTTCATCACGGCTGTTGGACACTCTACTCTATCCTGTTTTGTTTTTCTGGATTTGATCTGCAAATCTTACAACACTAATATTTAGAGAAACTGAACATTTCAGAGAAGAAACAAAGGGGGGCTTAGTGGTGTCCAGCCAAAATATGAGCTTCACCATGTTCTCAATCTCCGCACTCTGTCTGACACCCCACTGGAACATCCCTGTCAGTGTAACAGCATAGGACAGAGCCAGACCCACTGCACCCGGCTCCAACCCTGTAATATCAGAATAAAATGTAAACATACAGTCATACAATCATGAGTTTATTATAATAGGCTCATTAATCATGTCTGAGACGTCAGTAATGTATCATGTTTAATCCAAAACCCACACTGTACCATCCCTGAAGTAAAGGCAGCCAAAAGCAGTGATGGTGACAAAAATGGAACAAATTCCATCAAGTCGCACAGCAAACCAGCGCGAAGTAGTCAGGAATAAGAACCAGGCCTCTGTTAACAAACACAGTCACAGAAGAGATAACAGTCGTAATGTCAATCACTATGGCTGAAGTGTCTGGAATTAAAAACTGCCAACATTAGTCTTAACATTAGAGTGTAATAAACCAAGAAATATGATCCTCCCTCATCTATGATGTGAATAATCCAATTCCAGCAACTGAGTGGATGGTTGATAAAAGTCCTTTTATGAATATGGGCTAACACATTAAAAAAAAAACACACTGTGAATTTTGGGCTATTTAACCTAAGCGTAATTTCTTGTCACCTGAGTGAAGATCTTGATATTCATCAAACATTTTCTGAAACCTGTGCTGAACCTTGAAGGCACGAATGGTGCTCAGGCCTTGGAGAGAGGAAGAAAGGTGGGAGAAGACAGGACTTCGAGCTAGAAGAAATATATCCAGACCATATTTGTTACCATTTGTACAAACAGTAGTAAATCAATTATCTATGCATTTAGACCAAGTGTCATACCCCACATGCTCATATCATTCTCCAATAAGAACCATTTGGTAGGCATTTAACAATACTTTATGAATATGGATATTGTGCTTCATTTAAAATTGCTTCTACAGTATGTTTCAATATACAGTATATATTTTAAGTCAACCAGACAGTCATAATGTACTAAGCAGAACTGGCATATTTTAAAAGGTATATATATTCTGTATACTGTCTATCAGAAAGTGTAGACAAATAAAATGTTATTTTGTTATCACCAACTAACTATGTATGAGTGCTTCCTCATTAAATATGCTCCTGATGCCAAACAGTCAGACTTATGGAAAGTTTGGAAATGAGTGGTCTTTTGTTTCTCTTTGTAAGTTTTACAAAACCAAAGACAAAAGCTAAATGTTTCTTTGAGCTTGCTAATAAAGCTTTTGTTCTTTAAGATGAGGGAACCTGCTTGCCAAAGTGCATTTGGGCTCAAAGCCCAGAATAAAATAGATGACCTAGAATCTGAAATGACCTAGTCATGCCCACTTGGCATTTTTTTCCCCATTGTATGTGATGTCATGAACTCCCGTCTCTTGAGGAAACTGCGTGTGGCCGAGCCATGGGCCATCACCACCTTTAGCCTTTATGCTAATGGCCATGGCTTTCTTCAATGGTCTATTAGCATTCCTGTGGTCTGCTTTTGTCTCTACCACAAATGGACATGCCCACCCTCCCACACCCAAAAAAAAAAAAAAAAAAAAAAATTACTGGTGGACTCTAGACGCTTGATGTCTCTGGAGGTCTGCAGGAAGTACGATCGCAGGAACAGAAAGACCGTGAGAAGAAGAAAAACAGGAATAAGGATCCAAGGGATGATGATTGCAGATACTGCAATCACTCCAATGATTTGAAGAAATACCTGGGACAGAAGGAGAGATTTGAGCACAATATTTGAATCAAACAGCAACAGAGTCAAAAGCTCCACTACTGCAGTGTGGGCTGCTGCTGGGACAGTGAGGCCTATTTCTTTAAGCTGAACAAGAAAAACTCTTTCTATTTGTGTGAGACCATCATGGACATACAGTAAGGTAACAGCAGGTTGTGGGACTGAGGTTATGTGACTCACAGTGTGAAAGGAAAACGATCAGAGCGCTAATTCTCACTTAGTAGCAGGTGAGAATTTACCACTTGGCCACTACAGCTCATATCCCTGGCTCCCCTGGGCTTTCCCTTCAACACTTCTGGCCAGTAAGCCTCCCTGGCAGAACAACCAGCCAACAGCCATGGCCACAGTGACTGGCAGAGAGCTCTGGGAACCACACTGTGGGTGTCTGATACATCACACTCTAACCACACAGCCCTCAACAACACAGTGACTCATCACCCGTGTTAATGGCTCCATGACACATCTAGACCAGGATACCAGAGCTGCCTAGCAGGATTGGAGGTAATCAGTCCAACGACGCCAAAGCACTTACACAAGCACTGTGTTTAGTAATGAGCGACTATCATTAATATGATACTAGTAGTAAAGATACAATGCTTTCACAGTTGTCTGTAATTAAAAGGCCTTTTAAACAAGCATAAGTCTGAGGTTTTAAATTTTATTTTAACTTCATTCTTCACATTTCACAGGACAGTACATGTTCTCTTTACAACATTATATTTATTCAACTGCTATTACTACTTCCTTTGCAGGCTGAGATTTTACAAAATAATTGGTGATCTATTATGCACTTTAGGTAAAGTATCTGAGTACTTGTACCACTGGTTATTACATACAATAATGACTGACTCATATATATCATAATAAAAGCTTTATCTTTAGTTACTTTGTATCAATTGCTAAAAATAATGTGTGCATTGGTGGAACCAACCACATTCACCACAGTACTGTACATACTGTATGTACCACCCAGTCCACTACATATAAGGTACTTTTTGTAGGTAATACTGCTCTACTTTAATGAACATACAATACTTCTGTCTACTTATCTGGGATTTTGAATGCAGGGCTTTCACTTGTAATGGAGTGTATTTACCATGTGGTATCGCTATTTTTACTTTAGTAAGGGATCTGAATACTTTTTCCACCACTGAATATGTGCTAGACCATTTCTTCTTAACTCAAAGGTATACTGTGTTACATATTTCTCTTTCAATTGATGGATGAAAAAATTGAAACCTCACACCCTGAAATTAGACATATCCTAAGAGATGAATCCGAAGACATGGAGATTAGGATCATACTGTTACCTTCAGTGGTCTCAGACTAGCCCAGAGAGATGAAAATTTAATTTAGCACCTTAATTACGGATGTTATCTGCCACTTAAGCACATATTTAAGCATGATCACTTTCAGTGTAGTTTTATAATGAAAAGCCACTCAATTCCATTTGCAGTTCAGATAAGACGGTATTACTAGTATAACCATTGCCATAGTAGAGCCCACACAATCAAACAGTGAGTGGGAGCTACTGAGCACAACTGATCCCAAGAATTTCACAGTACATAAGTTTCAATCTTAGCCCTGATGGAAGGCTACCAGACTGCAAAGTGAGATGCGGGCACATGGGCCACTACTGCATGTTATTCAGCCTCCCCTTAAGGCGACCAAATATTAAGTGATATTAACTGTCTTATCATATATATTATTTTTCTTTCACTCTCCTGCTGCTGATTGGCGGCACAGTAACACTGCTCATTCATGTTTGCTGGTTGGTTCATTTGAATTCTAATTGGGCCCATTTCAGTCAGGGGCCACGAAGGTCCGAGCCAGGCCGGCTTATCTGACAGCGGGGTCATCTGAGGGGATAGAAGAGGAACAGGAACCATTAGATAGGAGTCTTGCCTCCTCCTGCTCCCCAGGGCCAGCCGTCGCCAAGGCCCTGTTTGATGTGATCCATTTGCGTGGTCTGCCGCTTATCATGTCAGCATCGGGAACACCGTGGCCCCCACCCACACTACACACAGATGACTCTGATAAGCGAACCTACAAGCATACACTACATCCATATCTCCTATGAAACCACACAGGAACAGAAAACTCCCAAAGCCACATCCCGCTGCACATAAAAGTGGATAAAAGGATGAAAGGTTTTGTATACAAACTGTTTAAATAAAGAATTACCGTTAATTGCTCCTTAGCAAGAAAAGAAAGCTACCGCACGCATGTGATTCAGTCACTCAAGCAAACTGCGCGCACTGCTGCGTCCAAAGACCATTCAGATCTCTGCTGACCCTAATTGCTTTATTTTGTCAATGATTCTATCAGCTCTTTGATGTCCAAATAAATGTAGAAAATTGAAGTTAATTGCTATATTTGTGTTCAGCAATGATAGCGACTGTTGTTCCACAGCAGAAAATAAACACTTCCCTTTAATTAAACATCCCTCCGGACACAAGGAATCAGTGCGCTTTTTACAACCCCTTTTTCATCCTCTCTTTATTTACTGACAGTGTGCAATATCTGCCACTGGGGAAAATGTGCAAGGAAAACAGGAAATGAGAAGAACGCATGGCAAAGAAAATTCCTCAAAAGAAGTCCACTGTCATTGGTGGAATTTTTTTTTTACCCCACACTTTCCGTGACAGGGCGGAACAATAAGTTGCAAGGGTCAGTGGTACTGAAACAAAACAGGGCTGTTCCACTTGGGCTCTGGAACAATAGAAGTGACCCAATCCATTCCAGTCAGTCTTTGGGCTTTATTTTAGCAATAAATGCCCAGATGCTGTGGCTTTTCTTTGAAAGAAATGACTGTGGACACCTCCTTCACATTTTCTCTTTCTGGGCCATTTTCACTTCATAAAGCTGCAGTCAATGTGTTTTGTGTGTGGTGAGGAGGGTCTGACACATACTGTGGTGGTCTCAGTCGCTGTCTACATTGGTGGCTCAAGTAGTCCTAGGATTAGGCCTTTGTGTGCTGTGAAAAGGTAAAAGAAGTCACTTATTTGGGCTCAGTCAAGCTGCTGATTTTCAACCCCATTTTATAAATAAGAGAAAGGCTTTGAAATGTGCCCTTTACTCTTACTCTCTCTCTGCTATAAATCACAAGTGTCCAGCAAATTCATTCATTCAGACATTGCTTCTTTCTCTTCCTCCTGATAACAACACAAAAACTGTTTCAAATGCATACAAAAACTACAATTCACGTACAAAAGCCACTCACAGAGAGCACAGAATTCATTATCTTAATCATACTGACATGAGGTGAGATTCTTGATGAGATTGAGATTTTGTTTTGCAAGTTAGCAGGCTCAGAGGACGTCGGCCCCGTCCTGTATGTCTGAGTCAGAGCAGCTGAGGAGCTAAACCGCAGCATCATGGTAGACCTCACATACACACACTGGAAGCTTTCGCTGACTGATGCTCACCATCAAATTCTCATGTGTGGAGCAACACACACACACACAATGCTTGTTTTTCATGTCTTCTGGTTTGTTTTTACATGAAATTGGCAACAAAGCGAATAAAACAAACAGGAATAGCAAAACTTTAGCCTTCTCTCTTCTTTCTCTTTTCATCTCGTGCAGGAAAAACAATCACACTGTCATAAAACAATAGTCAAAGTTGATTTGTGGCACAGCCTATGCATTTCCACGTAGAGCTGTGTCCTTGTTTCTCAGGCTAACCTGTGTAACGCCTGGAGCCAGTGCATTCTTCACTTCTTCTGTCACCAGTGCAGTAAAGAAGCAGAGAAAGCCAGTGAAATCCCATCCTACACCACACGCAGTTACGTCAGCACTTCTCAAATCCCACAAAGCCACTGAAGAGGCCTGACACACATTGTGCCACAGTATAGAGAGTCACACAACGATCCACCCGCCAGTGTTTTTAGACAATAGCCATCTTTGCTCTGCATTTGTGTGTCTTCCGTGCTTCTGTGCTGGGTTTATGTCTGAATACACACACTCACGTTTTTTTTTTTTTTCTGTTACACACACACACACACACACACAATTTTCTTTCCCCAGATGACCGTAGGGTGTACTGCTATAATTTAGAGATTTAGGAGAAGAAGGTTTTTGCGTGTTTAAAGTCACACTTAAATGAACTAAACTGTCAGGTGCCTCAGAAAAAACATCCTGACAAAGTGAATTTGCATAGATGGTTAAAAAAGCCTATGAATGTCGCTGGACCTCGCAGTTGGTGGTGTGACTCAGTCAAGAGCCTTGACACAAAATCCTCCACTGAAAGACCCCTGGACTCACCCCTTATTGTGTTGCCTTCCTACTCTGCCCCCTCTGCAAAAATAGAGGCAACCCAGGATTTAAAGGTCAAGTCCGCACAAAAGCTGACAGTCCCAAAAGCCTGAGGTGACTTTAATTGACAAGGGGGAGAGTGGGGAGAGAAAGAGCCTTTTTCTCCCAATATACTAAATTACTATTAAATGAGACCTGTGAAAAAATAGGGCTCTGGGGTGTAACCAGGTTCTCCCAGCTTGAGGGAATCCCCTTGTTAGGTGGCTATGGGGGCAGTGATGAAGGGCTGTGAAGTGCTTACTCCGCCATAAAGGGAGAGGCTCTGCTGCAAATCTCCACACAGAAGCAGCCTTTCCCCATAGAGAGAGATAAACCAGTTAAGGCATTGTTTATGAAGTTTCACTTTATACCCCCCCCCCCCCCCAATCGACAACCATTTAAACAATGACTATGGGGAAATGTCCCTCCATGAATGAGCAACAATAGTAAGGATCAGCAGCTTTTCTGCATGGCTAATACTATGATACAAAGAGTGAAAATCTTCCTTCCTGAAAGCATTACAGACTGCACCATAAAAGACACCTGCAAACAAGAGCAGAAAGCAGCACAAACAAAAGTGTTTCATCCAAAAGATGCCAACTGTTGTCCACCATCTGGCGCATGAGTTTTTAGTCGTATTGGACACTGATTAATCTTCTGTAAATAGCTGCATGTTATTTCTGAATCAATCAGAATCAGGAAAAAAGAAAAAATTGATAATAAAGGTAACAAACAGTATGGTGGAATGGTCCTATATGAAGTACACTGAGTACTGTACGTATGACAGAAGTCAGTTTTGAGTCATGACCTGGTCTACTTTCACTATTTTTAGTTGGACCATATGAAGCTTCTACAACATTATTATTTTACTTCAGCCATTATTCACCTTATTATCAAAATGAGGGGAACTCTAGCAGACAAAAAGCTTTTGTGTGTATGATCTTTTGTGTTTTCAGCATTTAAGATGGCTTTTGTCTACTGTGAGATGGGTATCTGCCACAAACATCACTCAGGCATTGTGGCGGGGGGATTCGTTTTCAGCACGCCTTTGTTCTATTCTTTGGCCCTAACCAAGGAACCACGCCTGCTCCTCTACCTCAAATTGTGCAGTGAACATTCCCTTCTTTGTGGCGCTAGGTGCATGAGCTGGCTCATCTCCGCAGGCTTTCGTGGGAGATGGCTGTCATGGTGGCAGGGTGGCATTTGGTAACCTAACCTGGTTATGCACCAGGGTGGCCCCTGGCTACCAGGCCTATAAGACTGTGGAGCATTAGCTGAATTGCACTAAGAGGGGAATGTCCTGTTCTGGAACCGTTCCAACTGACCTGGTCCCTTCCCCCTCGAGCACGCTTCCAGCTCAACTCCTGAAAACACATCATAAGCCAGCTGCTCACACTTTCACTTGTCTCCCCACTGTTTTCCTCCACATCTGACCCATCATCCTGTGGCCTTTATTTCCTCTTTGGCACCTTTCTCTCTTCCAATCACTTGCTTAGCCTCCATACACATTCTCTGAAGATTCTGCTTCTGTTGTGCCACACGGAGGGAGCCACGCCCTCAGCCTATGTGCACACTTTTATTAAATCTGTGCAGGCGCTGGGCCGCGCTGGCGGGTAATCCTACAGTAATTGTTTCCAGATTAGGGGACCCGGACCACAAAGCAGGTTTAGCCAGGCATGAAATGGCCTCCCCATGCTGCAGCGCCAGCGACCAAACCTGCCGAGGTGAGACTCACCTGGAAAAAGTCCACAAACGTCCATGGCAGCAGAGAGTCCAGGTAACCGATGTCTTTTGAAAACCTGTTGAGGATCCTTCCTGGGAAACAACATAACAAAGAAGAACAGATTAGACAAGATCAGGGTACGAATGATAGAATCATCCATTTGACAGCAGAGTTTTGTGTCATTGGGTATCAAGATGTTAAATGTGGTAAAATCAGAAATAAATGCGGTGAAATAAGGTGAAAAATTAACTTATTACTTAGAGTATTTATCATGTAATTGGCAAACCTAACTTAAAAATAGTCATCTGAATAACAAGTCTAAGTTAAATACAGATACACTTTATCTATTGCAACTCTGCACCCATAAAAACCAATATTTTGTTTGTTTAAATTTCTTAGACTATTGAGCAACTGTTACCAACATCCCCTGCAATTTAACAGAACAGAGCTTATACACTTAGTGCGATATCAGATGAAAAAAAACACAGGCCTATCTAGATTAAACAGTGAGTCATTATTTGTCGAGCCTTTCATAAAGACTGCCCTACTCTTGGCTGAATACGTGACGGAAGCTTTTGTTTGAAAACAAAAGGGCAACAGAAGCTGCGTACCTGCCTTTATGTTCTGACTGACAGTGTCAGTGACGTTAATTGAGTTGCCTCCAATCTGCTCAGGTGTTCATTATTTTGGCTGGTGCTCTGCAGGTGCTGTGGCAGCCCTTTATTGTCACTCCTTCAGTAACTTTGCTCTCCTGTTCTGATCCCACAGCACATAAGATTACACTCCAGCTGCGTTCACACACTGTTTACTGCAGGGTCACTGATAGCCAATCCTCACACTAAACTACCTAAAGGCAGGCAAGACAGAAAGGCTGTCTCTATCTCTGTCCCTGAAGGAAGCTCCCAGACTCTCAGAGGTAGACAAAAAGTATCAGTGCAGTGCCAGAAATGGGCTCAAGTTAAAAGACAAGAACAAGCTATGGATTTGTTATGTGAATTATGTATATTATGTATTATGCATATTGTTTTTAAAAAAATGGTGTCATAATGTTTTGCACTGTACTTTAGCAACCCATTGTCTCTCACAGTGACACATCACTAAGCAAACAATAATATCTGTCTGAGGAGAATGCAAATTAAGCACCACTCACACATTTAGGGTACAAGCCCTGATAAAGTGAAACTAACCACACAAGCATGCAGATGAGTTTATCTAGGCTCACAGAATAGGCCGCAAAAAAAGGCGGGACTTGATATGGAACCAAGGCAGGCCGAGTGGCACATTGGCACAATGTGACGGTATGGCACTCTGGAGGCATGGTGAAGCCAATGGCACCACTGACCTAAAAGTTGCCTCCCAGCCTCCCAGCCAGTCCTATGGAGGTGGGCCCTGTAATCACCTCTCTCCACGGCCGTAAGCAGCTTACAGCTTTATCCAAAATGCCACTCCCGCCTAAAAACATGCATGCAGACGAGGCTAGGCTCCCCATAACAGCCATTGCATAAACCCAGCCAGAGTATTATTCCCCGCAACAACCCAGCAATGCTCCAAATCAGTACTGATTCAAAGTCAAGTGGCATAAGCATGTTGTACACTTGGAGGCAGACTAATCTTATTCACAGTGTGAGTGCCCCTTTAGCATACAGACATCCTGAGGGGAGGGTTCAAGCAAGGGGGTAGAGCTGTTACTATACTAGTGAAGAATATTCGCAGCTTTCGCAGCTTTAGTCTGGGAATGAGGGGAATACTTGTCAAACTGTGTTTGTGGAAGATCCAATAAAATTTTATGTAATTTTACTGTCTAAGCCATAGATGACCCAAATTCATGCATATCTGACAAACAATGCCAATAAGAAAAGGATAGGTTTCTCCTGGTTACATCATACCATGGTTAGAGGGTGTTAGAGCAGAGAACATCAGACAGCTATCAGCTGTTTGACAAGCGGCTCAGTTAACAGAGAGTTGCAGAGGGGATGAAGTAAAGACCCTCCGTCCTGCGCAGGCTATAGAGGGGATACATTACAGTGATGCAGTTACACAAAGACATTCACTACATGGAAATGCCTATGAGGTAAGATCAGCATGGGACAATGAGTTCAATCACTATGGGTGGTTGTCAACAATATCACCTATTGTGTAGAGAGAGGTATAGACGTTTCAGGATATCAGCAGCATTAGTATCAAACAATTTCTCATGGTTTAAGACTCCAGGGGTGATTTGCACCACTTTTTCAGGCTCAGGAAATATCAAGCCCTCCCAACTAAGGTGGCCCCTTAGGTGGAGATATTAGGTGAGCAGGGCCCCCAATCAGACTTAAAGAAGTGGAACAGTGGGGTCCAGCTAGAGCAGGGCGTGTGGCAAATCGCTGTTCCCTGTAAACATCAAGATAAGGGGACAACTCAGAGCCGCTCCATGTGTGGGCCCCAGTGCAGTTGGAGGGGCCTTTCAGTGAGGCAAGTGTGATAATGAAGCAATACTGGGGAGGGGGCTGCCAAGGCTGGAGGTGGCACAGCTCACCTGCACTTCCATGAAGGGACCAGGTGCCTGGGGCAGCCTCCCACCGCCGGCGCCTTGCTGCCAATACTAATACATTCTAAATCCATTCTCTTCGCTCAGACCGCCAGGCTCCTGCAATCTCCTCTCCTTCCCTTTCATGCAATTAAATAGTGGAAGTGCCGAGCGAGGGGGAGCCCTATCAGCCATACTGCACACACACACGGCTCCATCTCCACATTCAATTTACACACTTCGATATCATCATCCTCTCTGCAGTACTTCCTCCACTTCCCTCTTAACACTCTTGCATCCTAGACCTGAAATACAGACATTAAAAACATTGCCTCTGTAGACACAATTAGAATCTCACATCACTGACTACAGAAGATCTAAAGTTCCCAGCATCTACAGTAACTGTGTGACATCCAGCACTGAGATGGCCCACTATGCCGATGTGAAAGGGGACGGCAGAAGTGTGAGTGTGTATGTGTGTTGACTGAAACTCCACTCCTTGACTGTGCTGATGAGCTGGAGCCCTGGCCTGCAGTCTCTGAGGGGATTAGCCCACTCAATGACACTAAATTACAGGGATCAAAATCAGCTCAACACATCCACTGCTGTCTGTGCTGCTCTAACTGGATCACATTTGGATGAACAGCTGTAATAAGACTGTACATATTGCTAAAAAATTGAGTAACGTGAATATATTAGGGTATTTAAATTTACATATTTTATATATTCATATAAACGGCAGTCTGTAATGCTATCAACCTCTAGCTATCTTAAAACATACTGTATTGTTAAAAAAAATAATAAAGGTTTTAATCACTAAAAGCCCTAACATGGAAATATACTCCAACACAACAGTAAAGGTAACACAGATTCAAATAGTGGAGAGGCATTTGGTGGCTAATTCAGAAAAGCCTCTCCATCAATCATAACATACCACTGCTGTATTCTATTGTTATAAACCACATTTACCAAATAATAAAAATAATAATAAGACCTTTGTGCTGTGACGCTTGAAAAAGTAACAACTCTCAACTTAGTAACAGTCATCAAACACTGGGCCTGTTCAGTAGCAGCACATCTATCACTTACACATGTAAACAGTTGTCAAATCCTTAACATAGGCAGACATTTACAAATTACTCAGACTTACAACTTACTCACTAGTGGATATGGAAGCAGCTGTGATGGAACAGTTATTGTATACAGGTAATAATATTTACAGGGAAGCAAAACATTAAGATTGAACAAGAGAGAAAAAAGAAGAACTGTCCTGGTCTTTTTTGTAAAGTTTCAATTGAAAAAAATATTGCCCAATAGATGGAATAAACAAAAACGCAATAAATAAGTGACACTTATTTTTATTGTATAGATAAAAAGGTCATGGTCATTCATGGAGGAAGGACAAAAGAAACACTGTCTGGGACATTTGTCTATGAATCCAGTCAGACAAACGGTGCTGTTACAGCCTGGAGGCCAAGCTGTAATGACTGGACTGGTCATACAATGGTTACTGATAGCAGCACAACAGCAATCAGATAGCAGTGTCTGTTAAGCCTCTCCTTTGCTGCGCTATTAAACAGATTATTACATTATTCAAAGTGTTTGTTCTCCTCCTGTGTGTAGATTACCCAGCTAGGCACACCCAGATAAGCTACCAGGTAGTCCAATATGTAACACAACAGCAGCAGTAAAAACAAAAGCCAAAGATTAAAACCTGCAGTGTTTGCGCCAAACACAGTTTTGCAAAGCTTTTGTCGCTACACCCACTTCTAATGCCAGTAGAAACCACAAGCTTCTGAACACCCTCAAATCATATTTAGACTTGTGTTACCAGCTTATTATGACTCATTATACAGATACAAGTTCCCTTCTTGTTGAGAATTCCCACCCGGGCTGATTGTGTTGTACATGCATGTCACTATGAAGAGATTAGCCTGAGTAATTATCTGCTGACAGGTGAACAATGCTCCAGAAAAATTAAAGTTATCAAAGTGGGCCACTTGACAGTTGACTTTGGATGTGAATGACAGATTGCGGTGACATTACTTCACCCAATTAAAACAGGTTTTTAATTAATACCACAGAGTCATATAAATAAAATAACAAGAAGTGCTAAACATTTTGGAAATGATTAACACAAATCTTAAATTATGTTCTCAGTTTTATTGGTTTCTATTTATAAAAAGGCGGTGAAAACATTCTGAGGAAAAAACTGCAGCACTCCTTGAGCAAATTCAGACGTATGTGGAGTGTTTGCTCACTTTTTAAAATCAAGTCCATCTGCCCACTCCATTGACCCAGAAGCTACAGCCTACAAAGCTAATGAAATAATCGAAGATTTCTGATACAGCGCACAAGACAAATATGTCTGTATTTACAGAGCTCTATAGCCCAAACACAGCACTGTCCAAGATCTAGTGCAAACAGTATTTATTCAATATAATTGTTTGCTTTTTTGTTTGGGCTCACAATAAAAAAAAGATAGCACTGTCTTTACTCATTTTAAATACATTATGGACAATATCACAAGGCTTTTTTCAGTTATTAAACCCAGTAAATCCTACAAGCAAACAGCAAACCCTCTTTATGCTTGTTCAAAGAACTGTTATTATAGTTCATATAAGTTACTGAGATTGATATTTATCAGTTATTAATTCTAGTTTTGAACAAATTAAATAAACATCTGAATTTGGTTAATATATAAAAACCTTGTATAAAATTTATGATGAACATTTTATATGAAAATATTTAAATATTAAACCTTTATATTTTATTACATTACACAGAATGAGATAACTTGCTATTAACTGTTAACTTTAAGGTTTAAGTATTTGGATGCTTGTAAGGTGGACTAAAGCGTCATTGGTGGACTAAAACATGATAAATTAAGAAACACGCTGCTCTCTAGTGGTGAGATGTGAGAACAATAAATTGCACGGCAGCTCCCACTGGATGTTAATGTCTCCTAACCATCTCCTCGTTTTCAGCTTGGCCATGCTCTAAATAAGTTACCAGTCATTTAAATGACAACTTGATAGGGAGGTGAGTCACTTACCAATTGGATTGATATCGAAAAAGCGTAGCGGGGTCCGGAGGATGGAATTGAACATGCTTGTGTGTAGAGTTTGGGCTGAGCTCACCAGGACATTAAAGAAAACCAAGCTGCGAATGAAGCCAAACAGGACCGAAGTGGCTGTTAAACCTGACAAATGCACAGAAAAAAAAAATCAAAGTCAAAAAATCAGTTAATAAAATACAATGTTATCCTTGTAACTGTTCCAAGATCAGCTGTGCATTTAAGGTATCACTATTAAGTGTGCTCTATGACAGAAAAACAGAAATACTCCACTACAAGCTTTTTCCTTTACTCGTGCTTTCTTTGTCCTGAATGCTGATCTATCACTGTGGATACAAAGTCTGAAAGAGTGAAAAGGACGAGAGTCACAGGAAGACAATCTGAGCAATCCAACAGCAGTGAACAAGAAAGGCACTGCTATCTCCCTGTACAGCTGAGGCCCATGTACACATACACTGGGCCTTGAAGGCCTTGGGACACAGCCAAAGAACTGTGGATCTGTTCATTGAATGGCTGGCGTATTCAGAGCCTCAACGGCACACAAAAAGCAATGTGCGCTCAGTGAGCTTCACCTGCGTAAACACCTAGGTACAGGTCAAGGTCCAGCTGCTGAGGAAAGCTGCCATTGAGGTGCTCTGTCACATTGATGTGCTTCTGTTCAGACGCCCTGCAAGTCAGTCACAAAAGAAACAAATATCCACAAGGACAAATAAACACAACAAAGAAAGAGAGCTGCAACATAAAAACACACATTCCCTCTATTCCTGAACTACAAGGTCAGTTTCAACAAGTGACAGAGAACGCCAAGAAAAACTGTTTGGTTCAGTTGTCTCCTAATAAATCATCAACCATTTCCAGCCTGAGAAAAACACCTGGTACGCATGGTTTTTTTTTAAGCTTCCATGTTTTTCAGGGAGTGTAAAAGAAACAAAATCTTACCAGCAAGCCAGCCACCAGTCCTGCAGAACAAAGGTAATCTACACAAAAAACAAGTAAACAAACAAAAAAAATCATTATTTTTTTAAATCATACATTAAAATACAAGTATAAACATACAACAAAACTACTTAACTTGACTACCAATTATTTGATAATTACATTTTTTATAAAATTCACTTAAATGATGTATTGTATTTTTCAAAAAATTGATAGAAAACACTAAAATAATTGAACAAATAAACTCACATGTGCTAGGACATTTAGAAAAATGAGGACCAAGAGGACCAGGAAGTTAGCGCCTGCCATGAAATATTTCACATACATACGTAGGCCGACGTTTCCTTCTGAGCGGCTTTCTGCTACTGTTGGCTGCACTACCTACAGACAGACACTAGTGTCAAAGCCAGTGAGCCAGCAACACTTTCAAATCAGGCTGTAATGAGCAGCAGGGAAAAGGTGAGTATCTTCTGCTCTCTAGTGGCTGCAAGGGAGCACAACAGCTTATGAGATTGTGTCCTTAAGGTTGGATGAATAATGAAAACTGTTTTGTGTTTCCTGTCCATACTTCCATCAATCAATCACCTATGCTACTTATCTCAGGGGCATAGGGGGGCTGGACTCAACCCCACCAGACATTGGACAAGAGGTTTTGTGCTATTTATACTCAAAATTGTTAATTTAGTAAGAAATTTAAGGTCATTTAATATACCCACCGCTTGCTCTGCTCCGTCAACCAAAGAGTGCAGAGAGGAGGTAAGTGAGGACATGGAAGACATGGAGTTATCAGAAAGTGTATGAAAGACATGGGAGACAGTCCCAGGGATAGGGGTGGTACCCTGTCTTTTTTCCTCCTGGACTTCCTCCTCCTTAAGGAGGGAGGTGAAGTCTACTCCAGAGCCCTGCAACTCTTTGTAAGTCCCACATGCCACCATGTGGCCCTGGTAAAGGTGGAAAAGTGGAAGACACACAAAAAAAATCATGAAAATCCTGCATCCCATCAGTATATTGTGGGATCTGCAGCTGTTTTGTCTATGCATGTAACTTTTAAACTTTCCATTCAAAAAGGCAAAGCCTCCTTGCCACACAAATTCCTCACATGTTCTCTAATGTTCTCTTTAAAACATACACAAAAATAAGCACACATGAACAAACCTCATTTAAGACAAGAATTTGATCTGCAGCCTTCAGATACTGCAGTTGGTGAGTAACCAGGATACGGGGCTTCTTCCTTAAAAGTCCACAAATGCAACTAAAGAAAACAAATATTTTTATGGAGAATTGAAAAACATAGTATTATTGACATAATTAACACCTGGTTAACTAAAAAGCACTTTCCACTGGATTTACAAATGGGGAATGTTGTAGAAGGACTTACTCTTCAAAGAGGTGCCGACCCACCTCCGCATCCACAGCACTCAGAGGGTCATCCAGCAAATAGATATCTGCATCCTGATATGCTGCTCTAAAAACACACAATTAGAGGTGATCTTGTCACAGACAGCAAAAGGAAGAAGTGTACTGCTGTTCAGATATTCAGCACACCTGGCTAAGTTGACCCTTGCTTTCTGTCCTCCACTCAGGTTGGCCCCTCTGTCACCGACCATCGCCAAGTCACCACCTGGCAGTCGGTCCATGTCCTGAGCAGGGTCCAAATGCACCTTTTTCAGTTATTCACACTGACACTTATTGACACTGATCTCAAGATAGTTGTGCAAAAACCTTGTACAGAATATAAAAATACAGCAGAGTGCATGATAATCAATGTGGCAATTCAAAGCAAAACTCACTCTTTTGAGGGCGCAGGCTCTCAGAACTCGATCATACCTCTGCGGATTGAGCTCTTTGCCAAAAAGGATGTTGCTTCGAATCGTACCAGGAAAAATCCAGGGCTTTTGAGATATGTAGCTCAACTCTCCTTTGACTTTAACCACCCCACTTTCCCGACTTAGCTCTCCCAGGATGGCACTGAGGAGTGAAGACTAACATACAAACACAGAAAAAAGGTTGAACAAACAAGTGACATTTTGGAAAACCCCTTTCAATCACTTTCTTACCAAAAGTTAGAGAGATATACGGTTATACAACACGGAGATTTTGAGTCTTTGCTTACCTCTGCTTTCAATCTTTGTGCTATGTTTCAGGTTCAATGAGTAATATTTAGAGTGATCTATTAGTACAAATTGAAGATAGTATTAATAAATATGTTGTTATTGTGTGTGTGTGTAATCACCAGAAAATACCAGCTATAGCATTTTTTTAATATTAGAATGAGTTGCATTCTCCAATCTCACCACTAGATGATGCCAAATCTTTCAAACTTGACACATTGAACCTTAAAGATAAACTTTTTTTTCAGCTCTAGCTCCATGCTCCCTACACTGCCATGAATGAAACAGCAATCTTCTAATCTAACTCACAGTTAGAAAAGAGTCAATAACATGTAAAGCTGGTATTAAAGTCAAATCTAAAATTTAAAACATGTTTTGCCTTGTCTACACTATATGGTGTACCCTAACCTTTGACTGCTACTCTATGTCTCGATCATGTGTGCAGTGCATGACTATAAACCTGAGACTAGAGAACAGACCTGACCTTTCCAGCTCCGACAGGTCCTATTACTGCCAACAGCTGCCAGCTTCTCACTGTAAAGGACACGTTCTGTAAAGTAGGAGCTACCAGCATCTGTAAGAAAAAGCAAATAAACTAAAACACAACGTAAGGAATTATTATTGAATTTCGATTTGGAAATTATTCACATTTATTTTATTTCATCTGATCTTATTTTACTCAATCAGTAGGTAAAAGTATACTTTACTTTATATAGCTCAAAAGCACAAGTTTTTACAAGGGATTTAACATGCAGTATGTCATCTGTCACTCTACATGCTTTGAACCCCAAGAGGTCTAAACACTATGAAAGACGTCTGCTCACCTTATCCCAGTAGCATTTTAAATCCTGAATTTTCACCATACAGTCCTTCTTCTCTGCCACAGGAAGTCCCAGATGCTGAGGAGCAACCTCATCCAGCAGAAGAAAATTCTTAAAGAAGAGAAAGTTGAATGTTTCAGCTCTCATATGTAGTAATCAGCACATACAGTAGGTGTCATGAATGCAGCTTGTGTCTGTGGTGCATTTACTTTAATTCTTTTGATGCTGATGAGGGACTCAGAGAGTTTTTCTATGGCAAAGGGAAAGAAGAGTGTGATGGTTAGTCTGACTGCCCCATAGAGGGAAACAGCCATAAACACTCTGCTAGCTGACAGCGTGTTGCCTGTCAGTACATAGACACAGATGGTGGTGAAGATGATGATCTTGCTGGCCACAAAGAAAGATGCCATGTTCAGGCCACGGAGGTAGGAGCTCTTCATGATCTTGGAGATTTCCTTTCTGTATAATAATAACACGTCAGTAAATACTTTTTCGAATTTTTGTCATCACACATCATCAAAAACTGATTTTGTATGTTTAGACTATCAAAAATGATAATAAATAGATATTGAAGGTTAAAGTACCTTCTGACCTCATCCACCAGTTCAGCAAAAGGCTTCTCCCACCCATACATCTTGATAACACGAATCCCAGAGAGGACTTCGTTCATTGTGCGTATTCTGTCATCTGTTAACGCTGCTGTTTCAGCCCTAATCCAGCAGACACAAATTGCAACAATTGTACCGGCCCAACACATGATGGAAACTGACACAAAACTGTTATCTTCTTATGATCAACCTGCCATTTGACTGCAAACCTGAGACTAGTGAACAAATAACCAAACATGGTCTGTATAGGCATCAGGATGAAGAAGACAGCCATTCCTGCAAGGCATGATGGGCCAATTGCGTACATTAACAACAACATCACAGTTGCTGCTTGGAGGGGGCCGATCCACAAAAAGTGCAAGTATAAAGGAACCTAAAAGAAAACAATAAAAGATGAAAATGATTAGAAGATTATGAAATACTGCAGAGGTATCGTCTATATTATTAAAAGAGTAAGTCAAATGTAAAATAATATAAAGTCACCTCATCAAATTTGTTGACATCATTTGATAAAAGGTTGACAATTTGTCCTGTGGTAGCTTTCACCATTGCTGAGCTTTTAAGACACAAAGCCTTTGCAGAACAGAAGTGTCACATCACATTATAAAAACCAGAGGGACATGGCAGTGGATGACATTTATACAGAGAAGTTTCACAATAACTGACCTTTCGATAGATCATGTGGCACATGGCTACACGGATCTTCATGCCAGCTCGTTGGACATGGTAGAAATAAAGATGATGAAGAATGACCAGGCCAGTGGTCGCCAGTGAGATGCCTGCAGCATAGCTGTACGCCTCATAGACTGCAGATGTGTTGACTGGCTCATAACTCTCAAAATACTCAATGAGCTTCCCAAGTAGCACAGCCTGAAACACTTTGATAACTTCCTGATAGAAAACAGGATGTAAAGCAGATATGTTAATATGGTGCATTAAAACAAAACACAGAATCTCTCACTGTAGACTTGTGGTGTCACAGTGACTGCTCTGTACCCCTATAAAGATGTATATTCCAGTGACTAAGTAGGATCTCCAGTAGCACTGGACAAGAGCTTTGGTAAGTTTGGGTGGGCGCAGATCTTCAGCTGCCTGTTGAACCTCTTCATTCCAGTACCTTTAAAACCAAACCAATAGAGAAGAAAAGCCATGTTTACCTCCAGTCCATACTCTTTAAATAAGCCACATTACTCAAAATGACGCACTTCTCAAGAGGAACAACCAGAAATCAAACTATAATTCAAATATTGCTTGGGTAGATGTTACAGTACCCGACCAGGCAAATCTTGAACCGCCACAAAACTTCACATGTAGTTGTCTATACACAAGTTGATACACGCAGTATTTACTGAGGTAGACAATACTTTAATTTCATTGTTGCTACACTGAATTTAAGTGTATTCTAAGTACATATGAATTATGAAAAAGGTTTTGTTGTATTGGTTACAGCTGAGTACTCATATCCAATAAGCTTGCCTTAATACCAACATGCAAGCCGAGCTCAGTACTTAAAGGGCTCCTGAAGACAGTAGCCCATAAGAGTTACACACAACAGAAACAAAACAGCTGGCAGTACCTGGCAGCATCTCATGAATCTGAATATGATCAGTGTGGGAGAGGAGCTTCCTGTCATGTGACAATCTGAGATGTACTATCTATATATAGTTGAGCTCACCTCCAGACATACTGTCAACTCTGATGTCAAAATCCCTCAGAGGGGGTAGTCTGGTCTCTTTGGGGAAGGACCTGGCTGAGAGGAGCCAGAAGTGGTGCGGACAGTCTTGCATTTTGGTTTGTGAACTACACTCTGAGTGTTTCCCAGTGAAGCAAGAGGTTACTTAAATATCTGCAGGTTATTGTGAGGGTAAATACTGACTGTTGTCTAAAACTTTTATCTACTGTGAACCTTCAGAAGTCCTTCAACTCAATTGGCATGGATGTCAAGAATAGTCTTTTTGATCTACAGTAAACCTGAGATGTGTGTTGTTAGAATCTGTTCTAGTTCAGAAAACACTTGCTTACCAAAAATAATCCTACAATACAATACAAAAATTGTACACCCCCGCTTAAATGCTACTAAAATAAAGGAGGAAAACGCATGTAAAGCCGTACCGCTGTAGTTCCTCCCCAAGTCTATCTGATGCATCCTCTGGTAAAACTTTATACATGTCATCTTCTTCCAACTTCCTCTTGAAGCCAATTCTGAACAAGGGATTGAGCCAGCTGAAGATGTAGAAGTATACAAACATATATCCAGTAGTTGAAATCAATCCTGAAATGACTCAACATGATGCATGTAGGTGTCAGCAAAGGTGAGTAGTAACTATGTAGATTTAGTGGAGGAACATTTTTTAGGTTTGATAATGTTATTTTTTTTTAGTCCATTATATTTCAGAGGGAAAGAGTGTACTTAAGCAATTTATAGCCATGTTAGGAAAAGTAAAGTTACCACAGTTTATATTAGTAGGCTACAAATATAAATACTAGAACCTCCATGTGTGAGCAGTGGGGTTTGTGTTTAAACATGGACTGACGGTCAGCAGGAGAGCTCTTCATTCTGCTAATGTCAAACACGGTTGTCACTGTCAGGCCGCTTTTCTTACCAGAAGAAGATCCTGGAGAGGAGATTAGCTGAAGCCGACGGATTATCCTTCGCCTCCCTCCGCAGAGGTTCCATGGCCCCAAAACAGTCAAAGCAGCCTGAAGGACGCAGACCTGAGGGGCTACGTGCCAGAAAGATGTTGACAAACAAGCACTCAGAGAAGAAAAAGCCGCGGCAAACCAAATGTCAACATTCACGACAGGAGTACAGGTAAAGCACACAGCCGGTTTGGCTGTCAGGTGAGACGGACGCCGTGTAAACCCCGCCCACCGCCTCGGGACTGGCTGATACAAGTTTCCATCACTTCCAAAACTTTCCCACGTCACGAACTCGAACCTGTTTTATCCAATCACAGCTTACCCAAACTTTACAAAGCATTTGTCTTAGTTTTACCTGCATATAAAACCTAATATTTACATATGAATTCTAAAAGCGACGTTTATTATAGACATAAACAACAACGATTATGATTCTTCACAGTCCCAGATAACTGAATGATAACTAGTTAGATTATTTCAGTCTCTTCCATTAGAAATCTTTTCATTTTTCTGTCATTTTTCCAGAAATGACATTAAAAAAAATTACACTTCTAGAAATTTCATAATACTAGTTCACAAATCTCATGTTGAAACTAAAAATTGGACTTTCAGGATTCAGTAACAGAAAAAAAGTTTCTCTTTGTGTGGAGCAGTAAAATCCTGATGTGAAAAAAACTATCTATCACTGAATGTGCCAACAAAAAGTTATGTGATTTTTCTTTTCTTGATTTGAATCTTCCTACTCCTCTCCTTCTAGCGGGTTTCAGTTATTAGATTGTTGGCTTCCTGTTAATAATTAACAGATTTCAAGTTACTGAGGAAAATATACTTGAATTTTTCAAAGAAAGTGACACCTACAGGAGAGTCCCTTTGGTTTTACAACTGGTTTCAATGGTTTGTCTTGTTCGCTAGCTGAAAATAAAATAAAGGAATCCTACTTTTATAATTTTTCATATTTTTGAATTACAAAACTTACAGGCAATTATTTATCCAGTAACAACTACTGTAAAATGAATTGGAACTCACTTCCTCTTTTCTACCAGTGAAAAAAATAAATATAATAAATATATATCAATAAATATAATGAATATATATAAATATATATAGAATATATAAAATAAATGAGATAAATCAAAGTATTCAGAAAGTTCCTTTATGTCTCAAGTGTTAACCATGGTAAATCTATAACCTTTGTTAGAAATATAAACCTGATAGTGTCCAAGTCTCAGAAGTTTAGTACAGAGGAAGTTAAAAAAACACACGTTGGTAATAATGGGCCAACAAGAGACTGAAACTCCAAATCAAATCATGATTTCTGTTGAGGATTTGAAAAAAAATGTATATACAAGTACTGAGTGGGTTTTTTTTAAGCTTAAAATGATCATCGTCTGTGGAGTGGATGGAGACAATACCAAATCAATTCATCATTAGCCCAAACTAGATACATATTCCCATAAAATACTGTATGAGGACCTGCTGGTTTAACCTGCCCTGGAGCAACAACATGTAAATACAAGAATAATTTAACACACATTAGAATATATGTGCTTCTGCTTTATTTTGAATGATAAATCCTGCTTCTATGTCCAACTTCACTGGCTTCCTTGCAACACTCTTTACATCTAGAACTTTCATCCCCGTCATTCACAGGTGAGTCACAGTGACGTGCACTAGGTGAGGGGTGGAAGTACAGTAATAGACCATGGGCCATTTGTTGTTGTTTAGGACCAAACTCCTCCCTACAGAATATAACAGTCCACAACTCATTAACTATCAATCATAGTCTATCCATTGCACCTACCAGTGCAGAACTGAGCTACACTTTCAACAGGCTTTACTAGCCAGGGAATCAGCGATCAGTTTTAATTACCAGCCTCAGTAGGAGCCTTCTCAGAAGGATGAGCAGCATGTTTCAGGAGATCCTGGCCTTCATCTTAACCACTTCAGGGTGGGTACTGGTTTCTTCAACCTTGCCGATGGATTACTGGGAAGTGTCTTCAAATGATGGGAGCGTCATCACCACATCTACCTTCTGGTCCAATCTGTGGAAGACCTGTGTGACTGATTCAACAGGAGTCTCAAACTGCAGAGACTTTCCTTCCATGCTGGCACTGAATGGTCAGCTCTTTTTTGAGTTCTTGTCTGACGTTTGGGTTTTATGCCTTTGCCTATGTTTGTTCCATTAATTCAGTTATGCTGATTTAAGTTTCTGTCTTCAGGTTAGTTTGAGCAGACATGGTGATGTCTGACATCATTTTTCTTTTTTTGTTTAGACTAGTTATGATTCTCAAAGGTAGTGAACCTTAGTGCCTCATAAATGTTCAATCTCAGCTTCTTCTCTCTTTTATTATACTAGAAATTTTAAGTTAAAGTTCGTTATGAGCCAGGACTAATAGATATCCTAAAGGCTAATGCAAATCTCTAAGGAACAACTCATTTGTTTCCAAATATGTCAATGTTTAGCCATAGTTCTAAGAGCTTGAAAGCTATAAAGGAGATTTACGGGGAACCTCAGGCAGTTTCCACCATGGCTGACTAGTTTCAGTGGTTAACTTACAACATAATATTTGCCCCGAAATCTCATCTGAATGAAACATTTCAAACAAAGACAATAACCACATTACCACCAAGTGCCTGAAAACACTTATGGTTACTCATGATAAATTGCATTTCTTGCTTTATGTGTGAAGTGGACACAAGGTCAATAACTCATTGACCTTGTGGTGTATAGATGTGAGAAACCACAGAACAGAAAAGTCCTTTTTTGCATATAAGCTGATCTATCTTTTTATGTTTGCAGCTTACATCCAAGCCTGCAGGGGACTGATGATTACTGCTGTCTGTCTGGGTTTTTTTGCTTCTATATTTGCCCTTGTTGGAATGAAATGCACCAAAATTGGAGGAAGTGACAAAAATAAAGCCCATATTACATGCTTTTCTGGCATAAGTTTCATTCTTTGTGGTAAGTATACTGGACCTGTGTATTTTTTTGTGTGTTGTTGTATTACCATCTCCTGCTCATCTAATTTGATTTGCCATGTTCTTGCTTTTCTGAGGCCTCTGTTCACTGTCAGGGTGTTCCCTGTACGCACACCGGATAACAACAGAGTTTTTTGACCCACTGTTTTTTGATCAGAAGTAAGAACTTTGTGCCTGTACAGCTATTTTAAAATTTTTGAATGCAAACTAACCAATTAAGAAATAAAGTATTAAATTTTATCTTTAGGTATGAGCTGGGAGCTGCTCTCTTTATTGGCTGGGGTGGTTCTATCCTCTGCATTCTGGGGGGCAGCATCTTCTGTTTCTCTATTGCAGATACTTTTACCAAAAGGTTTGTATAAATATAACATACTACAATCACGTTGTCCAGAAAATGCATGTCATAAGTAACCTGCTGTATGTATCAATTTGGTTGAGTCTTATACAGTTAAATCCTTGATTTGCGATGATGTATCTGTTTTCTGTCTCTTTTCAGCCACAGTCAGGCAAAGTATATCTACAAAGGTACTGCCACACATTCTCATATCTCTTCCTACCCGAGAGGGCAGGCAAAGTCTGTAAACCAAAGGCCGCCTCCAGACTGTAGCAACTCCTCCAGGATGCAGCACTTTGATAAGAATGTATATGTTTGAAGGGTATGAATATAAATCACTTTTAGTCAAAGCCACTGGGGAGGCTTAAATATATAGTAAATGAAAAAGATACTTGACAGTGAATGAAGATTGGTGGCTTGAGTCTAACAACAGCAGAATTTGCTGACATTGATCTGTGGTCAGGAATTAAGTTTATATATCTACATGCTTCTTCTAAGAGTATGAAGTTAATGATGCATGATATTCTCTAAATTTGGCAATTTATGTTTTCTATACAGCAACTTCTGTATTTGACATTTTTACACATTACTGTGCACTGAACATTAGGAGGTTTGTTAAAATTAAGCAGTAAAATTAAAAAAAACCTTTAGTTCAAAATTGTCCATTTCTTTTTTTAATGTCTGCATTTTTTTCTATTATCAGTAATGTTTGTAATATTTTGTAAGACGATTGCTTTGTGGGTTGTAGCTAAGTGTTTAATATAAATAAAACTTTCATCCATCCATCACTTATCTACACTGCTTATCCTGTGCTCTACTCCAGGTCCAATAAATCTGTTTCAGCATATTGTCTTTTGTGTCTTCTTTGTTTTGTCAGTAGATATGTCATTATCCCCACTGATCCTGCCCAGGTCTGCAGGGGGCGGCAGATATGCATTTTGTGCCCAGTGAAATTCAGTAGAAGCACAGTGGGAGTCAGGCTGTTTATTTTTTGTTACTTAAATTTGTTAGGGTGGTAGAGAAAAATAATCAAAGGTTTATAGGTTGTTAACCTAGGCCTTTTTTACTGCAAGTACATATTAAGAAGCAGGCAAACCTGGAGCCATTTGTAGAAGTGATGTGAAAGATTTAAACTGGGATGCACACTCCAGAAGGTTTACAGTAAACAACCCACACAGTGGTACAGAGCTATCATCAACACTAATGGCACACAGCACACATCCTTCTGCCCTGACCACCCTACTCATCTGAGAGTCAGTTGTCCATTTTGTGCTTCTACCCAACTCAGTAGGTGCTGCCTGGTTCAAGACTTCAGAGATGAACAAACGTCTGATACAAATACTTGGCTTTTTGTTGTCAACACTTGGATGGGTGTTTGTGCTGTGCACCATAGCCATGGACTACTGGAGGATCACCCAATATGGAGGACAAGGAGGTTCCTTTGTGATTACAAATTTGTGGTA
The DNA here is from genome assembly GCF_900324485.2 of Mastacembelus armatus. Taxonomy (NCBI): domain Eukaryota; kingdom Metazoa; phylum Chordata; class Actinopteri; order Synbranchiformes; family Mastacembelidae; genus Mastacembelus; species Mastacembelus armatus. The sequence goes on along the minus strand of NC_046653.1, from coordinate 15,369,539 downwards.
CTGGTCCAACCTGTGGAAGGACTGTTCAACTGATACCACAGCTGTCGACGACTGCAGAGAGTTCCCAGCACTCTGGACTGTCACTTGTAAGTGCTCCATATGTATATCTCAGCAATAGCATTTTTTTTAAATGGCATCTTTTAGTCTTTTGCTTAGAATAAATACAAAGATTTGTAGTCATGTAGAAGAGCAGGTCATCATCATTATTGAAGGTACAACTTATACTTAATTTGAATCTAATTTCTATGAAGAAAACCTTCATATATTCTTTCCCATAAGAATACAACAGGAAAATGATGACTTTGAGTCTACATAAGTGAAATCAAGGCATTATTGTAATTCAACACGCCTCTTTTGTGAGAACCTGTAGCCTACGCTAACGCACATACACATAGATGACAAGATACAAGGCACTTGATTTCATTCTCAGGTCAGCTGCCGTTCAGTCTGAGAGAAACTTAACGCTGCACTTGAAATGTAAAGTTTTCTCTTACATTCTTAACACTGTCCTTGTTTTTCTGTTAATTCCTTTCTCATGTTGTTATACCTAAATTCTTGTTTCAGCATTAATCCATGCAGTGCGAGGATTGATAATGTGTGGGATAGGGCTTGGATTCATTGCCATAGTACTTTGTTTTCTTGGAATGGAGTGTACTTATATCGGCGGAGCAAAAAAAACTAAGGACAAACAGCTTTTTGCTGGAGCCCTGCTTCATTTTGCTGGTGGTGAGTACAGAACAAAAAAAATGTCTCCATAAATGATAGAAATGTTTTGCTCCCATTATTTCTTGGTATCAACAAAACCTCTGCTGACAGGTGTTTCAGATATTTCTGCTTACGGCATATACAGCAACAGTATCACCAGAATAGCCTTCGCTCCCACTGCTGGCATAGGAGTCTTACGGTAAGGAGTTTTATGCTGATCTACAATATTATATATCATCATTTAGTGTGAGGCTGGTCATTTGTATATTTTTGGTACTCTGAACAAATTCCATTAAAAGACAAGTGTTGTCTGTGTAGTCTATCCACAATCTGACTTAGCTTAATTATCCCCATTGCTGTGCAAAAACTATTATATTATGCACATCTGAGGCCCAGAGTGTCAGGAGACCTTTTTCAAGATCAATAAAACTCTTAAGTGAAAAAGCAGAGCGCTTCATTTTTCTAATACTAATGCCACATACATTGAAGAAGGCAATAAACAATTTGAACTATGTTCCTGAGCATGTGCAGGAGCCTTTCCCTTACAGAGCCTGCAGAAGTCACTGCTTTATTTGTCTTGGGAGTGATTTATAGGTAGATTTATAAATAAATCATGCACTTTTCAAAATGAAGAAATATAAAACCTAATGCAACCGAAAATGCAGCTTGTATTTTTGGACAACTGTACGGCACAGAAGGATAACCACGTGCTAAATCAAAACATATTAGTAGGATAAATTTATTTGTTTGTTTATTTTTCATGCTTTTTGATAATAATCAAAACACTGAAAATCACCCACCTTTACCTTTAAATTATGAATATGTCCACCTTTTATTTCATTATAAAATACAACAAAATCAAAATTTGGTTAGTTGACAGTATTTAAATTGTATCATTACATTTTTCTTGCACTCTAACTAATTCCAGATATGATGTAGGACCTCCCATATTTCTAGGATTTGTAGGATCTTCTTTCATCCTGTTGGGGGCTGTACTTTATGCTGTGACAGTCTTCCGAGCAATCTGCCCTCAAAGGTATCTAAATTATTTATCTTTTTTTCTTTCTTTTACCAAGGTTATTCTGCTTCATTAACTTTGTAAGTATTTTGCTCTTACAGTAAAGTGGTTAATGCTTCAGAAAGAGGCATTTACCTGAGCCCTCGCTCCAGAGGACAAACCCTGTACAGTGCACACCACAAACCCTCCAAGCAATATGGAACTTATATTGGCTCAGCACAGTCCACCAGCTCCAGGATCTCAAAAAACTCTCAAGCCACACTGATTAGACTTTCAGAGAGAGATGCTTTTGTGTAATATCTTAAATTTCATCTTTATGTATACAGATTTCTTTTAGCAACCTTTGATGAACACAACAATAGCCCAAAATCTGACCGACAGTTCTTTTGATTCTTTTTAATTGTTCTCATTCTCTTGACATATTTTGTTTTTTAGAATCAAATCATACTCTTGCATAAAATACACTGTCTTATATTTCCTCTTTATTTGTTAACTGTGTCGTAATTTAACCAGACTAAATATTACCATTGAGAATGCTACTGGTTTCATTTAAAAATGATCTTTGTGACTAATCAGAATTAGATTTAATTTCCAGTTATTTACATTCATAAATATATATTGTTTTAATTAATGATGTTACTTGTAACAGTCTATTATTTTGTATCTTTATATCCTTAGTTTAAACCAAGGGTGGGCAATTCCTTTCCACTGCCTTGATTGTTTTCTAATCGTTGGACCTTTGACAACTCAATTGTTTATCCAGTGATAGTTACTATCCCTGCTTTTCCAGCTTCTAAGTGGCTGAACACATCAGTTCCAGGTAATCAGCAGTGGGTAGGGCAGGGATAAGTAGCAGGGATGTGACCCTCAAGAACCGGAATTTCCCACCCCTGCTTTAAACCTTTTGCAAAATTCAAGTGTATTATTCTTCTACTGGCTTCATCATTGTACAATAAAGTAGTGCCACCATTTTTAATTGTTCTGCAATCCAGGACTGTTATGTGCCTATAGTGTCAAGTGTGTGCCACTGCCTTCTTCACATTTTATGCTTTTAGACATCACCTCAAGTAAATGCTGAAAGGTATACAAAACTGAACCCATGCTGGCAGGCTCCCGGGTACCAATAACAAACACATTGCCATTGACAAAACACAGGAACAAAACATCAAAAGGCCAAACATGTGGTGATATACACAAACCACATTCATCTATGTGTGTATGTCTGGATTTAAATGTATGTTTCCACCTGCATCCAGCAGCAGAGGAGGGACTTCTGGGGCAGATGGTGCAGGACACACAGGTGTCCCACAGGGGATTGTGGCATTGCTTGGATTTGCTTTCACTCTTACTGCATCAATTTCAAGAGCAGCATGGGTTACAGGACTGTGGTCATGTATATGGAGATGGGTTGCTTTGTGCTCTGTGTGTTTGGGTGGATCCTGGTGTGCTCCACAATGCCTATAGAGAGCTGGACGTGGTCAGAAGTTGGCAGAATATCCCTAACCACTGCACACTTCTTCTCCAACTTGTGGAAGGATTGTGTAAGTGATTCAACTGGTATATCCGACTGTAAGAGAACTCCATCTATGCTTGCACTGAGCTGTAAGTAAAATATGTTTCAGCACAAGGCATGATGATGTTAAAACTGAATTTGTCATTTAATTTCCTATTATCACTGTGAGCTTAACATTGTTTTTGCTCCTCTTGGACAGGGGACATTCACATGTGCCGTGCTCTCGTCATTATCTCCATTATTCTGTCTTTCTTTGGAACAGTTCTGGTTTTAGTGGGAATGAAGTGCACTAAGATTGGGGGATCAGATATTGCTAATGCAAGAGTAACTTTTGCTGGGGGAATGAACTACCTTATTGGAGGTAAAACATTACACAGCTTTTTGAAAGAAGTCATATGGTAATAGATAATGTGATTTGTGATTTAAACATATAAATGCATCATTTCAGGGGCATGTTCTATGTTAGCTTTCTCTTATTTTGGATACAAAATCGTAGCAGAATTTCAAGACCCTACCATGAGAGCTAAGAAGTACGTACAATGGCTAAAGTAACAAACACTTCTTACTAAAGCATCAAAATTCTTCATATTAATGTGGGATGAAAGAACTGTACCTTGATGAAATAATCCTTGCTTGATTTCCAGGTTTGAAATAGGTGTTGGTGTTTTTGTCGGCTGGGCAGGCTCCACCTTACTTATGGTTGGAGGCCTTATGTTCAGTATCTTTGCAGGGAGGGAAGGCTGCCATTCAAGGTAAAATGTTGCTGCTGTATCATAATTTTTTTCAGCATTTCGATTTTTTCGCCCTCTCCATCTACAGAAAAAATTAACCATTCATTTCTTGAATTTCAACCCCACAGCCATAAACACTACCCTACCTACCATTTCCCTGATCTCTGCCCAGTTGTTCCGAGACAACAGAGTCTTAAGTACTCAGGTCACACTGAGATCAGTAAGAGCAGAATATCCAGGACCTCCATTGACAGCAAAGCCAGCAGCATCTCCTGGATCACCAATATCACCAACACAAAAGCTACTAACGCATATGTGTGAATATACAAATGGAAAGTAACTATTTGCTGTGTTTTTGTTCTTAACAAAAATGATGGCTTTAGTCTGTAGTATATTTGTGCTTTTGTAAAAGCCTTTACAGCATAAGCCAAATATAATAATACTAGAAGGTATATAATCTCTGCGTATCATTGCTAAAGCTGTAAATTGTATTAACATTATTATTGCTATTATCAACAATATTGTATTGCACTATCACTGACAATAGTAATGTGTAGTAATGTATAACATTGTATTGCTGACATAATATAAGTATTGCTAATTTTTATTTTGCATATGCATCACTGCAGTTGTAGTCTTCTACTGTCTGTTTCTCTCTTCTCTATCTACACTCTTTCTCTATCCCTATCCCTTCTGTCCACTCACTCCCTGAACTGTCCTGTAGTTGGCATCATCAAAATAAACAAGATCTATTCAACAGGAGTTGGTTCAAAACCTCTTAGAAAAGCATCTCTGTTGGCTCAACAATCCATCCAGATTCTCAATACTGTCAATACTATATGCCAAGCAGCTGGACAGGACAGTCACACTCTCACTCTCACTCTCTCTCTCTCACACACACGCGCGCGCGCGCACACACACACACTCTTTATGCTGCCGTGGCTACTCCCTGTTGAGCCAACAGAGGTGGGCGGGTCTTCCCAAACAATTCAGCCAATCACGATCACCCACGATCGGTCGTGTTTCAAGAACTCTTGCTACTTCTGTGACTGAGAAAAGAGAAACGATGCTGACAGGCTGTCAACACATGGAACTGCTGCTGGGAATTAAACAAAACATTAGTTAAAATAATATCGGAACTAACGAAAGAGGATCTATCGGACTCAAACTCAACCATGGTTTCTGCTGACCATGTAGCTCACAAAATACTGACTTACATCCCATATGTTCTTGTTTTGATTGACCTGAGGTATGAAGGTAAGAAGCTAACTTAGTTCTACTAGCTAACGATAGCTGAGTTACAAGATAAGTCGCTGCTGGACATTACCAAACTTTGGGCATGGTGCAGAAGTCCTGCTTGTAGACTCAAAGAAAGGTTAGCTTGCTAGGTTAGCTAGCGACAACCAAGTTATAGCTAATAGTAGTTAACACTAGTTGTGTTGGCTAACGATATGCTAACTAGTCAGTTAGCTCGCTAACGTTACATACAGGCAACTAGCGTTAATTCATTTTAAATAGCTCGTTAGTTGTTAACCACTTTGTTTTAGTCTGAAACTGAATGAAAAAGGTCAGACTTGCTAATTAACACGTCGTTTGTGTAAGCTAACCTAACGCTAACTAGCCGTGCTCAGTCACCTCTGTGTTAATGCTGATTTATTTTGTCAGCTGTCACTGGTTGGTCATAAAAGTGTGTCTGTGTGTGTGTTTCAGGAGTGAAATGCAACAGAGATGGAGGTGTGGACAATCATATGGAAATGGGAAAGAAGCTGCTTGCTGCTGGCCAGCTGGCCGATGCCCTCTCTCATTTCCATGCTGCTGTTGGTAAGTGACAGAAGTAGTTTTTGTATTGTTTGTGTGTTTGTAGTTTTTATATTAGAGACCATATTCAAAACATGCAGTGAACATGATTTAATGCTCCTTACCAGACAGAGATCCCAATAACTACATGGCCTACTACAGGAGAGCTACAGTGTTTCTAGCAATGGGGAAGTCAAAGTCTGCGTTGCCAGATTTGAGCAGAGTTATTGAACTCAAACCAGACTTCACATCTGTGAGTTTCTGTTTTGTTTCGGTTGATCTGATTTTCACACGGTTGCCCAGTTTTCTGTTATATTGTACCAGAAATATACATTGTAAGTTTGAGAGGAAAAAAACATCTGTACAAATGGTAAGAATCAGCTGTAATTAGCTATATATATAGATATATAGGTGTGTGTGTACTTGCATAATTTGTGGTTTATACAACTATGTTGGGAAACCAGTTAGTTATGTCAGTTGTGTTGATGAGTCAGTTTGCAGTCCTTTGCAAAACAAATACTCTGTCCCTGTCTCTCAACAGGCACGACTTCAGAGAGGAAATCTGCTCCTGAAACAGGGGAAACTTGATGAAGCTGAGAGTGACTTCAAGAAGGTGGTAAGTGTAGTAATATCCTGCTTAAACTTTACAGCTATAAGACTAAGAAGCCATTATTCTGTCAGAAAAGCAGAATTCCCCAGGTGATGAGAAAAGAGTTCAGGGAAACCCTGCATCCACAGGGCATTTTACAAAATGGAGATAATTAAATTGGCAGTGAACTCTCATATTTGGGCCTTCAGGGATCATTTATAGGTGCTCGTTAAGGATTAAGACTGGAACTCGCTAATACATTTTCCATTAGATTTACCATTTTATACTGAAGTTTCACAACACCCCCGGAAGACATAAATGCCCTTGTTGTATCTGCTATTAATACTTAGATTCTATTTAGGGTTGTTGTATTCCTAGGTAAGGTTATCACTGAGCAAAGATTAAGTTCCTTTCTACTTTACATGGGGATTGGATATGAATGTCAGATAGTTTCATATTGTGCCAAGGGCATGTGGCTGACCTGCAGCCCCACAGGCCAATTTTGATCATTAGTTTCTCTTTATTGAATAAGCAGAAAGCCAGTGAACAAATTTATTAAATGTAGGTTAAAGTTCATTAGGTAGTCCTGTATTACTGTTTGACAGGCCTTTATGTGAAACCATGGGTGGCTAATATGAAGGAGTGCAATTTGTTACATTGCTAAAGTCTGTGATTTGTGTTTTTTGTTTAATATAAGATTAAATACAGGTGAAAAGGTCACGTTTTGAAACATGAAAAGTTTTACAAATGCAATTAACCATGATGCCTTGTATGTCATGAGGGCAAGGAGCTATATTACCAACAGAGGCCCGTGGGATTGTGGGCTTCTAAGGTTGTATATGGACAACATTTTGCTGGTGTGATGTCAAGGGATCTGGCCAGAAGTGCATGCTGTCTTGCTGCTTCAGCAGTCCACAACATTGGCCTAGTTAATTTATGCACTATGCTTTTCCCAAAGATGGTTTAGCAAGAAACATTTAAGGAGTAACCCGGTCGGTTTGTAGAGGATGTGTCATTAGCTGAGATTGCTCTTGTGAATATGATGGCCTCTATGATGATAATGATTATAATGTAATGGGTTTAGGGAATGTTATGCTCTGCTGTGATAGGGAGTGCTTTCAAGAGGCAAAGTTGGCACTATAAGGACTCATATCAGAACACACCGGCAACAGATATAATAATGCAAACAGAGTTTTATGGTTGATCATCTAGATCTCATATTCCCCAGTCTGTCCTGGTTTCAGTTCTTTTGTCATCCAAGCTTTTCTCCTGGTAGTTGTCTTTAATCATCACCATAAATACAGAATATATATGTCTTCCCTGCTAATGTTTAGCTGAAATCCAACCCCACCAACAAAGAAGAGATGGAAGCCCAGAGTCAGCTAACAAAGTCAGATGAAATTCAGCGACTGGTGGCTCTGGCACACAGCAGTTTCAGCAACCAGGATTATATGACAGCTGCTGCCCAGCTTGACACCGTCATTGAGGTATGATGCCTACCTTGCAAGGATTGCTTTACTTTCCTTCAAGTATGATGTTATCATCACTGCAGAGTGTTCAGAGCATTTTTATAGCACCTAGTACTGCAGTGTTTAAGAGTTATTGCCCACCTGTTACAGACTTGCGTTTGGGATGTGACTTCTCGTGAGATGCGAGCTGAGTGTTTTATTCAAATGGGAGAAATGGGGAAGGCCATCAGTGACCTTAAAGCTGCATCCAAGTTAAAGAGTGACAATACCCCGGCTTTCTACAAACTCAGCACCATCTACTATAACCTTGGAGACCATGAGATGTCCCTAAAGTAAGACTCACAAAACATTGCTACAACAAAAGCACCTGCTAATTAACCTTCTAAATGTAATGTGGTAGGAAAAAGAGGAAAGAATACAGGAGTACACATGCTAAATACAGAGAAAACTACTCTGGCAAAACAGGTGCTCACAAGTAGGTCAATTCTAGCCTATATAACACATATTTGTTAAAAAAACAATATAAACAATAATGATCACATTTTTAAAATCCCATCTATTTGAGTGTCACCAATGTTTTTACTGCTGGAATGTTGTTTGTGCATTTGAAGGCGTTGTCCACCTCCTGTAAACCGGAAATAAAAACAAAGAGTACATCAGGTAACATGGAAAATGTGTCAGTTTTAACCACTCTTACCTTCTTACTTCTCTTCTCTCATCTGCAGTGAAGTGCGTGAGTGCCTGAAGCTGGATCCTGATCACAAGCAGTGCTACAGCCATTATAAGCAGGTCAAGAAGCTCAACAAACAGATCCAGTCTGCAGAGGAACTCATCCAAGAGCAGAGGTGTGTGTGTGTGTGTGCTCAGGCAGTTGTAAATCTCTGTAAATAGAAAATAATATCCCAACTGAATACCAGGCATTGCATCAGTGGTAGCACAACTGCCTCTATATCCTCAAGCTCTCCAGCTTTCTAGTCTTACAAGCAGGAATGCAAATCCTGTCTTAGTGTGGACAAATGTCACATCATGTTTGACATACACAAAATATCCTGCAGCATATTCACAAGAATAAACCAAAGGAATAAAAGAGTGATGATTGTGGGTGCAATGTTGAGTTGCATTCTTGTTTTGTTCTTTGTTCTTGTGAATCACCTACCTGCCTCCTGCTCTTTTAGGTACGAAGAAGCAGTGAGCAAATATGAGGGAGTGATGAAGACTGAACCCAACGTGCACCATTTCTCTCATCTTGCCAAGGAACGTATTTGCCATGCACTGTCACAGGTAAGACCCCTTACTCCTGCCACAGAATTTATTACCTCACTGTACTTTTACGAAACTAAACATCTGACCACTGTGTTTTTGTTGCATTATGACCAGGCTCAGCAGGCTAGCAGAGCTGTCTCGGTGTGTAGTGAAGTCCTTCAGTCGGACCCAGAGAATGTTAATGTGCTCAAAGACAGAGCTGAGGCCTACATCCAAGAGGAGCAGTATGAGGACGGTAAGTCTCAGCTATAGGTGTCTTATTTCTCAATTAATAGGGGGCAATGTAAGTTTCCACTTTTTTGTAATGAGAACAATCCCGTATAACACAAAGTATTATTGGTTGTATTCTATTGGACTGAATGAACATTAACTTTAAAAAGATGAAATTTATGGCTGAGCTGTTGTATTAAATTGCATTAGATTTTACAGTTGTGCCTAATAAAGTGCCATCTGAATGTATATTGTATATAACTCCAAGTCCCCTACACACAACTAATTGATGTAATGGCAGGAGTCTAACACAAGGGGTCATTGTGACACTGCACAGAATACACAGTAAAATAAAGTAAAAATGCTGATGACATACAAGCATCTTATATGACATCATTTTATTTTTATTTTTTTACTGGTATAGTCTGGAAAATTAATCTGATTTTTAACATAAAGATAATGCTGTCAACCAGGATATAGTAAGAACACCCAATTTAATGTTCCATTAAATTCTGACTCATTTAACTCAAAAACCCAGTTCATCACCAAATCAATTTTGACTTTGAATTTAAATAAGCACAGTAAAGACTAAATGATATTCCTATCTAACTTGGTACAAGCATATAACTAGTATGTCTAAAGCCTGAAAACAGAACTGTCAGCTGTTAAAGCACATATACAGTATAATTAGAATTAGGTGTGGAGAAGAGTGTGGTTTGCAAGACGTAGTGCTGCCCTGCACCGTTGGCTGAAAATCAGAATTGCATGCAGAATTTTTTATGTATCAAGCCTAAAGCCATTCTTCCATGGCAGTGCCAAAACACACACACACACACACACACACACAACATAAGTTTGTACAGCTTTGTGAGGACACACATCAACATCTCCTAATAGCCATCACAACTAAATGCCTAAACTAGGCCCATTCTAACCTTAACCCTAAAAATAGGTATGTCCAGGTAAGGTAAGGACAGGCAAAACTGTTCTCACTCATGATCTAAAACTTAAAACTGGTCCTCACAATGTGTACCCATACACACACACAGTACGTACTACCTCCACAAATCCTGGCAAGGCAAAGAGGGATTAGGCTCAAAAAATGGTCTTCCCTATCTGTTGTCAAATCGGAAAGCCCAATGATGGCAGATGGTGAAATCCCCAGTAATAGCACATTTCTCAGCCATTATTGTATTTGATGTTCTGCTGCAACCAATGAATGTTTTTATGAAAGTCCCTGCCTAAATTTTTAGATCAACAGTGAATTTTTAGTTTGAAGCATAATGTAAATCAGCCTCTCATACATTTTGCACAGTATTAGACTAAACACTATCAGTAGTATCAAAACACTGGATCAAATATTTTAATTGAAATATTTATGTACTAAAATGTACAGTATATTCCAATCAAACTATACATTTTAGCCACTAGTAATAATATTGACAAGTCACTGAAAGCACAATTTCAATGACATTTGTTTCCAAAGCTAATATTTGTCTTCACTGAATAAACTAAAGCAATGTAGAGTAATGACTCGCACCCAACCAGGATATAGAATATTGAATAAATAGAGATTTTTCTGTGGTTATTCTTCAACAGCCTGCTGCTGGTTGGAGCTTGAACAGAGCTAACTACAGTGAATCTGTTGTGTGCCAGCAGTTTGTCAGTGCATGTCATTCAAATCAGACACCGCAGATTGAAAACCTACCTCACACCTGACAGTTGGCTGGATAGGCACTTTAACAGCAAAAAGGAAAGGCTGTTGGTACAACCTGCTAACAATCACATATCTGTTCTGCTCTTGCTGGTATTGTTAAAATCAATACAATTTTTTTTCCCCTCTGCAAATATATGTCTAAATGCACTGCACTATACAAAAATGACTAATTACAATGACAAAAAATATCACAGAACAAGGGAATGGTGTGCTGCTGACTTGTTTAATAGTGGAAAATGCAGTGGAGGTGCTACTGGATTGCCACTGACATGTCCTTACCAGACCTCTCCACCCATTGTCGTTTATAACACCAAAATAGCAAACTGGCACAGGTAAGGAAAGAACCTCAGCATGCAGCAGGAAAGACAATTTTGCCACCACAGTGCTGCACTTTGGGCTGTCACTACAGAAGCCCTCACTTGTCTGATCGACAAATGCCAGAAAAAAAACTATGTTGTTCTAAAGTTATAGATTAATTATACATTTATTATATAAAAGAGTTTAAAAGCCACAAGCTGACATCTATTTTCGAGCACTTAATATCTACTGATGCTGTAGTGTCGTTTTGTTAAATCTGTTGATGAACATGCAAAGAAAATAGCAGCTGTACAAAAATGGACTGGCTTCAAGCTCTATGTCCATGACCATCTATGATGGTGTAATGTAGTTTTAACAACTATTTTCAATGAGAGGACAATACAAGCCCCCCAACATGTTTAAAACCAAAACACACATGCAATTAACAGCACCACCACTGCAGGTGGGTCAGCCCCAGAGGTTTAAAAATCAAGATCCCATCAGCTCTACAACTGCAGTAGATGCTGGCTGAGCTTATGCTGTTTGTTGGCATTAACAAGGTATGAGCACATCTGGAGGTAGGAATGCCAGACCTCATGTAGGCTTTTAAACTGTCAGAACCCATGGGTATTAAACTCACCTCAGCGCACCTCACGGGGTAAACAAGCCTCAAAGCACCCACACATCCACACAAACAGCCTGGAGCTGTTGCAACATGATCTAACGGGCTTCTGATGGGGTTTACTGAATAAATAAAGTGGTTGACTTCATGACTACAGTATGAGATCAAGCAGAGTCAGAGATGTGATCACTAAGGGCACTAGAGCAGCAGTGTGATATGGGCCAAATTAATTAAGCTATGATTTTTTTTAACATTATTTAAACAGTTACAGCAACATTGATCATTTCATAATTAAATCTTACAACTTGCACGATCATCAGGTCAAAATTTGAACCAAAAATGACTAAATACATCCTAAACTAATGACATTCCCATCAGCCTCAGCTATTCTGTTTAGTGGTAATTATCAAATTTAAATGCTATACTTGCTAACCAGTATGTTAGCAATGTCACTGTGAGTACTGTATGTTATCATGTTAATGTTAGCTTTTACCTTGGTGCCTACAGTGTCACAGTTAAAGACTGAGAAATGTTGCCTTTGCTGGCTAAGCCATATACATTCTTGTAAAATAGTTTTTTCCAGAGTACTGTAAAACAAAAAGAAAAATCAATACTGATTCTGTCCTGTATTTTTATTTTCTAGCTATCAGGGACTTTGAGACTGCTGCCAAACACAGCGAGAATGACCGTCAGATAAAAGAAGGCATGGAGAGAGCTCAGCGACTTCTCAAACAGTCTCGGAAGAAAGATTATTATAAGATCTTAGGAGTGAAGAGGTGGGTACTGATCACTGGGCTTTGGAAGTCTGATCCGATTCTTAGAGCTGTATACTAAACAGGGAATTTTAGAGATTGCAGAGAACTGGGGGTATTTAAGTGGGTTGCTTTAAAAGGCTACACTAAAATATTTTGCTGTGAGATTGTGGTTTTCAGTTGCTTTTATACATTGAACGATCATTTCTCCACAAAAAAGCCCTACTGCACTAGAGTATTACATAATCTATCCCTTTTGAACATTGTTGAGTTCAAAGCCTGTACTTATAATTCAAGATGAAATACAAATGTAAGGTAATGGAAGCCCTTGTAAAAATAATTGGATTTGTTACATGGGAGTCAATGTACTAACCCTGACGCTCAGACCAGTATTTTTAGAGCCATTGTGTTGAAAATAAGGTACAAGAAGGTCTTCTCTTGAACAAATGTGGTAATAATACTCTCCCTATGATCACAGAACTGCCCAGAAAAAGGAGATTATCAAAGCGTACAGGAAACTGGCACAGCAGTGGCATCCAGACAACTTCCAGGATCCAGCAGAAAAGAAAAAGGCAGAGCAGAAGTTCATAGACATCGCTCAGGCAAAAGAGGTTCTTACTGACCCAGGTAAGAAGTGTGTGTGGTCTGCAGTGTCTGTGGAAAGTTGTTAGGAAATGTCAGGCCCCTGAGGAGCTGCTGAAAACAGCTCAATGCTAATGGTTTTGTCTTAAGATTATAATAAATTCATAATTCTTATTACAGTAAAAACAAAAAATACAAAACTGTAATGCAGTACATTCATTTTTTTTAAAAAATAGTGGTTTCCAACAGCCTTAGATGGCCTCAACAATTAGCAGGAAATAAACATTCCTGAGATGTTTTGACCTGTCAATCATCATGTTTTCCAGAGATGAGAACCAAGTTTGACCACGGGGAGGACCCCATGGATCCAGAGAGCCAGCAGGGTCACCATCATCCTTTCCAGGGAGGTTTCCATGGCTTCCAGGGTTTCAATCCATTTGGTTCTGGACCCTTTAACTTTAAATTCGGATTCAACTGAGGAGCCTCATAGACAGTACAGCTGGAGTGGAGTTTAGTATTTTCCTCCCGATTGAAAAGGGAGATTACTGGCATAAGGAATGCCGCTACATTCCAATAACTCCGAACAGTGGAAAAAAAAAAAAAAAAAAAATCAATTCACTGACTTTGAATAAAGACTTATACTTGTTGTTGAATAATACAACTTTGAATTCCATTTGGGGAAGGCCTGTTGCTATGCTAACAAATATTTGTCATGCGTGAAGCAACTTTTATCTGTTGAGAGTAAGTGGTTAGTTTGGGCATTTGTTTCCTTTCCATGTGTTGTGCACGCTGTAATTCACACCCATTCATAAAATTCTATTTGTACATAGGTACAGTACTATTTTTATATGAATGGAGTTTTTTTCTGAACTGTAAATAAAGAGATATTTATGTACATTAAAACAACCTGAAAGGCAAGCATATTGTTGATTAGACAGAATGCAGCGTGAGACGGTGCCATTTAGAAATTGTGCTTCTTTTTCATTACATCTAACCTTTGTATAATTGTAACTATCTTACCCCCCAACTACTGCCCCCCAAAATCCATTTTCACAATGTGAAATAGTCTGTGGTGAGGAACAAATGACAGTGTGAGAAAGTTCCTTCAAATGTAGACCTTGGAGAGCAGAAATCACACATCTATTGTCCACATGAGAGAACAAGAGAGTTCACAAACAGATTTTGTAATGACAGTTTTGTAGCAAAGATTTATTTTTCTCCACTGGACAGTAATATAAACATTTCCATTTGACACAGCACAGTGAAAGATGGGCACCCTGAGAGCAGACTTCTCCATTTTTATAAGCCCTTTTCAGACATGGGATGCATTAATATTGCTGGCTTCAGCAATCTGTTAAAGTGATGGCTTTCTGTCTTTCATACAGGTCACTTTTTTGTTAACATTCCTCATGGTCTCAGCCAGTACAAGTGACGTATATTGTATGAGGCTGTCGTGATTGGTAGGTCTGCTTGTCCCCCCGCTTCATTCCTAGGTCACGTCTAGTAAGACTGACCATTGCAACTTATGGAAAAGTGACCAGAGTGCTCATTCAGCCATGATGTTCAGGTGCCATGATATTAGTGGAAAGGAGCATATGTCTGAAAGGGGCTTTTTCCTTTAAGCCAGAAAAACAACTGTTGCCTTTAGCCAAACAACACCCATCTTATTCCTGAGACAAAAACACTAGTTCATTGTGGAATTTAAATATTGAAAAACTCTTTCTAAAATGTGAAATATAAAGCTAAATGTACATAAGATGTAAACATATTGTTAAAATCAAATATTCAATCCATAAACTCTGACCTCTAGTGTGCAAATAAGGATTATTTGATTTATAACTTGGCCATAAGGTGTAGCAAGTTTTCTATTATAGCATGGCATATAGTAATGTATCTGATTTACTCCTTAAAATCTGCAGTAACTTCTGACATCACTGATTTCACTCAGATGTAGAAAGAAAAAGGCAGACTCATTTCTAGCCGATAGCTGTAGTTCTCATGTGCTTTTTAATCTGCTTCAACTAGCTAGTGTCACTTAATACTTATGCTAGAAGTGAGTCGGTTGAACTGTTTCCAGCTGGTTGGTTTTAAAACAAGAACCATTTAAAATTGTTCTTAAATATGTTCAATAAGCTACATGATTAAATGCTAATGCAAAAAATTTCATTTCAACCTTCATTTCTTGACAATCCAGAATGCAGACAATGGGGGGGGAAAGGGAGCAGCGTGTTCCTGTAGGTTAGCTTAAGGGTCCAAAGAAAGCAGTTAAACTGTGATATGTCCATTGCCTTTGAAATAACCTATAAATGAATCTCACTACTACAGTGCTACTTCGCCAAGCATGCTGTTTGTAAAGTCAGTGCAATACCACGAGTGGCCACTGGGAAAAATTGGCAACAATGCTGAGTGACTGCTGTGTATCCATGTATCTAGCTCTTAACACTTCCATGATTGAACTGCACAGGTTGACAGGTCTGCCCTCCCCTAGTTTAATTCTAAAATACAGATGGACAGTTGTTCTTCAAAGGCGAGGTTTAGCGAGCTTTAAGTTGTCTGCTACGTACAGCTGACTAACAGTTTTTAAAAACAACTAGCTTTCACGTCAGTCACAACTTCGCTTTGGGCATTTCAGTCAACGTCATCAAGGTCTTCATGTTGTTTATAACGTAAAATTAAGAATACCTAAATGTTCCAGCTTCTTAAAAAATCTTTACCTTAAACCATGAGATTAGATGTGCCAACTCCATTTGATTCTTCGCATACATTATCAGCGTAATACATGCCATCTGTTTTTCCTGTCGCACGCACGCGCTCGCACACACACACACACACACACACACACACAGTGCTTTGGCTTACCTCACACTCTTCTCAGTTTTGCTTCATTCTTTGGTAACCACATACTAACCAAGACCTGACTGTAGTGCTGATAGCACACCAGGAATTCACAGTTGGCAGTTAACACTTGCATCAGGTGTTGATGTTGTAAGACGTACTGACTGCAGAAGCAGATATGACATCTTTGAAAATATCACATCTTTCTGTGGCTGGGGATGCAACACTCCATGGCTATGTTTAGATGGAATTGTCTATCTTCAGGCTTCACAGGTGGCCTGTGTACAAAAGGTGCTGCCTCCTTCCTCGTCAGCAGGGCGCACACGCTAAAGTTCATCACGGAGGTTGTCTACAGTGCATGGTGAGAATGTTGGAGAGAAACAATGGAATGAAATGAAATTTGACCAAGAAAATGGTTGAAAGAAAGTAGAGCAGACAGACATTAAAAATGGACTTGTCTGTGCTATAAAAACAGGCATTGTAGGCAATAAGAATATATTGTGTTTTCCTTTGTTAACCTTTTTTATGCTGTGAGGGAGAGGGAGTCTGTTTTCGCTTTGCTGTGTCTCCCTGTTCCTGGACCCGGCTCAGTAGCTGTTTTATCTCATTGTCGTATTCAACCCACTCAGGCACAATCCTTGCTGCGGCCGTTAGCTTTGGCTCCTTGGTCTTGGGATTGTTGCACTGCAGCAGTAAAGCAGACAATACATCACTCACCCCACCAGAGCCACTTTCTCCCAACAAGTCAGATCGTCATTGCCAGCAGCTGTCTGTGGGAGGCATTTGAACCTAATTTGATTTCCAATGTTGTTAAAAGGACATTAAGCCCATGTCTTGTGTCCTATACCACAAGGAGACGATGCTTCCTATTCCAGTCTACACTAGCCTGTCCAGTAATTCCCTAAATTAGTTTAGGAGACTATGGGATTGCTCCTCAGTTTTCTTCTAAATGCCAAGTATCTCATGGACATTAGTGGCTTAGAATATGTTTTGGCTTTTCAGTGCTGCAGCAGCTATAGTTCAATATTATAAAAAACAAAAGGTGGAAAAACTGCCTGAAAACCAACATTACCATTCCTTTCACCATGATGCACCAGGCAAAAGAGTGATAAAAGAATACAAAAGGATTTCACAATCTAAAAAAAATAACAATACTTAAATACGATGTTGAATTAAGTAATTCCCGAGTCTTGAATCTATTTGAGTAGTTTAATTTAGAATTTTAACTGTTTTGTGGAACAAAGCTAAATATTTAAAATAGATTTTTTTTTCCTGAGCATTTAAATTATATCATTATATTATTAAATTTTAATCACCAGACAAGTCTGAGACTTACACTAATAGCAAAAATAATTAGGTATAAAACCTTGTAAGCTTTATGGCTTTCACCAAATATTTCATCACTGCTCTGAGGCATTCATTAACCTCGTCCTCACTCATTTCGCTCCTCACTGAGGGAGCTGCAGAGGTTGTGGAAGCTAAGGTAAAAAAAATATACACAATAAAAATAATACCAATTGTACTTAAACCTTCAGTGAATATCAATGAAATAAATACAAAATCAGAGCTTATTGCTCTGGGACTCACCAGGTCTATAGTCTTTGCTGTGACTTTGGAGGCGTCATCACACCACGTCTCACACCACAGCCACTCCTGAGGAAGAGACTTGATGGCCACCTGGTGGATCATGTTGTTAGGAAGGTCCTACAAAATACCACAAAACAAAATGATTTTACAAATGTGATATATGGGTGCTAAAAGAATAAACTCTGCACCTTATAATACAGTGGTGCCATCTCCGAGTTACGTACCTGGTCCAGGTTAGACAAACTGTTGGGGTCTTGGCTCAATGCTTGATACTGACCTCGTAATCTGTCCCCAGCTGCAATCTTACGGAATTTTTTCAAATCTACTACATACAGAGCACTTTTTGAAACATGAAAAGGAGAGAGAGGAGACAGAAATAGGGTGTGAGAAACTCATTTCCTGAAGGAGACAAAGACTTAAAAATAATCATAAAAATTATTCAATTAAGATAAATACCCCAGGGCAGATTCAGATAATTGGACCATACATTTCATATTAATAAACTCAAAATATGTAGACAATATATTTTCCATTTATTGGATTTAACTCTGCCAAAAGGATATTTGTTACCCTATGTTTTCCCTGGGCTCACTGATGTAGATCATCTCTCTCTCTCTTGCTGTTTTTGTCCTGCCCAGAGCCGAGGAGCACACTGGCATCTAATCAAATCACTATGGTTTCTGACTTTTCTTTTTGCCATCCTCATCAGCTAGCAGTGAAGTGGAAAGCTACCCGGGCAGCTCGTGTTCTGCTACTGGCTGCAACCTGATTAGCCATCACATTGACAGAAGTACAGCTTGGTGCCACACAGCCAGCAAGGACCTGAACTTCTTATTTCATACCTGGTGCTTGATTTCAGATGTACCATGGCTGTATACAAACATCAGATAGTAAAAATATACACTTGCAGGAACTGGGGTTCACAATACTGTAATGTAGAGTAGACACAATGATTTCTTTTTTTGGAAAATTTGAAATGTGTATATCCAATATGGAATTCAAAACAATTCAATATTAACTTCTGCAAATGAATCTGGGAAAAAAAAAGAATTTCACTTTTCTGGCAAAATCACATTTTTTATAAAGACAATTTCAGGCAGACTGGACTTCATTTCTATTGCTTGAGTCGATTTAAAAGCCAAATGAAAGGTTTAACTTTCTCTGAGTTTTATCAGTTTTCTGAAATCCAGACAGAATCAGAAAGGAAGTACAACATAACCAACTATGGCACTTTCAGCCTCTACATATAAGTATACAAAAATATAGTATATTTTTCCTTGCTGTCATATTTGGGACTTGAGGAGAAGAAGAAGAAAAAAAAAAACACTCCTGTGGAGTAATGAATAATTCCTCCAGATGATATACTGAATCCAAGCCAAAATGTAAAGGCAAAGTGAACAATGTATTTCATGATTGTGTGACATGTACTGTTTTTTAGCACCATGGTCTATTTTAGAATTTATATTTATTTATTTGTTTATTTATATCTTTCTTTCTTTGTAAAGTAGAGGCATGTCATAAATGTCATAAATTAAACAAACTGGTTGAATGCACTCTGATATGCTGAATGCTAATATTTTAAAATGCATGAATTTATTTTGCCGTCTACCTCCCAAGAAGTGTTAATCTTCATTTCCCCTAGACTACTATTACATTCACCTTTATCTTTCACTATTAGTATTAAGATAAAAGAAAGTGGCAATGGTGTTAATGCAAACTGTACACGCTCAAACAGGCAAAACATTAGAAGTGCTTGTCTAGCATTCAAAACAGTTAGTGCGGCTATAATCCTTACTGTTGAAGATTACCTGATGTGGTATTTTCTGTGTCCCAGGTGTGAGGCCCAATACCCAGTTTTCCAGAAACGATAGCCTTCCATCTCTCTGCGGCTATCGCAAAATGGTGTGTACCCATAAGGAGCACCCTCCAGGTCTAAATCCCTCAACTCCTTCAAATCCGCCCGAACTATCTGTGGAAAAAAAAGCACGAGAACATTGGTAAGGACAGGAAGGGAATGAGGACACTTCAGCAGTGTTCAAAATTTTATCCAGTCTTCATACCAGAACAGAGACTGATCCAGACAAGTTGCTCATGTCCTGCTGTACACATAACTCTCCTGTGTCTGTTCAATTTGATCCTTACCTGATCTGCATCCACAAAGATGATCTTGTCTATAGCCAAGGGGAACAGAACATCCAGAAATAGGATCTTGTATCCCCAGATAATGCGCTGCTTCTCAGTCTGCTGGTGGAGCCAGCGGGGCCACTTATACTGTACTAATTCATACTGGAATCCAAACGACTCTGCCATGTGAGAGATGGTCTCCTAACCATGTCAACAAATACAAAAAAAAAAATCCATGGTTAAATACATTATAAGAACATTTTCTGCGTACCTACACATTTACCAGCTTAAGAGGGCAAGACAATTTCAACAGAAAAAGGAAAATGGAAAACCCCACAAAATCTTCTTTATTTAATATCAGTAAATCACTGCAGAACGGGGATCATGCTGTTGTTGACAAGCAAGAAAAACCAAATGCTTGTGTGGAGTCATGAAGTACCTTGAAAGATGGGGAGAGGTAATTCTTGAGGAACCAGAACTTGATGGGTGTTTTGGTATGCCTCAGGACGGACAGCATCATTATTCTGAAACAGAAATTCACAAAGTGACAGGTGAGTCTTAGGATCAGGACTAAAACTAATGTAATGTGTAGGGTGTGCAAAAAGAAAGCATTTGAGTTGTGTGTGTTTGCAAACTGAATGCAACCCACCTCAGAAAGCGCTCATACAGATGGCCCGATGCCACAGAAAATATGTTTAGAACATCCTCTTTCTTCTTTTCTCCATCATCCTTCTTGGAGCCACCACCTGTGATGCTGTAAATGAGATCGTAATACATTCAGTCTGTTGTGGTTTGATTGATGCATGCTTTTCATATACTGACAGTAAATCAGAACTAAATCAGTAGCCACCATTCTTTTGTAAAGTAAAGCCAGGAGTAATATCCGCTTATAAACAGCCCAAGCACACCATGCAACAATGTGCAGCAAACCGATGTGTTTCATTTAAATGAACCAAAATAAAAAGGATGGCAATGGTTTGGGAAGCCATGATTTTGACAAGCTTTTAACAGCAGTCCATCTGTCCTGCTGGGACTTCACTACAGAGCTGAATAAATCAATGTGTTAGAACTGACATGGTGATGGCAGATGTAACATTTAAAAAAGCTCTTTATTCTTACAAACCCAAGCTAATAATGAGTCCATAAAACAAAATAAACAATCTAAAATGAATCATTTTTATCAAATAATTCAACAACTAACTATGGATGCACTGCCAGGTTTTGTATAATTGCAATGTTATGTTTTGATAACCATCACAATAAAATAAACACATTCAGGCCCCAATTTTGCACTATCCACAGCATGCCACACACTTTTATTTTCATGGCTAGATGCTTATTCAACACCAGCACTGAATGGGATATAAGTTGTAAAAGCACATTATCATACTTTTTAGTAAAACTTTGTTGGTCACTATCATGCACATTAATATCATCTTCTGTCACTCGGTTTAAAGGCAGTGCTCTCCCCACCATGATGACACCATGATGAGGTGTGAAAAGTCTGGAGGAGCTTCTCACAAGAAGAGACTAATGTTGCCAAGCAGGACATGCAGAGTTGTAAGTACACGGTACAGCATACTATTCTGCTAAGGGCAGATGATGTCTCTTTTTAATTTATAATTGATATTGTAGGACTTGGCTTCAACCAACTTTTATAAAAACATACTTTCAATTAATTTTTAGGAAACATTCTATTACATAATGCTAAATGCAAAATGAAAACATTTGCTAATTGCAAGAGATGGGCTAACAATAACTGAACATTTATGAATAGTCATTCTTGGTTTAACACATCATGTCACAAGTAGAAATGTGACATATCAGGTGCCATTTTGACGAACCCTTCGGAAAGAATCAGAGACACAGCTGTTGCTCTGATAACCTGGTGTTGTTTGATGAGGATAAACAGAAAGAAAAACTGAAACTGGACAGTCCTGAAGGAATGACTCGATAGAATTTCAAATTGTCTACATGAATCTTAAATAACCCTCTCTTCCAACCCTTTCAAATGTAAAAACAAGAAAATGGAGCGGTGAGAGTTTTGATTTTTTAAAGTAATATGGTTTTGTCTTCCCTTTAAACAATGAAAATAGTGCAAAACAAGAGTGAATAGTGTCAGAGGTAGCCTAAAATCCTAAAATGTGGTCACTCACCCCTACTATGTATACCAAGCCTCATAAATACTAAACCATCAAACAAAGAAAATGACTAACTGCACATTAGAAAAAACAAGTGTGTAAAACTTTTTTCTTTTTTTTTTTTAACAGTGTGCCGGTCAAGTTAGTCTATTATCATTCAAACTGAATTAACCTACAAATGAATTCAAAACTAAAATTGTTTGGTTAACAAATATATTAACATAAAAAAAAAAAAAAACAGCACAGATTAAAAAAAAAAAAAAAAAAAAAAAATCTAAATGATATATTCCACACCTGTGGACACACCAACATACCCCAACCCCTATTAAAGAGCAGTGGCTCCTGATGCAAGGCACATTTACTGTAGCGTACAAAAATCAGGACTTGTGCTGGAGGCTACATGTGTCTGCAGTCAAGCTGTGTCCTTGTCTGAAACAGACTGCTGATGAGGGAAGGAGTGTCTCTCCCACATTCAATCACATCCACTGCCTTGGCCCCGAGGCTCCAGGAAGACACCAGCGAGTGAGAGGGAGGTGTGAAGGGCAGGTGGGGGGAGCATACTGTTTGTCTCTAGATGTCCTTCTAAAACCAACTCTCTGACACATGCATGGAGTGAATGTACAAGCTTCTCACTGGTAAGCAAGTCACATTCATACTTTGCATTTTTCTCCCGGCATTTTATCAAGTATCTTTCTAAAACCTCTTCATACCACTGTTCTCACTTGTTTGAGCAGTCGCCTTCTGGGAATTTACCACACATCTGTGGAGTCTGCAAAAACTGACAGTCTGCCACAATGAAGCCAGATAAGCAGTTTTAGACAGTCAGGTGAGAACCCATTTGGCTGCTTCACCCGGGATAATCCGGACTTTTGGAGGGACCCACAAAGACCTGAATAAATCTCGAGCAGTGAATAGCACAAACTAAACAAACGTCTTCTGTTTGTCCTCTAAACTCTGTAGATTGAGCAGAATTATTCTCCAACATCAGTGTGGAGATGATCAAGGAATAAGGTAGTTGATGTACAGTTCCGGTCAAAGGTTTGGACCCTTCCCCTTTAAAATATTGGGAAAACCTTTGACTGGTGTAGAACATATGTGTTGTTTTTCCATATTTCCCATCATTTAAAGAATTATTTCCAGTACATGCTGTTTAAAAAAGCCAAAATGCCACAACACTGGTCGGGCCATCCAGTCTAAAGGGTACAGCATATAAAACAAAAGTTGTTATAAGAGGTCATAATCATGAAAGCATCACTACACTATAAGCAACTTATTAGATTCTGGAGAGTTCAGTAGAGAATAATGGAAAACGATAAAGGTTTTCCAAGTCATACAAAGGTTTTGAGTTGGTTAATACTTCGAAAGCAAAGCTGAATCATGATATCAACGCAACACACAATAAGAGATAAAACCACAACCAATATCTCCACCATGAACAGCATGCAGATCACAAAACCTTCTCTGGAGTTCAGTTAATCTCCTGAGCTATGCTTTCGCTCATACTGAGCCACAACTTGTATAAAGCCACAGGCATAAACACTGCAAACTTTCCACACATTAAACAAATAAATATATGATAAATAAATAAACATAGGCCAGGAGACAGAGATTCCTTTAAACATGACATAATTTGTGACAACTCTGCCCTGTAGACTCACTCATGCATGGAGCCATCTCGTTAAGCCTTCACAGCTATTTGATCAATACATGGCCTTCAGTCTCACCCTTTACAATGGACTACTTAAAGTACTGAAAGGTTAAAAATAAAGTAAAAACATTGATGGGACCAGGATTTTAGGTCAGACTCTCCAAAGCACCTCTATTTACTGTACACTGGAGCAGTACCACAGAGAATATTTAAATTCAGACTCAGTATAGTACATGTGGTTAGACCTTTTTTGCTAACCATGAGTCATTACCAAGTGTTAAAATTTATGAACCTTTTCCTGAAAGGTGGGTATGCTGGAATCATGCCAAAAGAAGGTGCACTCTCCAAACGCACTCATATTTAACTTAATTTTAGACTCATAAATCACTTAAGGAGCAATTATGTCTTACAAAATGTCTTATTCAACCATTTATTTAACCTTTTAATGTAACGATTATTTTTATTACTCCAATGCAAGCATACCATGGGAATTGGTCTTAAGATTACATTAAATTATAAATCGATTTGTTCATCTATCTAAACACTTTCAGCTTTTTATGTGGTCTGGGTCATGGCAGACTATAAAGGGAATCCCCACTGTTGTTCTCCCTAGCGACGTCCTAAAGCTCCTAATTAGCAGATGCCAAGGCCAGGAGAGGTTTGTAATCTCATTTGCTTGTTTTTCCTCTGGGTTTCCTCCCATTTGGATGAGCCAAGAATACCTCTACAGGAAGTGACAAGGAAGCATCTTGATCAATCAGCTGAACCACTTGAATTAGTTGTTTTTTTTTTCTACTATGAAGGAGCCATTATTCTACTTTGAGCTCCTCAGCCCGTCCCTGAGGGTAAACACACCAAGAAAGTGCTTGATCTGTTGCAGAGAATACAGAGACAACTCTCACTGCAATTACACAAGGATCCAGACAACCCGATATACATGGCCATTGACCTTCCAGTGTCTGCAAATGACATGCAGATTGGATAAGTGAACTTCCAAAACCCCTCCAGTATTGTAGCAAAGGTATGCACTGCTCCTATTCCCTGTGAGGTGCAAAAACCAGTTTCCAGGACCCTGGCATTGCTGGGGAGTCTCCCTCAACAGAAGCCTGAATACTCTAAACTGCCCTGTATTACACAATTACTCTAAACAGTTATTATAGGCACAAAAATTCATGCAAGTGATTATCCTACTGTTCACAAAAACTGTAACACACAATTGCTTAGCCAGGAGTTCAAAAGTATCCCAGCAGTGAGCTGGCACAGTGCAGTGTGGTCTGCTCCAGAACAGCCCTGCCTCTATCACATATAGTTCCAGAAAATGCAAAGATGTATGTTATAAGTCCTTCTCCACCATCTGCCCTAGTTCTGGCTTCTTCCCCACCAGGTAATGGAGTCTACAAACTCAACACACTACTCTGCTATGTCATCAGCAAAACAGCTAAAGACAAACCCTAAATACAGTTTGCAATGTTTAAATTCACATTTGTGTTCACACTTTATGCACTTATACTGTACATCAACACATACAATATTGTGCAAAGGCTTTAGGCACTAAAAAAAAAAACACTGGGGACGCTTTTAATATAAATTGTATAAATATTTTTTCATTTATCAATTAACTTCATACAAAGTGCAGTAAAGGGAAGAAAACCTAAATCTAATCAGTATTTGCAGCTCTCCCCTTTAACCTTAAACCAGCAGCAGTTCTCTTTAGTTTGACCTGCACATAGTTTCTCCTGGTAATTTGCAGCATCTTGGAGAAGCTGCTGCTTTTGTAGATTCAGGCTGTCCCAGTGATTCTGTCTCTTCATGCGATCCCAGACTGACTCCACACTGCAGAGATCAGGGCTCTGTGGGGTCAGACTATCTGTTGCAGGTCTCCTGGTTCTTCTTGCCTCTGAAAATAGTTCTTCATGAACTCTATAGTGTTTTTTTTTTTTAATGGGCTTGTATTCCTGCACAATGAACCTTGAATCTATCAGACACCTGATGGTGTTGTGTAAAGAATGTGCCTAAAACCTCTGCACAGTACTGTATATATATACAGATTACAGCATTACTTGTAGCACTGTTGAAATGCTAAAATTAATTAAACAATTCAATTAATTTAATGTAATAATTTAATTAAAATATTCAAACATATGCCTGCTAGAAAATAAGTTATCTTCATTGATTACAAAACTTAAGAGTACCACAGTAGTTGAGATCAACCAATAAACACTGCATGCCAATGAAAATAAGAAGTTTTATCTGTTAAATGGGTTGCAGAAACACTCCCTACCTTTTCTCAAAAGTGCTCCAAACACTTCACACAGCAAGCATTAAGTGAGGAGACAGGATCACACAGTTAGGAAGTGTTGGGGGAAACACACAAATGCACACACACACATACCTACAGAAGCACATATTTTTTGCAAGACTAGATCTTACAGCATAATATTGCAGTCTGGATCCAGGGGAGGAATAAGATCTCCTGAAACCGCAACATATAATTGACAAACAGAAAGCACATCAGTGAACCCACCGATCAATGAGCTCACAGGTGTTACTGCCAGTCAGCTGGGAAGGATTTTGGGTCTACTAAAACCAACTAAATTTTAGCTTTGTGTGAGAATGAATTACTCACCTTGCTATGGAGTCCCATATGCCTTTACTTTCACTAGTTTCACTTAATAGATCTTCATTCATCTTATCTGCCTTTTTCTGCACCTACAACAAGAAATAAAGACACAAAAACATTACATTCCTTGTGTGTAAAATCATTCTAAGAGTATCAATTCATGACCTGTGAATGAAATAGACTGGACAGTATAGAAAAGTGCAGAGAAGCATTTTATGCTAAGTTCAATAATGTTTAGTGCTATGACGTATTCAATAAAAAACACACTCACTCTGACTTTGATGATCTTACTATGGAAACTGTTCAGCACAACTATAACATCACCAGCATCCGCAGGGGAATCCGTTCCATCATGCCTGAAAAAGTGGATAAAGAGCGAAAAACTGATTACTGTCACTGAGATTTGTTGTGGATTATGTTTCATCTCTCAACAGAAAAATCAATTGTTATGAAATCCTAACGATGGATCTGCAGCTAGCTGGTCTAATGTAGGTGATACCCCATTTAGAAACTAAAACTTATTAATCAGATGGAAAGGCATTTATCAACAATCAAAATGACATAATTTATAAATCGGGGCTATTTAAAGATAATCCCAAAGCATGCACATTTGTACTGATCATCATTATTTTCTTCTGGTTGTGATGTTTTTAGCATTCTTCATTTTAGTACCGTCTAGATGATTAAGCCTCATCAGTATATAACCCAAACACAAATTGAGGGGCTTGGTTTATAGCCTTCATATTAAATTGTTAATATATGAAATTTTATATATGCCAAAGATTATGACATGGATGATTAAATGGATATTAATAGTGTGCTTGAGATCATCATTTAAGTAAAATTTATTTTTGTGTTGGTGACATGTTTTAGCCATAGCAACACAGCAAACAACAACAACAACAACAACAACAAAAAAAAAACATACAGTATAGGCTGAACAGATGAAGGACACAACTGCAACTAATGGGCAGACCACTGACAAACAGCGAGAGCACACACTTAAAAGCAGATACTGGGATGTCTGCCAAGGTCACACACTGACCATATCCATTACCCTCCATAGTCATTATGAATCACCTACCATTATTTTATACCATCTCTGCCACACAGCCATGCTGTATGTGCTGGTAGATGTAATGAGAAAGTATGTGTATTGATTACATAACACCAGCCTTTAACAGTAATTGTTTTAGGACTGATTTGTCCAGTGGAGAATGTGTTTCAGCAAGCAGGATCTGAAGAGTCTGATGGTGCTACATCAAACAGCTAACTTCAGGCAGAGATGAGCAATAGGCTATGATGCACAGCAAGCCATTTAGACCCCAATGCTTACTAAAGGCTAACCTTATATAGCTGTGATGAATGCCCTATACTCATTTGGCCCATAGTGCATTCCCCCCATGCTCAATTGCTGGTTGTGCTTTGCCCCCTCTACTATCACCGGTGCAACTCAGCCTTTGGGGCTTGTGTTAGAAAACACCAGAGATCAATCTGTATCCCTTTTCTGAGAAGAGGAAAGCTGGCCATCTCATTCATCGCTGTCAGGGTAAAGCACTGTAGTAGTACAGGGTGCAAAAGGAAACTGTAAGCTCTGGGACTGTAGTGCAGAGACTCTCCCACTACTCTCTGATCGGCCACCTAACCAGAGCAGAGCGCCGCTAACCACAAGAATAATGACACTGCCAAGGTGAAAAATGACATCACCTCCTAGCTTCACCTGAAGGACTGGGGAATAAATCTTGGTTGTCTGATATGATTCCAGGGGAACCAAAGGCTGTATGTGTCCTAAATTGTATGTGAGTATAGCTAGAGTGGACAATATCTTTGATTGTAGTATGGTGCAAGACAGCTACTGCACCTATACACATACCTGTACTCACATACTGTATATAGGTGGGGCTATCGCAATGACCATGAGGGATTATTGTTTCTGGGTAATGCTTTAGAGAAAACAAAAAAATAGGATACAAGTTGCCTTGAAAAATAGTAATTTGATTTGTTTTAGATTACATTAAAAGTGCCAAATATCTATTTTCATTAAAGTAGCAGTGCAGTATTCAAACAATATATGGCAGTGGGAACCATATTAGACTAATTAAGGTGCATGCCACAACCTGCAACTAAAACATTGGTTTAACTCCTGGTCAGGGAACCTTTCCTGCATGTCATAACTACCTCTCCCCCTACAGAATGTTTCATGTCTATCAAATAAAGGAGTAATGTCAAAAAAAGCCAAGGAAAATTGCATTTTTTAGAACATCTATCAAACCCACCACAGCACAATACAGTTTCTATTCATCCAGGGAAATTAAACAACACCAACACACTCTGGTCTAGTATATACAGCCTTTGACACCTACACTGTACTAACTAAAACACATTCTGCTTCTGATATTCTGCAGTCTGAGGTGGATGGCATGGCAGGTGACCAGCTGAATCATCCCTCTGCTCTGTCTTCTCTTTAATAGCACCCCTTTCCTCCTACCTGTTTCTCTCCCCTCTGTGCTGAGCAGAACTCCCTGCACTCGTCAAAACCTTGAGCTGCTACAGTGTCAGCAGCTCTGCATGTTACCATAGTGATGGGCTTTATAGCTATGGGCATGAAATGGAGAGGTAGCTGAGAACAACCTTGATGCTAAACTACTGATGAAGCCACCTAATTAGCATCATTATCCAACTTTATTTTCAAAATCAACAGAAAATACAAAAATTAAAAATATTCTGTAGATACTGGTGAATACTCACGTAACAATCTGATAGATATCCTCTGATCTCCCTTTACGTAACCTTAAGATCCAGGCACCAGGATTGGCTTTCAACTGAAAATACCCCTGTTGTGGTTAAAAAAGTAACAATCTGAGTTCAATTAATTTCTGAACTCCAGCACCAAACAGTTTGTGTTCCAAATCTGTACTTCACTACTGTACTACTATGATATCTATATGATCTATCAACACAGTCTTGGTAACTCTGGAACTGAAGAGAAGGCTACTGACCAGGTTAGCCATGACGATAGTGTCATACATGAGTGGGTCACGACTCATGCCCAAGGTGAACTGCAGTCCACGGGGAGGCTGGCCTGTTGACAGGTCAAAGCAGTGGCCTTCCAGCAAAAGGTACTCAAGCTCATACTCTGCTGTCACAACACCATTCACCTGAAGCAAAACCGCAAATTACAAAGGACTAACAGGGGAATAATTGGTAGAAAGTGTCTCTTCCCTATTTAATGGGTGAGAATAATTAGATTGCTGGGTAATTTTGACTAAGAAGGAGGATACCTCCTGCAGATGGATGTTATCCAAGTCATGGGGGCTGCGCACTGCCTGCACCATCCAGCCCTCTGGTGTGATCATGTTTAGAGTGAGGAGTGGAGATTCTGGGAGCTCTATGAAGCGGGCAACTGGTCCTGGAGATACTGTCTCGTTAGCCTGGAAAGTCACATCGGACTCCAAGACAAAACGGTAAAAGCTGTAAAGACAGACAGAAACAGAGATGATCAAAATGTAAGTGTTTGCAAAATTAACTGTATAGTAAAATATATAACATCAAAAAAGAGAACTGAAAGCCCTGAAATGGTGGATATGTTGCAGGACATTTTGTCATCCCACTGAGACAGCAATACCATACAACAAATACACTGTCCTCTTCAACAAGCAGTAAAATGGTGACATGTTGTGCAATAGTCTCTTTTCTAAGGCAGGAGAGATGGGCTCTGTCATGACAGCTGGGACTATACAATCTCTTCAAAATGAGGAATCTAATACCATTACTGCCAGCATTCCCACTTAGCCAATAACAGAAATATGTGCAGTAATAGGTGTGCCAGAAATGTTGCCTTTCTTCAATATTACCCAGAATTGTGGCAGAAACCAGCTCTGGGCTAATTGTCATGCTAATTGCTTTTCTTCAGTGTGCCCTCTGACACTGAGGAGTCATAATGGCTGTACATAAGATGGCAAATGATAAACATTACCAATTCTAATTCTTTTTTATTGAAAATGACTTCAGATCTTAAAAGTTCACTCATGTATCTGTAGAGAGCAGAGTAATTGGAGAAGGGTTGTTGACTTCAAGATGACATGGGAGCTGCTATTACAGCACAAGAAGCTGGTGTGGGAAAAGCTGTAGCTAGGGGGAGAGAGAGGAAGCAGGATTACCAAACTTATGGCTCTACAAGGATGTGAAGAAGAGAAGCAACTTTCTGATGACAAAAACATCTGCTTTTTAAAACTAGACATCATTATCAGGATCTTAATGTCATACAAATATAGAATAAACCTCCAGTGCACCATTTTTTTTAGCCTCAGTGTGCCTTAGGTGTTCTAGATCCTGGCTTTTAAAAGTGCACTGTACTCTGGTACTCATCTTTTCAGTGGTCAAAAGTAAGGACATTACTTTCAGAAAGCAACCAGCAACACAAAACATTTCATCTTCAAAGGCTAACACATGAAATGTGTCTCCATTGTGATAACCTGGACTAGTGGATTAGATGGAAGCAGCTTAATTGCAGACACCGTGCTTATTTATCTGTCCTGTGAAAATATCACGTTGCCATTTGTGTCCGTTACAGGCGACTGTCACTCAGGGGGCACATCTATCAGTTCAATTCCTGCTGACTGTGAGACAAGTCAATAAAGGTTGTACTGTAAACTGTCCCTCCAAAGTGAGGGTAACCTTGCTGAAAATGTTCTGCCATTTGGTATTAAAAAAAAAACAAAAAACATTTGAGCTATTTCAATTTACGTCATTTGTAGTGGTGCTACATATGACTCAACCCTTTATGGAACAAATTAAAAAAAAAAAAATTACACAATGACTATCACTCACACAGTGGTGTAAATGTTAATGGACAATTTCACGGTTTCATTGGTTGTTTTTTTTTTAGTATTTTGTTGTTTTTACTGCATTGCTTGAACCGCAACAGTGCAAGCTGTAAGCAATTTGCCCAGAGATGTGAGGGGAGGCCCAAAGCAATAAGGTGGTGTTATTAAGCAGATTGCATCTGTGCCGTATAATCTTACAACAGGAAGGAGTAAGGCAGAGATGCTAAGTCTGCACCGGTCAGAGGATACACAAACAAGCCAAACAGCAAAATTTAATTACTGCTGGAGCTAGAGCTTACCTCTTGAGGGGCATCTCGGACAACTTGGCCTTGCAATTCATAAACACCTGCAGTCTCACATTGACCACTTGACTGAGCACCTGCAGGAGTCACAGAAGGGACCCAGTTGGAAATTAGGAGCAGAGAAGTAGAGAGGGCACTAGTTCAAGACATGCATACAACATAGCCTTTCGTTGAACAAAAGACCTCAAGGTGGATCACAGTTTCTGTGCCATTACTCCTTATTATACTGAAATTCAGACCTGTCTTAAACAACAAAGCACAGATATTCTTGCATAATATCTTTCATGATATAACAGTGATCAAAAAATATAATGAGTCTGTGGTTACAGGCACAGTGAGCTGCTTTCCTCAGGACCAGCTGTGATGTTAACATGCAGGCATCATACTTTTTACTGCAGTAGACTACTGAGAAGTGTAGTCTGCAAATAACAGCTACTGAAGGTGGCCGTCTCCCTGGTTGTCTGTAAAGGCATAATGAGTCATATTTTCATATTCACAAATACTTCGACACAGCAATCTTCCAGCAAGATGCTGCAGACAGCTAGTGGGATTCAATGAAACTAAGCCTGCTGATGAAAATGTTTTGAAATAACCTTATCTGGTCAGATGAAAAAAAAAAAAAAAAGAAGCATACTTCTTTAAGCCCACAAAAAATACATAGACCTTATCAACAAAGGAAGGGTACAGAGACTTTCAAAACAAATAGTGTATAAAAATACACCCATAAAACATTTGATAATAAAATTAAATGAGAATTGGGAAAACAGAAATTATATCTGAACATTTGCACCTTGCAAAGTTCTGTGTTTCTGTTCTAGTGCTTTTGCGATTATAGGATGTCCTTGCTGTTATTAAGAATCAATGCAGAATAGAGGAGATGAATAGAGCTTACAATCAGCAGAGTGGACATCTTCTGTGCCTCCCTAGTGAGGGGATCAACGATAGCCACCACATCATAGAATACCTCGTTTTCACGTGGGGAGAGACGGAGCACACTGAGGAGAACAGCACACCAAAGCGCATTCAGCAACACAAGGTTAGACAACCCTTATTCAGCAGAACTGCAAATCAAAAGATTTGCCTTTCTGCAGGGCTTGAAATGATGGTGCGGCAATTTTCAGATCCATTATAGCAAGAGGAGAGTGAATACCTCCACGTGAGATTGCAGAACCAACAGGACAGTCAACAGAAAAAAAAAAAAAAAAAAAAAAAAACATTGCCCACCTGTGGGTGTCTTTGATAAAAGAGACATCCCTCCTGACCTCTCCTTTGGGGGCTGCAGTTAAAAGGGCATCAACTTTCATGACTAAGTCACTGGCACTGAGGGAAAAGAGATGCAGCACAGTCATTCCATCATTATTAATGATATCTGTTAGGAGAGATGTCTAACAGAGCTCACATAATGTGATCTCATGCTGTTAATAAGGTAGCCTCATAAATCAATGAAGGATACCTTCAAAGTGAGAAAATCATGTTTTCATTAGAGGATTTTCAGTTTTTCATCACACATGACAATTTTTGATAAATTACAATTACAGGTCTCTTTGTTTAAAGATGTTTTGAACTAATGTACATTAAAATGTGGCGTATAAGATTAAAGGGAAGCTAAAATGTCCATAAGAGACAGTTAAAGGGGAAATAAAAGACATTTTGTGTCAAATAATAAGGCTAAAATGTACAAACATACTGCTTTGGCTTCATGCCCATCTGTTTAATATTGGCTTTGACTTTCTCTGTAGAACCGCTAAGTGTAATCTTCTCCAGCAAGTGAAAATCATCAACAGTGAATTCTTCCTGCTCTTCAAAAGGGCCAAGGATCTAAAATGGAGGAAACAATGCAGTCAGAACACAACATTTTTGATTCTTATCTCAGCATGCATCATTTATTACATGCCAGAGGGGGTGTAATGTGACTGTAACACTGTTTTACCCACTTAAAGACAAGGTATTCAGTGATGTGCTCTACTCCTCTATTTGGGAAATAGAGCCCTGACACTGCAGCAGAGGAACGTAAAATGATATTAATTGTTACTGCCATCTCAGAGGCTGGCCTCTTCATCCATTACTGTCAGCATCACTGCTGCTGAGACATCATTCATCAGCTCTGTACACACACAGTCAGCACATACACACACACACGCACATGTGCGTGCACACACTGGTGTTTGTGCCACCTGTGACCTTTGTGAAACAGACATCATGCTGATTTGACAGTTCTAAGGAAGTCTAGAACACCAGAAGGAAACACCTCCAAAGTGCAGCAGCTTCGAGTATCCCATTCCACTGTAGCAAACAACAGTAACCAATTTAACCAATCAATCATTTTCGTTTCTGAGAATATAATGTTTAATATATATATATAATGTTTAATAAAATTCCACTTTTTTAAATGCAGAAATGTGAATCAGTAATCTGAAGTTATGCCTATTGAGGATACTAAGTAAGCTAAAGTCCACTCACCCTGCCGTTGCTGATAACTGCCCGCTGCCCAGGACTCATCTTCAGAACGTCTCTACAGAACAACTGCTGACTGTGGATAAAATCCACTTCCAGTGTGTTGAACTTTTTCTCAAAGCCATCAACATCCATGCCCTACACAAGAATAACAAGAATGTTAGATAAATTGAATGCAATGTTAGCTCACACATTTCTAATGAATGTGTGATGTAATGTGCATTTCAACAGACTAGCGCAAGAACCTTTCTACCTTTATAGTCTGTCCAAAACAAAATCTGAGTCATTCATTAATGTAAGATATGATGTATGGGAGACGAAATTATTCACAATATCATTGATTCCTTGCATCAGCAAAATCACAGCAGTTTTGAAACATAAAATATTTCAACCAGAGGAACAAGCTGTCAGAAATGCACATTTGTGAAAATGAGCTTAATCAATTTGTAATTAATATAACAAACTCTTAATTAAGACTGTGCCATTTTTGTTTATAACAAATTAGGTGTGGGAGTGGTACAGGGTTTGTGGAGTCAGGTTATTAGTTTCTCCAACTCTTTCTCTCCTCAGGAGAACAGGTGAAATACCAATAATGTCAGCACAATCCAGTCAGCAAGTCTGTCTGGCAGCCAATAATAAACTCATATCCCTTGACTCTGGGTCTCAACTCACACAGCCAACTCCTACCCATCTTTCCTTTGCTATTTCCAGCTCAATCTCTCCCCATTGTTTAAGGCTGGTATAATTTAAGGACAGTTTGTTAGGGCTGTTCCAAAACGCAACCTATGCTGTACAACTTATTCTGAAGGGAGAGATGGGACCTCTCCTGTTAGCCGATTTGTTAATTAGTGTTTGTTTTCTTATGTGCGATGCTACGTGGGTGGAGAACACCAGTGGCTGGAGACACTTTACAGCAGCAGAGTGATGGTCAAGCTTGGCTGAACATATGTGGGGCACACAACCGTGAATGGTGACCAGGAGTTTGGCTATTCATCAGGTCCTGGAGACCAGGCGCTTTTACTTAAAGATTCAGAGTGTGCAGCCTGGCTTGTGCTGGCCCCTGTGACAGATCAAGTGGAACTGACAGTGAGTAGGCAGCTTGCATTGGCATCCACAAAGTGTGGAGCATTATGCGTGCTCTAAATGTATTCTGTTAGCTGATGTCCAGGAGAGGAATGTGAAGTTGGACACATCAATCACCATTTTCCCCAACTGTGCACTTAAATCAAGAAAGCAGAATCAGAGAAATATCTGCAAGTTGTTATATCTATCCTGTTTCTTCTACATTTACCATTATTATAATGGTAATAATAATGCCCAAACTGTTATCAATTACAAAACCTGTAAAAAGTCTAGACACACCATCCATTTTATAGTTTTAGCCTAAACTGGAGGTGTGTTTTGAATTGGTGTCCTTCTGGAAAAACCAATTGTGCTGCACTAAGCACAAAAGTCTAAATAAATCACTTTAACAGTGTCACAATGCTTCACAGTGGGAACCACACATGCAGATACTATACCTCTGTTCACCTTCTATGCAGCTCACAAAGGTACAGATTAAAATTTGGACTTATTAGACCAAAAGTACAGATTTTCACTGTTGCCAGCCCAAGCAATTCTCTTCTTCTTACTGGACTCTGCTTGTAGCAAATCAAACATGAGGGTCTGATTCATATATGTCCCACAAACAATTGATGTTAAGATATATCTGCCACTTGACCTCTGGGAAGCATTGATGTGAGCTCTAATCCAAAAAGCCATTACCTGTTTATTTCAGAGCTGCTAACTCTAATGAACCTATCCTCAGCAGCAGAGGCAATTCTGCTTTCCTTTCCTGGCTCAGGCCTCATTAGAGACAGTTTCATCACTTTCAAAGTTCTTAGAATTATCCTAATAGACTGATCTTCCTGTCTTAATGTAATGATAGACTGTCATTTCTCTGTATTTAGTTAAGCAGCTCAATAATCCTTAATATGGATCACTACAGTAGTTGAATACGGCTATTGGATGTATACCAACCATTACCTTGGCAGAACACAACAGATCGTCTCAAATGCATTAAAAAGGCAAGGAAAATTTAACAAGGCAAGTGTGTTCATGGAATGGCATATTAAGAAATCAAGATTTTCCCCAGCTAACTACATCATGAAGCTGGATTTAATATTGCCAATTTTACACTATTTATAAAATATTTCAGCAATGTGATGATATAGCATTGGTTTAGCCTGGTTATTTTATAAAAAAAAAAAAAAAGGTTGAAATGGAATATTCAAAAACCTAATGAAGATTTTACCCGCATTACCCAAATGCAACAGTACCTAACTTGTGAATTTGATACCTTTTGTATCACACAAACAATACTTTGGGGTGCTCCTATGCATCCAAGTTGAATATGCTGGCCACAGGTCTTCTGGCAAATTGCAGTCATGTCAGAAGAAATAGGATTTCACCATCTCAGCTCAAATGCGCAGATAATAAATTCCAATTTTCTAATCAACCGTGACTGATGGCATCAATAAGTTTTACACCAATTTTCCAGATAGGAGATATCCAATTCCCACATACCCTACCTGTAATGATATTTATGCAAACTGCTTTTTTTTTTCTGTTTGTCAGATTGTAGATCACATGTGCTAGACTCTCAATATGGTACAGTACAAATGTAGCATCTTGGTTATGGTACTCGCTAATTAGCTTACACCAATTAAAATGACAAAACTCTTTTAATGCACTTCAACACTGCAATATGCTCTTGTTTTAATTACAAAAAAGCTAGACAGGTCTCTTTGCAGTGTGACTGTTACTTTGAGTGTAAATTTTTAGAATTAGATTTTTGAAGTATTAGGGAGACTGTTTAGGCTGTACTGGGGAGCTCCCCAGTACAGCCAATACAAGAGCTATGGAATGTTTCTTGTCAATATAACAGTGTAAAGATGACTATGGGTATTTTAACAACATATTTAAACACATTTAACATAACCTAGTTAACATAAGTTGTATCTAAAATTCAGGATACAAAGTTTACTTTAATGTGACTGCAAAAGTACAGAATCTTAAAGGTTTCTATTTGCTGCAAATATAAAAAAAACCTGCAAATGAACTGATTACCTGCATCAGTAATTCCTTCATCTTGGTCCCATGTTGGAGAAGTTGGCTGCTCTCCTCTTTCAGAAGTTTTTGCACAAATTCGATCGCAGCCTTATTCTTCTGGGTCAGGAAAGAGGCCCAGATAGCCCTGTACAGCACAGTGTTATCTTCACTGGGCTTTCCATTGGGGTTATCTATCACTCCAACACGCACTCCACGGCTGGCCTTCTGCTTGCGTACACACACAGATATACACACCAGTGATATAATTCACACAAATATGACACATTCTCATATTTCCAGAGACAGCAGGTATCACTGAAGAAGAACACCAGGAGCAGAAAGTGTTGATTGGTTAAAGTAACAGCAAAGGTTTTCTTCTTTTCTAGTCTACCAGTAAAGAAACTTTTATTTCATGACAAACAGAAAATGCTTTCTTGCTGTATTACACTTAATCCAACTGAGAGAGCACCCAGCAGAGGATTCTCAGACCATATTTGCCTACTTTTTGGTCATAAAAAAGGGTCTAGGCTGATAATCCCTATTCAAACCATCTACTGTATGTTCATCATGTCATCCACTTGTACTGTATTTGAGTTACAGCTTTAGTCCTGTATCTGTAGGTACAAAGTGAAATATTTGTTTAGAATGCTAAAACTCTTACTGACAGAATCAACATTCATTTCTTTAAAACAATTCAAGACTCATATGACTACATCAAAAATATTTGCACTGGTGATCTTGATTAATTTCACTACAATACGATCAATAAAACAACTGCAGACAATATATGTCACTTTGTAGACTCCCCTTATCAACACCACCTCAAAGCCCAAAGCCTCAACCACAGCAAGGCTGCTCAGTGACTGCAGGTGAGGCTGTACTGTATGCATACTGGACTGCTTCCAGGTGTGACTGTGTGACTGTGATCAGGGCATTCCTTTAAAGACAGGGTGCCTCTTGTTAGAATGACTAAGGTCAAAAAGAGTTCCCTTATACAAAAAGTGATGAAAGAATGCAGAGAACAGGACAGAGTGTAGAGAGTGTTACTCACCACATGTTTCAGAGCATTGAGCAACAACTTTCTTCCTGGAACCTTCTCAAAATCTCCAACTATCCACATCGTCACAATGCTCATCCCATCCTCATCTAAAATAAGAGTCACAATTCTCTAGTACTTCGAATAGGCAGATATGACACTTTAAGCAAATGCTTGAAGGTTCCTTGTGTTTTTATTATAAATGATACACAATACTATTCCACCAATACACCCTGAATTCTTTTTGACATGGAATAAACAAGATGCTAGAAATATTCCATATAAATTGTGTCCCACACTGATATGATAGTATCGTGCAGTTTTGTCAGATGAGTTCCTTCTGCAAATTTACCATTCCACAAATCAGAGATGTTCTACCACACAGAGATACAGTGGGTACAGAAAGTATTCAGACCCCTTTAAATTTTTCACTCTTTGTGTCATTGCAGCCATTTGCCAAAATCAAAAAAGTTCATTTTATTTCTCATTAATGTACACTCAGCACCCCATCTTGACAGAAAAAACCAGAAATGTAGAAATTTTTGCAAATTTATTAAAAAAGAAAAACTGAAATATCACATGGTCATAAGTATTCAGACCCTGTGCTCAGTATTGAGTAGAAGCACCCTTTTGAGCTAGTACAGCCATGAGTCTTCTTGGGAATGATGCAACAAGTTTTTCACATCTGGATTTGGGGATCCTCTGCCATTCTTCCTTGCAGATCCTCTCCAGTTCTGTCAGGTTGGATGGTGAACGTTGGTGGACAGCCATTTTCAGGTCTCTCCAGAGATGCTCAATTGGGTTTAGGTCAAGGCTCTGGCTGGGCCAGTCAAGAACGGTCACAGAGTTGTTCCGAAGCCACTCCTTTGTTATTTTAGCTGTGTGCTTAGGGTCATTGTCCTGTTGAAGGGTGAACCTTCGGCCCAGTCTGAGGTCCTGAGCACTCTGGAAGAGGTTTTCTTCCAGGATATCTCTGTACTTGGCCGCAATCATCTTTCCTTCAATTGCAACCAGTCGTCCTGTCCCTGCAGCTGAAAAACACCCCCACAACATGATGCTCCCACCACCATGTTTCACTGTAGGGATTGTATTGGGCAGGTGATGAGCAGTGCCTGGTTTTCTCCACACATACCGCTTAGAATTAACACCAAAAAGTTCAATCTTGGTCTCATCAGACCCGAGAATCTTATTTCTCATGGTCTGGGAGTCCTTCATGTGTTTTTTGGCAAACTCTATGGAGGCTTTCATGTGTCTTGCACTGAGGAGAAGCTTCCGTCGGGCCACTCTGCCATAAAGCCCCGACTGGTGGAGGGCTGCAGTGATAGTTGACTTTGTGGAACTTTCTCCCATCTCCCTACTGCATCTCTGGAGCTCAGCCACAGTGATCTTTGGGTTCTTCTTTACCTCTCTCACCAAGGCTCTTCTCCCACGATTGCTCAGTTTGGCTGGACGGCCAGGTCTAGGAAGAGTTCTGGTCGTCCCAAACTTTTTCCATTTGAGGATTATGGAGGCCACTGTGCTCTTAGGAACCTTGAGTGCTGCAGAAATTCTTTTGTAACCTTGGCCAGATCTGTGCCTTGCCACAATTCTGTCTCTGAGCTCCTTAGGCAGTTCCTTCGACCTCATGATTCTCATTTGCTCTGACATGCACTGTGAGCTGTAAGGTCTTATATAGACAGGTGTGTGCCTTTCCTAATCAAGTCCAATCAGTTTAATTAAACACAGCTGGACTCCAATGAAGGAGCAGAACCATCTCAAGGAGGATCAGAAGAAATGGACAGCATGTGAGTTAAATATGAGTGTCACTGCAAAGGATCTGAATACTTATGACCATGTAATATTTCAGTTTTTCTTTTTTAATAAATTTGCAAAAATTTCTACATTTCTGGTTTTTTCTGTCAAGATGGGGTGCTGAGTGTACATTAATGAGAAATAAAATGAACTTTTTTGATTTTGGCAAATGGCTGCAATGACACAAAGAGTGAAAAATTTAAAGGGGTCTGAATACTTTCCGTACCCACTGTAGATATGGTGATTGTGAAGGCCATTAGAGCACATTGAATGTTGTCATGTTTGTGAAATCAGCTTGAGATGACGTGTGCTTCATCAGAAGTGAAGTAAAGAAAGCTCACCCTGTCACATCAATCAATTGTTCCACAGTTAAAGTCACTTCGATCACATTTCTTCCCCATTCTAATGTTTGTTCTAAACAACACTTGGGCCTCTTGATCATGTGTGCATGCTTGTGTGCACTGAATTGCTACAACATGATTGACTGTAATATTTGCATTGAGAAGCCGGTGAACAGCTGTAGTCAGTAAAATGATCACTGAAACTCCAAAGTACCAGTGGAGGACAATGTATTTTTGAGCTCTGAGTCAACCTTAATGCTTATGTGGTTTTTAGAAAGAGCTAGTTATACTTTAAAAGAGTCTTCACCCTGCTTACACACTGACAGACGAAAGCGAGAAGGAAAATGCGATACAGTCATTACAGTGAACGTTGAGTTCGCGTGCGAGGGGTTAGACAGATGAAGACATCTGGCAGAGAGTTGAGTATATTAGAGAAGAATTGTGCCACCTGTCATACTTATATTCCCCTCAGCCAGTCAAGCAGTCAATCCGTCAGTCAGAAAAGCAGGTAGTCAGGCAGTCGGCTAGTCCACTGAGTGGGGATGGCAATCATCCTCCTTAGTCTCACTGAGACAACTACACTCTGGGCCTGAGCAGTGAAATATAGCTCTGACGCTCATTTAGGCTATTGGCTGAAAGCCAGTAAGCAGACCCAGCAATTATCTTGCTGGAGGCGCAGCCTGTCTGTCTTAACAAAGGTCAATTTCATACTTTAATAGATCAGCAAAGTAATATAGGCTTCTTTTTGTTCAGATGCTTCCATTTTACAAATTTTCAACAAGCAAATGCACTATGACAGTTCCACAAGAAGCAAATGCTTGAATAAGTTAATATTGTTGTAAGTCCCTGAGCTACTGAAAATGACCTGTGCATAGCAGAAATGTGTTAAGTGGAAAAACAACATATGAAAGAACAGGTAATGTCTTACCAGTGTTTGTAAAGTATTTCATTCTCTTAGCCATTACTGCTGTCTTGTCTCTGGTGTCCAGGAATGAAAACATAGTTGTGTCTTCCCAGTCATCTACAACTAAAAATGATAAAGTAAAGAAAAAGTAAAAACATCAGGGGAATGCGGATAATGAATCAGTATTGGATGGTGAGATGAGTAGCACAGGTCACCTGGTGTGGCAGTGAAGTCAAGGTACTTTCGGTCAGTGCTAAGAATAAGTGGGTTTATCCGGGGAACCACATTGGGCTGCTCCATTAAATAGTCCACCACATCTGAGCTCTCACTTAGCTGACCCTGTTGGCAAAGTCAGCATTACATTAATGAGAACTTCAATCCATGAGGAAACATTGGATCTTGTATATGTCCATATTTGAACAGTAAACATGCAATGAAGTGTAAAGGTCTATAAGTACAATGAACTGAAAATTTCTTGGGTTTCTTTCCAGCAAATATCACAAAAAGCAAGTTGGCCATTAATCAGTTAGTTACCAAGCTTTTAATTATTTATCACATTGCATTAAACACAAAAATAGCCCAGTTGTAATCTATATGCTATATTCTGCTGCTGCAATAAAGCAGTTTTCATTCAGATGTAATGAAAATATAATCTAATAAATATATATCTTATAGCATATGTGTCTCTTTTCTTATGAAACAGTGTCAACATTAAATCACTGGCTAACATCTAACCATGACCTCAGTCTAGTATGCAAAAAATTATATTATGCAGAGCATACTATGGTACCATTTTTTAGTGTTTGTTTACTTCAACTCCTCCATGTGCATTACTGTAATTGATCTACTTCATTGTACAAAAAGATTAAACTTTGGTGGGTTAAATATAGAGAGATGCTGTACCATGAAGACAGCTCTCTGGAAGGTGGTTGTGGCATCCATTATGCGCTGTAGGATGATGGTTTCTAGCTCATCTGGCTCCATCTCATCTGGACTCAAAGGGACTCCATTAAATAAAGCCAAAGGTAGGGCATGCAGCCCACTCTTTTTGTAGAAGAGGGCACCATCCTGAAGCAAACAAAACATCTACTGAATCCTATGCTTCTGCTCATAATTAATCATTCGGTAAGTTATAATTCTTATTTCTATTGAACACAAAGACAAAAGACAGAAATGTTTAATTAGCTGGTTCCTTACCTTTCTTTTGTCGTCATACTCCGAATCTACACCTAGAATCCTTTTAGCATTCGCCTTAGGGAACTTTCTCTTCACATAAGCAGAGAGGGTATCAACAGACAGCGTCTCCCCAACATCTACCTTACTGTACAGCTGCAAAAGAGTGGCAAGTCACTTCAGATTTGACCCTCACTGCCACTGTCAATAATTTCCAACTCTGAAAGAGCTGATACCAGGGACGAAATCCCACTGACTCATCTGGTCCAATAATGTCTCGAACCGTGGGATAACACAAGGCACAATAAAACAACTGACTTCTAAGGGATGAAGAGATATGAGCGGGCACAGAGTGTGCTTTAGTTATACTCAAGAAGTACTAGCTAAAACAACAGATTTATATATCATGTACTTACTGAGACCATGGACATCAGAGCCTGGGATAAATCATACTCGTCTGCAATGTAATTCAGTAGTCTATAAAATCCAACTCCTGCATCTGAGAAGCCATCAATATCATCTTTGGTGTTGACAACAAACACAAATCCAATTCTACAGAAAGGGGACAAAACCAGGTATTCAATTTACAAGTAAGATGAAAATTACTATCTAGTAAAGATTATAAATACTGAGAATGGACACACAGAACAGCAGTGGACATGGGAGAAATAACCTGAGTGGAATCTTATGTTTGTAGAAGAGATCTGCTAGTTTCACCAGTTCAACACTTTCTTCCTGTGCAGGGTCTAGGAACAGCACCTACCAACAAAGCAATAATCAGGTTAACAGATACAAAAATACACCCAGTCTCAGACTATTTTGATAATGGCCTACATCGAATAGTACTAACTAAAATGTCATAATAGCAAACAATCCACAATTTGAGAGAGTTTGTGAAACAAGAGTTTCACAAATGTTTCGGGACTACACAGCAATGCAGAACTTTCTCAGCTCAGTCCCTTCAGCCCACTACTTCTTAGCATTTCTGTTCTTCTGAATACTCACCAGATTGAAAAAATTGCGTCGGATCTGCCGAATGACTCCAGGAAATGTGGCTCTGAGGAGCTCCTGTACACCTGTTGGCCAACTGCGATACATTGAGTCATTCTCTATATCATTTATCCACTGGAGGACAAAAACAAATAATATTCATGAGTTAAGTGACAATAAAAGAACAACAACCCTGGAACAGAAAGTGATTCAGTATCTCATTCAAGGACAATTCAGACTTCTGCAGTAGGAT
Source organism: Mastacembelus armatus (assembly GCF_900324485.2). Classification (NCBI taxonomy): domain Eukaryota; kingdom Metazoa; phylum Chordata; class Actinopteri; order Synbranchiformes; family Mastacembelidae; genus Mastacembelus; species Mastacembelus armatus. The sequence goes on along the minus strand of NC_046653.1, from coordinate 15,326,159 downwards.
GGTGTTTTGTTTTTGAATTACTACATATCCTCTGTGGTTATGGCAATAGCAATTACTATACTAAAAAAATCCTACAGAATTTTTTTTTCCATAGGGCTTTTTAGAGTTATTTATTAAGTGTTTTTTCAGTACACAGATCAAAAAGAACTTGAGACACCAAGTTATAATCAGGTGGTTTAGTTGGGCCTATAAGTAACTACTTCTTTTGCTTGTGTTTTTCATTCTGCCTTTGTAACGTCTAGCAGAACAATCCTCTCCCACCACTCCAAATGCCAAACACACATTTATGTTTGTTCATGTTGAATTTCCCATTCTGGCATTGCTGACTTTCTGGGCGTGACTCCATTGTTAACAGCCACTACATCCTGTATTTAACATTCAGTCAACGTGCTGATAAGCCTATCATATTTATCAAGGGTTATATCTTATATCACATTAAAAGATTTTTAAATGCATTATTTCTTTCCTGTTACATTTAATTTCACTGGAATATTTAGTTACAAAGTGTAAAAAGGTGTATGAATTCAAATTAAACTTTATCTAGAGTAACTTGGCTGTTAGCAGACCTGCAATTTCATACATATAAACATACATATAAAGTGTGTTTAGATGAGTTGGCTGCAATTTTAATGTTGCACGGCAGATCATGTGTTATAAGCCAATTTGTACACGTTTGACCAGAATCACAAATGCAAAATTATCAATCACTGCTGACCAATCGGGCACTAAAAGTGGTCTTTCGCTCTATAACTATCAAGTCTCCCAATGGTGTCATTTTATTTTATTTATTTTTTTATTTTCACATTAGCTCTCTAACACTCTCTGCATGTCTCTTTGTTTCAGACACACTTATTGAACATATTGTGTCTCTTGAAGGAGAAGCGTAAGCAGACATTACAGACATTTTTGGTTGAATGTCAACATCTTCATTTCTTTGGCATTTTTATAGTACTTAGAATATTAAAATGGCCAGAAGGGCCAAAATGATAAGTTGCAGGTTTTTAATTTGATAGCTTTCCTTGGCTAAGTTCCCAGTTAATAATTGAGGTTTCTGGCAGGCTCGAGACTATTGCAATAGCTTGATGAATGATTCACTAATTCACACCCTGGTGAAAGTACACAATGAAGAAAAACACCTGCTGCTGATCGGTAGTTGGCCACATGAACAATTCAACTGGATAGGACTCACCATTATAGCTGGATGTCTGATATCCAATGCATAGTTGTCATCCACAGCATTCACAGGTAACCTCAACAGCTTGCCCTGTTGTTCTCCCTTTATACCTAGGTTATGAAGCCCCTCCAACACCCTCGCCTCTCCTCTGAGAATGTCCAAAATGCTGTAAATGCAAAACCGCATGTTAACTTTCTATACACACATTTACCGTATTTGTGTGGCAGTAGCTTTAAATTGCAGCCAACTCTGATCTTGTTGCAACAGATCAAGCTTTCTGGACAGAGCACAGAGCACAGGCAGACCACCAATCCCTCCTGCTGAGTTTCTACCTGAAAGGGTTGTGAATGTCCAGATCGATGTGAAGCCCGTTGATGAAGAGCTCCCCGTCTCCTGGGTGAACACCAATGGTTTCACTAAGATGCTGAAAGAACGAGCTCAAAGTGTTAGTCAAATGCCAAAACCCCAACCTTTAATGTCTGATCTTTTGACAAGATGTGCACAGAGACTACAGAAGTACGTAGAAAGAAGAAACAGCATAGTGACTAGGAGAAATGTATGAATAAAATGTCAAGTATGATTCTTTAACGCTATTTATTTTAAACAGATTAGACTCTCTTAAATAAAATCTGTGTAATACCTAAGGATGTTATTGAAGAAAACCTTCTGCACTATCGTGGGAATGCTGCTTATGATATCATACCTTTTGGTTCTCCTCAATTTCTTTTCTCATTTCCTGCTTTACAGCCACTCTTGTCAGTGATCTGTGGGAACAGTAAAACATGTACAGTCACCATCAGCTTTTACCACATCCCCAGCCAGCAGTAAAATGCCACTTTTAATCTCCAAAAAACCTGTGGGCCCTCAAGATGGTATGTTTGCAGTCAATTCCCTGTAAACACCAGACTCTTACTCAGCATTTTTAGGTGTTATTACAAGATGCCTGCGCCAAAACAAGCAAACATCAAAAAAGCTGATTAGATCTCTGTGTAACAGATGTATTTATTTTGGAGGTAACAGGTGTCACAGGCAAGAATAAGAATGTTCAAACAAGTGGGTTTGTAAAAAGCATATTTCATTTGCCATTAAATAAAATTGTTTGTTGTGAATAGATTCTCGCACTGTAACACAGAGTAGAGCTCCCAAAGCTTGATTTTGTAATAGTACCAAATGTTTTAGCCAGTCAGGCAGAAAGAGAAAATAAGATGAATTTTCTTACCTGGCTTTGCTTGGAAAGTTCTGACTGAGCTCTCTCATGAGCTTCAAAGCATCAAACTTTGGCACTGACATGATTCTGGCAGCTGCCTGGAAACTTAAATCTGTGGATATCAAATAATAAACTCAACACTGATACATCTACAAACACGCATGATGTTTAGACATCAATTAAATCCATGCAAGACACTCCAAGGATATTCCATAGAAAGTGCTAGTGGGCTGTGTTAGTGACTGCACACAGTACAAAGGAACACAAAATTGCCAGCATCAAACTGTATAATATTTGGTTAAACAACGAAATTTCCACATTACAGTCTTTATGCATTAAATTGAATAGTACTGAGTTGTTTGAACATGTAAAAGAAAAGAGAAGATCACTGATGGCATGACACCAATATCAACAATGATAAAAGAAAACAATAACGCAAACAAAACTATTACTATTACTATAAAAAAAATAAATAAAAAAAAAAAACAATTTACAGATTTGAAAAGGAGCAGGAACAAGTACAACTTCTTCATTCCAACTGTACTGATGAACTTCTTTTGAAACAATGAATACCTGAAACAGAAAAATAATACCTTGCATTTCCCACACTTTTAGAGGAGCCATGTCATTAGTACTCTCCAGAAGATGTTTGCGAAGCTCAACAAGTTGCTCCTGCAGCTCAGGATGAGATTTCCTTAAAAGACATAATTGAAAAATACAAAGATACAAATATAACACAATGATTTCTTTTTGTTTCTTAATGAAGTCATACAAAGCACAGGATCACCATCAACAATAACATAAAATAGGAGGCTTTAAAAAGTCTTTATAGCAATTAACATGGTATTGTTTAGATACTTACTTTAATGATCCAAAAAGGAATCCTTGGACTTCATCGTTATCATCATCCTCAGCTTGTGTAACTGTCTTCGAATCTATAAAGCACAAGAGTTTTGTTTAATTGCCTTGGACACTGTGAGGTGCAGGACAGGATGTTTGACAAGTCAGTAACCGACCTTTGACTTTGGTGTCATCTACAGCTTTGTATTCTGTGCTTTTGACTGCCAACTCAACACCATACCCAGATAAAAGCATCTTCTGTGGCTTTGGATCCTGCAGTGGTGAAAAGAAGAACAATGCTTTAAATTTAACAGTTGTATTTACATTTACAAAAGTCATCAATTATCAATAGCCCCAGACCTATCCTGTGGCATAAGGCCAATATTATGTGGACGTTTCAAAGGATGCCACCTTTCCAATAAATAAAAATCAGTCAAAATGTAACTGTAACTGGTGGAACTGTCTAGAAGCAAGAGCTTAGCAACATTACAGTAGTCCAAGTGTTGACACACAACAGAGTAGTCCCCACCAACAATCACTAAGATCCAAATTAGTTCTAGAATTGGTCAGGACGAGACATTTTTGCAAAACACAGACTTAAGATCATTATGCACAATGCCAAGATTTAGCTGGAAAAGTGTAAAATAGTGTCTTACTGGCAGCCTTACATATAAATTTGAGAAGAACCAGTCTGGAGAACCAGACTTGTCTGAATGTAAAGTGCAACTGTACAGTGAGGAGGGATAGTGCTGAGGCTGTTTTGCATGATTTGCACATTTGGTTGAGAGGAAAAGACCATCTCTCCAAGCTAGCTTGACCAAAATCAGTATCCGGTTTATTGAATAGGGGTGTATTCTTCAAGTAGCCACATTCTTTTGTTTGTCTATGCACGATCTCCTAACTGCATCTGTTGTGTAGACTTAACAAAGGACTGTTCAATACTACAGTAAAACTATAAAAGTACCCTTCCAGTAGGAAGAAGATGAAAAAACAGTACAGGAATGGATTTGCTGACATTCTCGATATTGTCACCCTCAATCTAAACACTGCCTCAGTCTTTCACAGGTACAATCAGATGACTTTAATACCTACACACCTATACTTTTTCCAGCACACATTTTACTCCTGTATCTCAAGATTTTAAGCCAATCAAAAACTGGAAGAGCAGGAATAGTTAGAAAACCAGCAGGACAGTGGGCCTTGAGGACCAGGATTGGTGACCCCTGAGTTAAACTAGTAAATAGCCAGCAGGGAGAAGCATTGTAGTACTCACCGCTACAAAATGGCGAAGCACATAGACAAGTGTGCCCTCTTCAGCCTTTTCTGACAGAACCTTATGAAACGAGCTGAACTTCTTGGTTCCAATCTCAGCATAAAGGATCACAACTGGCACATCTGTTTTAATGACCCCTGGGTATCTATGATCATTCTTGTATAAATATGGTTTTGGCCTGCAAACATTTGGCAAAATAGAACAATATATCGTCATAACTTTTATCATTTCTATATTCATCAGAGGTGAAAGCATCAAAGAATAAAATAATAACAAAATAACCACATGAACTTTTCCTCTAGTTCTGCTCTAAGGGTGCATTTAATGAACAGAGAGGAAGACAGTGCCATTCACCGTTACCTGCCCGCAGCTGCCTTCAGGAGCTTCTTAATGTCCTTGGTACTGCAGCTATGTTGACCATGAATGGAGACAAAAGCAGGGCAAGCCTCAGGTGGAGGCTCATCACTGGCTATCTGTTAAGAGCAGATGTGAGAGAAATGGTCCATAACAAACTGGCTACAAAGTAATGTAACTCCAGCTAGAATCTTGTGTTTTGTCCATGTGAACACAGCAATGAGATGCAGCTTGAAAAAAAAAAAGAAAAATACAAGATGACTAATGTTTGACAAAGTCCAGCTCGAACTTCTCACTATTTAATATGGACTAAAGATAATCAGTTAATTTTGAACCCTGATTTATTTTTTCTCAATACTCTCCAGCAGTCACCACACCAATTTACACAGCGAGGCACAGGATTTCACTTCACCTGCAAAAGGCTGTTAATCACTCAAAAATTTCACACATTTTAAAATGAGAGAAATTCATCAACTGGTGCATTAGTGTCACCAAAATGAAATTTCTCCTTATTATTGCTGTAACTAAGACAATTGAAAGGCTAACGCTAAGAAATGTATATACAGAGTGCAATGAAATCGCAGAGGGACGCTCAGTATTAGTAATTCAGCTTTAGTCTACTGCTACATAGGTAGTGGTAGCCATTTAAATCCCATGTCAGATAAGCATGTGACTTCACATATCTTTCAGCATGTACCAGTCATGTATTTTCCATTTAAGCAGTAACATAAAATGTACAGTTGAAAAAAATGTGTACATGTAAAGAAACTTCAGCTAAGATTGGGCAAGAGGAGGGGGCACTTCCTAGATAGACCCCCAGTCTATCACAGAGCTGACACAGTGGCAGACACCGTGACCAACACCTATATTCACACCTACGGGCAACTCAGAGTCACCACGTAGCCTAAGTCCAAACTGCATGTCTTTCCACAGTGGGGGGAGCCCACGCAGACAAAACTCCACATTAAAAAGCCACAGGGTTGAACGTGATTCAAACTCAGAATCTTCTCACTGTGTGGCAAAAATCCTAACCACCAAAACATCATGCCACCCACCTTCACAACCACAACTCCCATTTTGGGCCACAGCTTTTCACCTGCATCATGTTTCTCCCTGTGGGGAAAAAAGCTTTGGGACTCTGTTCTAGAGGACTCACATGGAGGACTTCCTCCTCTATCTTCTTTCCCTTCCAAACCATCATGAAACTACACCCATTTCTCTAGCATGACCAGGATACTGCCCAACTTTGATGCATGTCTGCCCCCACATTCAGGAATTGTTGAACCTAAAACTTCCCCTATAGCATATATAATTTTCAGAAACATATAAGCCAAATATTACAACAGGAGACAGGCTGAACTAAAATAGCTGATGGAACTTTCTGATTTAAAATTAATTAAACATTTTGAAAAATATCTGCAAGTTTAGAGAGAATATAGAATATTTGGCATATGTGGTGATGCACACAGAAGAGGTTGCAGAATGCATCTGAGAGAGAGAGAGAGAGAGACAACAAAAAGCAGTCTAATCGGTTTTGAACACAGACACTAACTAGATTCATCACCAGATCAATTACAGATAATTAAGCTTACACATTTGGATTCTGTGAGAAACCACAAAGATATACAAGTTCTGTGGTGAGAAAATGAGTTATCGATGTGGAGTTTTAAACACTGTGATTCAAGAATAATGAGTGTCATTTAAAGACTTTGCCAAAGCAATTGAGAAAAACTGCAAGTAAAACCTGCAGAGCAATCTAGGTCAAGATTAGGATAAACAGAAAATCTAACTGCCTCTAACAAGAAATGGATGTTGCTCTCTTGTATTCTCAGGCTGCTTTCGAGAAGGTTATAATAGTTAAATCCATGCTGTTTTGACCGCTACGTACCTGCTGGGATGCATGAACAGCTGGTGAGTAGGACCGCAGCGCCAGAGCAAATTTGAGCAGATTAACTTGAAGATCTGTGAGAAACTGGCCAGCCTTCTTAATGATCAAATTGTAGTATGAGCGCACAGACTCTGTAAGACACATCAATATTTGAAACAGTGAGAGTCTCTGAAAGAAGTATACCCGTCATGTAAAAATGTTTAAAATCTGTTATTGTACACCCCTAAACTGAAGTAATTGCTTTGTTTCGCATGCCATACCTCCTTGTTTATATACAGTCAACTCTTTCACAGTATCAGCAAACTGCCAGAATTTCTCATTCCCATCTTCTCCAATAAATTCGCTGTGCAAGAGAAAATGAAACTATTAGTCAGCATTAGTCAGTACGTACAGCATGTACATAAGTAACAATATCCTCACTGCTCAACAACATAATTTTAGATTTTCTGGTAATAACTGTTTCAGGTTTGTTTCCTATCTTGACTCCCTAACGTGTGCTGTACAGCATCATATAGTACTGTACAGGCCACACAGGTATGCTGTGGGTCTTGATTACAATTTGAATTTTTTCATATGTTAATGATTTTAACCAACTGTTCATAAAGAACTTTAGAATTAACCTTGTAAACAATATTTAACCCCTTAATGGAAAATATTAAAGAGTAACTAATATTCTTACTCTGTTATATTTATCTATTACAAGGACACTTGTTGGAAGTTATTTACCCAATTGTTAGGGCATTAGGATGGCTATTTTGGCTGATGAAAAGTCTGGTGAGACTGAAAACAAACTTATACCATCCATGACCAAAGTAATAAATAAATACATATAATAAAATAAAAGTTACAACAGTCTAGCTTGTTTCTAGTAGCATCTAGGCATTAAAACAGGTTTCATTTGAAACATTTGTATTTGAAATTTAACCAGTACAATGGAGACAATGCCAGTGTTACTGCATGAAAAAATGCTCATGCTCATTCAATGGCAACATCTCTTTACAGAGACAGTACCAGTGTTTGCTGGACAAACCACATCCACAGATCAATATATTACAGTATCCACAGATCCCCATTAAAACTGTTGAATGTGTGGTGTATGGAAACTACCTGACCCCCAACCTCTCTGGACAACGTCACCCTCCCCTCACAAATCCCACTTTTAAACCCTGGGTGCAGCCCTGGGAGAGGCCTCATGACCCCGACCCCGATTCGTGAAAGACATACATGTCCTTGGATTAGTACCTTGTTTCCAGAAGGAAAGGTGTCATGCTCCACTTGGCTTTCAGACTGGCAGTGACGCCTTTGGGTGCTGATCTGACATAACGAATGCTTAGCAGAAACAGTGACAACACAATAATGGTTCTCATTATCACCGATGCGACGTATCATGGACCTACAGCAAGAGCAAACAGAAAGCAAAGGGGTCAGTACAAGTCCTCTCCCCTTTGCGAGGTGCCAGTCAGTGCCACGTAGTTACTCCAAGTTATCTCCACCACAACACTGCTGCATGGAGATTTTTTTTTTTTAAGAAAAAAAACATAAAAAGCCAAAAATGTGGGGTTATGGTTTAGTAGAAGATGTCTGATAAATGGACCTTGTGTCCGACAGACCCGAACGCGTCTTGACGGAAAATAACGAGCGTTGAGCCGGTTAAGTTAACGTTAGCTGTAGCATAAACAGCCAAGCCGTGATTGAAAACGGTACACTAATGCGATTTATCGAGCAAATGTCGCCGCTTTACAAATAAGTCTCAGTGGAATTAGAAGTAAAGAACCGCTGGTTACTGTGTTTCCAAGAATATATCGCTCACCCAGATATTGATGCTAACCGCTTCCATACAGAGCAAAGCGCTTCAGGTAGGTATTTTAGGCAGCCAGTACAGTTAGAGAGTCGGCCTACAGGGGTGGCTGCCGCTAACCGCTACTCCCGCCTCAAACAACCGCAAGACCAAAAATAACCTATAGCTCTAATTATTTTTAGGCATAGATTATCAGGTTGTTTTCGTGGGGAAATTAGCGACAGTGAGTGAAAAATTAAATAATCCTCAATTGTAAAGAGGGAATTTAATCTGGCACGTCGGCAGACACCTACGGAGACTGGAGCTGAATCTTAAATATTTGCCCACCAATGAGACACTGGAGCATGTCACAGGCAGGCTTTTTGGACTACAAACACATAGATCTACTATAATGAGATGAAAAGATTATACAAAAACGGGTCTCTGCTTTAACCTGTCCAGCGTGTACCCCTGCCTTTCACCCAAAGAGAGCTGGGATAGGCTCCAGCAGATCTCTGTTACCCTGGTAAGGAACAAGCAGGTATAGATAATGGATGGATGGATGGATGGATGGATGGATGGATGGATGGGTCTCTGTATATACACTCATGGCCTGACGGTGGGATATTGTTATTAGGTCAATTTGTAAACAAAAATGCTGTTATGTTATAGTCAGAATTCCTTCAGAAGTTTTATGTGCAGCCACAGTAAAAATATGTTGTTGTTTATGATGCAGTTCTCAATGGTTCTATCCAATTATAGGGAATTTTAGTCTAATAGAGATTTAATAATAATAAAAAATATCCCAGTTATTATTTGTTGTTATAAATGAAAGAGCTTCTTGTCTATTATTCATCAGAATACTGAAGGTGTAGTTTATGGTTTTATGTTTACTATTCTGCACACAGTATGTCTGTTGTGGGAAAGGGGTCGCTCCTCAGCTGCTCATTTAGTAAATCAATGCAGAAAGCAGTGGTGGATCTAGATATTTTTACATGGGGTGGCACAGTTTTTGCTCAGGTGGCATAAGAAGGCATGAAAAATAAAATTCGTCTTCTGTAAGTAAATGGAACAAATGATTCACAAAAATACATTTACAATATGTTTATTGTTAAATTACATTATTAAGCACTTTTAGGACATTCTTACTCTTAGAAAAAAAGAACAAAACCAGTGTGGGGGCAGCTTGGGGTGGGGTGGGGAGGGTAAACCCTATAGTGGAGCTAGATCCACTCCTTGCAGAAAGGCTGAGCTATCCTGTTTTACAATCTTTGCGAGGTACAAATGCTTGAGTCTACAATTAGGCAACCCCAAAGCATACATCATTAGTCCCTCACTGCATAGTAAATTGGAAGTCCCCAGTTTGTAAAGCAGGTTTAAGATGGACCTGTGAAACATAAAAAACTCAATAATCTATCAGATATGCAGCTTTTCTTTGCCTGCAAATTGATCATTTTTATAATTAAACACTGTTGTCTGGACAAAAAAGAAGTAAAGTTTCTGGAAAATTGTGATGAGCGTTGGTTTTTAAACATTTTCTGACATTTAGACAAAATGATTAATTTAAGAGTGACAACTTCTGTCTACTTCCTTTTTAGCATATACAAGAAGTACACAGGTTTAATAATGTTTTAATGTATTAACCATCCTATTCATTTAATCCAAATAAACTATGTCGATTACATTACATAACATGATATTTGTGTAACCTGTAGTTGCAATTTATGCGTGACTGTAATAATCACTGGACTGTTGCTGCACAGAAAGCAATTATTTAATTGTAAATTGGTCCTCCTAACAGAACTCCTTTTATAAGGCAGTGAACCTACACTTTAAGACTGGCAACCCAAGGCTCTAAGCACAAGACGCTATTTAAACAGCGGATTTGGTCTTTTTATGTGGTTAAATCTGCATGTTTTGTGTCAGTCGAGTGTCCGTGTGGGCTTCTGGCTCTGCACTGTGTTAAACAAGATTATGGGATGGCCGGGATGGGATGTAGAGCTTTCCAAGCCCAACCACGACGAGCGCATAACGCGTATTTGTCAGCTCGGGTGCAGCAGCAGCAGCAGCAGCAGCAGCAGCAGCATCCTCTCAAAAGCACTGTTTCAGCACACTCAGTCAGACCGCCTCAGCCCGCAGGATGCTGTAGGATGCTGCCGGAGGAGCCAACCCAACAACAACAACAACAACAACAACAACGCCGTGCGATATTTCTGATGAAATAACCGAAATGATCCACGTTGCGATTTAAACTGGGATCCACAGGAAAGAAATATTCAAAGAACTATAAAGTAAAAACTCTCCTCGATCGCCTCGGTTTCAACTTGACACCGGAGCATGCGAGTCGTCGGCACGGATGCAGCTGCACACCGCCTTCAGAAGTTGGACAGCAAAAAAATTCTAATGCCATGACTCTTGACTTTGGACAACATTTCCAGCGCAGTGCAGCCGGTGTGCAGTGTTTTAGGAGCCAGGAGGTGGGCTTGACCCATCGTCCAGATGATGTGTCTTTGGAGGGTGTTATCTGATCAACATGTGGCACTTAAATAGTCACCTTTAATGAAGCTTTAGGCATGGACGAACATTGATCCCTGCAGAACGCACGGGTGCTACTTATTATTCACAGTAATGGAATGAAGATACGATCTTGATATGATGGATGATAGATCCAGTAAGCTCATCTTAGTTCCTATTTTAGCTGTCCTTTTTGTTATGATAGGCTACCAGTACATATGTCCAGCTGGCAGCAATTCGTGCCACTTTAAGACCGGGGACAAATTAAGAGGGGTAAGCCTACTTTCCACCCCGTACCAGGACAGCGATGATTTCTACAGAGATCAAGACCTGGAGGACGACAGCCCTCCAAAACTACCATCCAAATTCAACTTCACCGAAAGAGACCTTGACAGACACGTGGAGTTCAACATCAAAGGGGACGACGTGATAGTGTTTCTGCACATCCAGAAGACCGGAGGAACCACCTTCGGGAGGCACTTGGTGAGGAATATTCGCCTGGAGCAGCCGTGTGACTGCAAGCCTGGACAGAAAAAATGCACATGTCACCGACCAGGGAAAGAGGAGTCCTGGCTCTTCTCCCGGTTCTCTACTGGCTGGAGCTGCGGACTGCACGCAGACTGGACCGAGCTAACGAACTGTGTACCTGTCATTATGGATAAGAAAGAGGCCCAGAGGAATAAAAGGTATATGCGTTCCTTTGTGTGTGTGTGTATATGTGTGTGTGTGTGTGTGGGGGGGGGGGGGGGGGGGGGGGGGGTTGTCCTGTGGTCCAGCACAAACATGCATCACAGCTGCTTTGTGGGCCCCAAACCACTGGGGCCCATTGATATAATGTAACTTCAGCAGTAAACTGAGCGGTGATGGAGCAGGCTGTGTCCCCCTTTGGAGGGTTATACCCTGCTGTAGTTAGGTCATACAATAATGGAGCTACATTTTCTCTCATCAGTGCAAAGTCACAGGAGCAGACATTTATTTACTGCAGGATTCCTCATAGATCACATCCGATGACCCAGCTATGAGAAACTTCACATTTGCAGTAGGAGGCTGTATATGAACTGGGATAATATCATGATGTGAACCACTACAACAACATTCATCATAATATTTTAATATAGGTTGCTTGTGTTTGTCTTCTGACCGGTTTAGTGACTGGTTTTCTTTACTGAGGGTATCTTTCTTTGTTGATAAAGGTGTATTCTATTCAGGAGTGACCCATACATCTATACACACAGCGCTCACTGAAACACTGGCTTTTTGTGTCCGTGCGAACTGTCCGAGTCCCTTTGAAGTTCTCTTTTTGTCCAACAAACCCAATTCACTGGTGCTGTTTATCACAAAGTTTATATTTCTAATACTATCTTATCTCAGGAGTTCAACTAATCCCAAGAAGTGTGTTTGATAGATGGATCTGTGAGTAAAAGACATTTGCAATTGCTTAATGCTAACGAAATGTACTACAGCTGCTGAAGGCAGAGCGTTGCATTGAAGTAGTCACTGCATTGAGCAAGAGGTGTTTTTTGCACAGCAGAGTGGGTGTGTGTATTTTTCAATGCAGTTAGTGTTTCTGTACCATTAAAGATTCACTGATTTTTTTTTTTTTAGGCTGTTCATTATACTAGCATGGTAGAACTCTATTATTTATATATCCTCAGATACTTGCATGTACACATCAGACAGTGTCTTATCACAGAAGCTGGATTTTTTGAAATGCAGAGAATTTCCATCTCTGATTTGAAAAACACAATCATAATGCTGAAGTACATGAGCACATGATTTATTTCTGCTGTGCCAAGTATTTCCTTTTACTCTGAAAAGTGCTCACTGGATGCGACAGCTCTTCATTTCACAGCTGCAGTACTATTCTGCACTTACTGTCCTCTCACCCCTTGTTCTTTAATGCGCTCCCGCAGCATCTATTCTGAGATTCTTCTGCCTCGACCAAGACTGTTGGCAGACACATTATGTTAGGCCTCCTCACTAACCATCCACTGTACAAAGCACATTTACTGAGTGAGATGACTAATGGCATTATGCAAATTTCATGTTCATAATCATTTTGTGTATGAGCAATGTCTTAATTAAAATATCTTTAATAGTATAAGGTCCAAGTAAAAAGAGAATCCTACCACAATAAAATTTGTAATTTGTCATAAAGGCACAATCTTTCCACCACCCAAGGGTTCAGTGGGGAATACAAATCATACATCACTGCCAAAGTCAGATTGCAAGCCTTTGTTTTAGTGGTCAAGAGCCCCTCAGATTGAGTGGCTGTCTTCCTCCGGTCTCAGGCATTCACCTTGCCAGGTCTTGAGACGGCAGTAAGGGGGGTTGAGGTGGACTGCGGTGTCACTGCTTGCGTGGCGTTGTATGGCCTTTTCAACCAGGCAGGGCACGCTGCAAGGTGAGCCAGCCGTGTGGCCCAGGAAAGGTCAGGCGTGTCGGACTGGATCAGTGTGCGTGTCCTGTAGTGTGGCTCCTCTGGGAGTGTGCTGTCAGTCAAGGGAGAAGTGGAGTAGGCAGGCGGACTCTCTACAGTGGGTTTTTGGAAAAACATGCCTGTAAGTGCTGTCTAAGTTGCTTTGTGGAGAGCGTCATGGTATTACCATTGGCTGCTGAATGAATATGTCTTGTTGCGCACGCTGTTTTCCTCTCAGGCGATTTCAGGGGCCTGTACCGAGGAGAGCTGCAAGAATTATTTCTGATTCTACATGTTCATTATCTAACTATAACCTAGGTAGATATATTCAATATGACACTGGGTCACAAAGTAAGGAAATGTACTTTTTACCAATGCATAAAGCAAGGTCTGAGTAAATCATGTCTTCTCAAGTACTTTGCATGTACTAAAAGGTTTTGGGTTAATATTAGAGAAATATTTGATATTACTTTGCATTGAATTGTCTCGCTGCAATATTTTGCTGTCACTTTCCATCTTTGTGCAGTCAGAACATCTGTCACTGAGATTAAAAAACAACATTGCTTTATTATTACGGCTGCGGGATTGGGGAGGGGGGGTGGCATATTGGATTATCAAACATGCACCATACACTATATGAATAAATGAGTTGTGTTGCACTTCTAGCGGTCCAGTTATCCACCTATACATCCTTGCATTATCATCAATACCATGTACCACGTATCAGGTGATATCATTCTATAGACATCTTATGAATGAAAGAAGAGCCACAGACCAAAGAAGACGCATCTTCTATGTAAGCACGAGGTCGCTCAGCCGAAACACAAACTCATCCATACATGCACATTATTATACACACAAAACAAAGAGAGACTGCTTTTGCCACTTAGGTGACGCAGACTTTTACAGGGCTTTTTCTTAGTACCAAGAGTGGAAGTGGAAAGAAGGGAAGAGAAACAAGTAACCACTGATTCTACCTCAGCTTTTCCACATTCTTCTTTATAGGTTTAATTATTCCCAACTCCACAGATGTGATGCAGTAGCAAACTCATAGCCAGGCAGTTATAATGCATTGAAACAGTGGGGTATGAACTTGTTTGTTGCTACACTGTATAAATAAAGAGAAATAATGAGGGACATCCTTTTTGTCTCCATTATTTGATTCTGCTGATGACAATACCAGCATGTGCCCGTTGAAGCTGGACAAGACAAGATTTGTGGGCCGGAAAAAGAATTACTTTGACTTACGTGATCGTTTAGTGCCATTTAATGGTCAGTCTTTGAATTAGTGTTGCACTGATTTCAACTTTGTTCATATTTTTCTTTGTCCTTTCACTGCAGCACGGCAACGTATATATCACTTTGGTAGTGCTTTAAAGATGTAGAGCTTTGATGAGTCCACAGTCCACAGCTACCTCATTACTCATGAATTTGTATTCGTTACAGAGGTTCCTATTTATTTTTAGTGCATCAAAGTCTTGTTATTACTTCTGCCATGAAGGATATGTTGTTTTTTTCCTTTTATGTTAGATCATGGTCCAAAGAAAAATGATTAGGGTTTAGTTCAGACAAGGACCACCATAACTCCTGAACTGTCTGGCACTGAAGCAAAATCATATTTTTCTCCAGTGGTTCTTTAATTCAATTCATGTCATGTAAAAAAAGAATATTTATCCCTACAAGGACACATTTAAACAGCAGCCGTTACAGTTACGCTATAAATAAGGGGGGGGGAAACAGCAAAAGCATCAACAACCACAACTTTCTATCTAGTTATCTTTATTCTTAATTACAAATTAATGATGTTCTTTTAGTGAGTCTTGTTGGATTTAAAAATGTCCTGTATTATTGCCAGTCATATCAAAAACGACATAGCCACATCCTCCTAGTATCCTCGTCAGAAAAAAATCATGGACATCCAGATATTGTGGTTTTTGGGTTTTATTTTTTCGACAATAACAAATGTAGTCAAGGTGGCGATCTTTGCAGAGTTCTTTGTATACCTCTGGTTTTCCAATTAGTAAATCCAAAGCAAATCACCCTTGCTTCTGTAACACATTTTGTCAGTCTGTGTTGTTAGAAATCTAAGTGTACTTTGAAAATCCAAACAGAACAGACTTCAGCACATGCAGCTGAGGCAGCCAGCACTGAATTAACCATTGATTTGCTTTTATGCTTGTTTGGGTGTTAACAAGTCCAGTGTTTTTTCTTGCCTCACCCATTTGCTGCTTATGAAGCAGATATATCATAGTTTGTATAAAGGCCAAGCTTCCCCATGGAGATGTAAATAATTTCAGAGCAATGGCGTTAATATGCATGTTTTAGGTCTTTAAAGTGTTACTTTTTAGACAGTGTAAGGTTCTCTCCATTTTTATTTTATCTTACATCCTTCATTTTTTTAACTGCCTCATGGTCAAGTGAAAAATCAGCGGCCCACTTTGTATAGTTAGGTGCTGAGAATCCTCAAAGGCAAAATCATTGATCAAAAGTGGGACAGCACCACACTTAAATTGTTTATTCATGCATTGCACGGATGTTTTGGGCCGTCACCCTTCCTCAGTGTGCAAACTAGCAGCAGTGTTACAGACAACATGTGAGCTCAAATACTGAAATTTGTGAATGCATATATTGCATTAGAAATCCTGATGTGTAGTTCCCCTGTAGCCAGGCACTACGGTGCTTATAATCATATGGTGAATGACTTAATTTTTGGGCATTGATGCTGTTCAGGTTCACCAATGGGGAGTGGTGGAGAGTGTTTTGGAGTCATTACTTCGGGACTTTAACGCTGTCTGGTTTAAATGGAGACTTCACATTGTCCTATTTGCTGTCTGATTGATGCATAGTGAGGTTTGCATTTTGCTGTAAGCTGAATGAGTGTTATCTGGGATCCTTATTAGCGACATGTCACACCGCTCACCTGTGGTTCGGCTGTAGCACTGTTGCTTGTTTTCAAGCTGAGGAAGGGCGACTGCCCGCCACATCTGTGCAGTGCATGAATAAACTATTTAAGTGAATCGGCGTCCTACTTTGATCATTAATTTTATGCATATGCTGATGTCGCAGGTTTTATCAATTATAAAATCTTTATTAGGAGCTTTCTTGTTGCTTATGCATAATAAATGCTGACTTCAGAAGTACAAGGGACCAAAGCCAGAACATGAGTAAAGTGTGAATGCGCTTCAATGCTCTCCTTTGATGAAACAGTGAGATGTGCCTATATTGTGTAGCAACAAGAGAAGGTTCTCTGCTGTGATTATGTCCTCAATGTTTTGTATATTGCTTATAGTATTATAAGCAATATACAATATATAATATATAGTATTATAAAGGCCTGAGAAACAACAGACATGACATTATGATGTCAGGGATTTTATTTTTATTATTGTCTGAATTTTTTCTTTTTTGCTTTCTTAATGGAATTTTTTAGTGGAGGTTGTTGACCTAGATATAGAACTCTGTACATTTGTGTTCAGGGCTACTTTATATTGGATAGGTACTATATACAGCAGCTATCAGTCAGCCTATTGGAGGGTGAAAGAAATACTGTGTGTGTCATGTTCTAATCTTCTTTATCTCCATTTCTGGGCTCATTCATTACTCAGCAGGTTACTTCACTGTAGTTTATATACATGTGAGGCTGTGTTTTTTCACCTCCTTTATTCTGTGGCATTGCAAACCTATAGATATTTTAAACAGCATGCTTTTTTCCACCAGTCGTCATAATAACATATTCGCATTCCTTTCATTTTTACAGCACTCTTGCAGGAGCTGTAGTAGAATGTTATTATTGTCACGGCACAGCAATGACATACTGTAATTCTTGGCTGAATAACGCCACACATCATATTTTATTAATAACAAGCGATGCAGAGAGGGCTGCAATTACTCCATGGTTGTTACCACTTGTTCTGACCAGTGAACCTTGCATGTCTCACTCTATCCACTACCTGCACATGAACATCTAATAGCGCTGAGCTCTGACCCAAATGAACTTTAATGGAGACTTTTTGTATCTGACATTTTGCCAAAGCTGACGTAGATTCTTTCTCTTGTAATTGCACAGTATCTTGTCAAGTTTGACCCCATGCAACGCATACTGCTGTACTTCGCTGAGGGTCAAAGGTTATTGCTGAGTTAGAAAGAGCATTTCAGTCTCACCAGCATGTCTGTCATCACATGGATGAAGTTTTTCCAGTTGACACGCAATTGTAAATGTTGCTGTGTCCGTTTTCTGAGTATTAAATGATTTCAGGTATTACTACATAGTTTTTTGTGAAAACAAATGATAAAATATAGAAAAGTGTATATTGAATAGAATATTGATAGATTACTGCGATACAATGCACTTCCAGTGTATGCCATAGCACAAACTTGAAACTTTAATTAAATGCTGTAAGACCTACATGAAACACAGTAAAACACCAGGGTAATGGATGCCTTCCGGATGTAGATGAATCTGAAGAAGGAAAGTTGAGCAGATTTACAGTTCCGGCCGTATCTTTAGATGTACCAGGCGAAGTGTTCACCACAATGATGGGATGTTTATTATGTGTGGAGCTGCAAGTGCCCTTGCAGGCCTTGGACTTCCAGAGTGCGGAGATTGCTTTTCATGTGTCATTAATTCAAGTCGTCATTGCTGGCAGGCCTGAGCAGTAATCCAGTTGGTTTGATAATTAAGTGTTACCTCTACAGAGAGGGTGCAACAGCATATGTCAAGCACTTGTTCACCGTCATGACAAAGAAAATTGAAGTGTGATTCAAAGTAGACTACGGAAAAGAAAATATGGAGCACTATAAAATGAATTTTTTTACACTTTCCTTCCAAAAAAATATGTAGGGCTTGGTGAGAGTGATTTCAGGTGAAGGGTACAAATCAGTCAAGATTAATAAAGCTAGCTGGCCAGTTTCTGTATAATTATCAAAGTTTGCTTATTATCTTTCATAATATCCCACTCCAGCATATCTTCATTTCACAGTTAAATGTTTTTCAAATGTTCTTTATAGTACAATACAGATATGATGTTTCTGCAGTAATATTCCAGTGTAAGGGTAACGAAGAGGTGATGCTTAAGTTTATTGGTTCGGGCTCAGGCACTCATAATATATCAAGCAAATTAAGTCTCGAGGGGAGGACTGATGACATAAAAGTCGTGAAATGGTTGGTGTATCACACCAATTTGCTTCTGCTTGTTTCTTCCTTCCTGTTAGCTGTTAAAGAACAAACTTTAACTTTATAAGATATCAAGATTTTTTTTTATTAATGATGGATGAAATGATGATATGCTATTTGCGATGAAAGGAGTTGTTCATGGTAATGAACCAACAGAGATTTATTACCCAACTGTTTAGTTCCCACAGCTTTAGGAGAGTCTTGTTTTAGTTTCACTCTTCGACTTATCAGTCTCATATCTGGAGTTAACAGGCAGAGGTTTTAGGCAGAAAAGGTCTAAAAACCATCAATAAGCTTCCTGACCAGCACCAGATGTCAGACATACAGTGTTAGCGACAGGCTGCTGAATATAGTGGAACATTTACAGACTTTAGGACACTTGCAGCTTGTTGCATTACACAGGACAGAATATAAAAGTTGCTTGTAGGGTAAAAATATGGTATGGGTTAAATCTTTAGAATGTTAAATTTTTTTCATTTCACATTTTGGGAAGAAAAACAAGAATAATAGTAGGTTTAGATTACGTGACAAGCTGCAGCCTATGGGTTCTAATAATTTTCTGACTGCTATCTTAGGACCTTGCTGTAATTCTTATTTTATCATGCCAAACTTATCTTAGTAAAGACCTGTAGTACTTTGTGTGAGTGTGTACCAAGTTTTCAGAAGTTTTAATCACTTTTAGGAAGATTATCATTTTTTTTTCTCTATGTGATGTCTCTTGTGTTGGGAAGGGGATTAGTGTCCCAGTTCTATGCAGAAATCTGCTGCTTGATACATGATGCACTAAACAGGGAGCCATGAGTTGTCTTCACACATTATTGTTCAGAGCACATTGACTTATTAACTGAGCCTTTATAGGTCATTGCAGTATTACCATTTGGGAAAAATAAAAAGCTTTGCAAGTGTATGAGTTGCAAAGATATTTGTCATTGTCCATTTGGCTTGACTGTTCGAGATGTAGGATGGATAGAGCTTACTGTCTTCCTCTAAAAGCCACTCTAGGTAATGAAAGCCATGCAGGCTTTTGCCAGAGCAGACTCACAGCTTTTCTGATGCTGCTGTCAAATATTTGCTGGTCCAGCAAGTATGAATTTCCATTCGTCTGATTGAGCTCTTATATCGTGATTAAAGGATGACTTTGGGTCAAGTGGCTGGCTAGGACTCTTGTGCTCCAGTCACAGTTTACTGGAAGCTGGCTCGAAAGACTTAAAGCTTTTTATGGTAAGAAATAGCAGGCGCTGCAACATTGCACATTTTTCTATTGTAATTTCAGTCTCCTCACATAAACCCATCACACTGTTAAGATTTTGTTGTTTTCCCGGTTTGATCCCTGCCATCACATGTGATAAACACACTGTACTAAAACTGTGTGCCATCATGAACTCTTAGATCCCAGACATGCTGTCATGGAGTTGAACTCCTACTTCCCAGTCAGCTTTTGATCAGTGTGATATTACCCCCTAGACTGAAGTAAAAAAGAAGAGAAGCAAAGCATCTCGTACTGATCTAGTTAAATGTAGTCATCAGTGTGATGAGAATGAGTCAGCTGGTGCAGCGATTCAGAGATTCTGTGTTTAATGTCCCCAAGAGGCTTGTTTTGTGGCTGAGCCTCGCAAGTGCTCCTATTATCAGAGGGGCAATTAACTTTGGCTCTGTTTTCACTCTAATTGAGAAAAGAACATTCTACTTCTGTACTATAAACAGTACATAAAAAAGCAATTGTGCAAAATTTGAAGATTCTTTCCATAAATTCTTTAGTGTTTGCTGATCAGAAGCTTCATGATCAGTAAATTCATAAAGATTGCTTTGAAGACTCTGCTTGTTGGTTTTATTGCTAATGCTTCGTATCCTGTCTTGCTAAAATATTTGTCTTTACGTCGGCTCATTAAATGAGCTGAGCTTTCAGTGTCACCAATTTTTAAATTCAAGCATCACTTTTAAAAATCAGAGGAGGAAACAGAAAAAAAAAAAATCAACAGGTCTATAAACAATGCAAACCTCCTTGTTAATTCATGGGGGAGTTTCCTTGCTTCTGTGTGTGCTCACACTGTCGTTCATACATGCTTCTTTACTTGACAGATTGACATATCAAACAGTAACATGGAAAATGCCAGCAGAGGTACCTGCCTGTATTATTTCTCAATTGATACCTGTAAGTCCTGACAAGGAGACCGTACCAGGAATAACTGCCTCTGGAGTTGATTTATTGTAACAGCCTGGAGAAAGGTCATCTGTCCTTATCTAGGGCGAGCTGGTGACAGGTAAGTTATACTGTGGGGAGGCTTGCTGAGCCTGCCTGCCTCACACTGTTCCCCAATTTGGATTCAGTGGTTGACTGAGCACCTAGCACACTTAAAGTGTAAGCACAGGTAGAGTCACCTTCACACGGACTAATCTCCTTTTGCAAGAGTATGCCAACCCAACGTATTCTGGAAGGATAAGGTTCTCAATCTTTTGATGTTGTAGTGGTTTTTGCTGGCTGAAGGTATGGTGAACTGAACAAAAAAAAAAAAAAAAAAAAAAGAAAAAAGACAGTGCACTTCAGAATAACCTCGCTGCATGGTGAAAGGCGCACCGAGGTATGTTTTCAAGATATACCAAAATCAGTCACGGCATGTATGTATATAATGAAACATGTTCAGTCAATAAAATCATTACTGCTGGTGTCATCTGCATCTTCCCTGTGCTGTGGCATCAGTCAGACTTGCTGTGAGAGAGATTTGAATAATCTCACTGAACAGATTGTGGTCCAGATTGCCTCTTAAATTCCTGCATTTATAAATATGTGCTTGTTCCTGTTTTATTTTGCAAAATCATTATAGATATTTGATCTGCAGTGCACATAATTAAGGAGTATTCATACTGCTCATTATATAATTTAATATAAAATAATAATTTGAAAAATACCCCATATAAATTAAATAAAAGTTTTAAGAGTTTAACAATTCTGTAACTATGTCTGTCATCACTGTGATGTAATTGTTATATATTTTAACATGCTCTATATTGTTGGATATAAATGCAGGAAATGTCACAAATGATGTGTTGTGCCTTATGGGATGGTGACTGCATAATAATTTATTTTCTAGAGGAAAAAGATTTCCCCTTTAGATCAATTTCTGTTACATCCTCCAGTAATATTACAGTATAAATGAGATTCCAGGCCACAACATAATATGTATGTATTGAAAATCTGTCCTACAGCACTAGAGAGTAGAGTAACATCTTGTGGCATCACAGAGTGCTGGTGTGGAACAAATAGTATTATGTCCCAGCACGTGTTGTGATACAGCACATCAACCTCATCATAGGAATCCAATGTCCCTCATCAGTTCTCTCGAGGTGCCAGATGAATGGCTACAAAACATAGCCTTAAATCCCACTCAGAAGTCCAGGGATCAGTTAATTCCCCATTCTGCAACGGTGAGTGGACTTTGTTTCATTCATCATTCTCTGAAAGCTTCTCCTCTCATGTTTGGAAGCTGAGCTGTGAATTTGTTTACTTTCTCTTCAAGGGTGGTGAGAGGAAATTGTAACTGGAGGCGTCTGCTTTACTTACGATGCCAGGCATGTCCGTGAATCATAATAACTTACAGAGGAAGGAACAATGTGAAGTGTGTTTAAGGGCTTCATTTTGAACAGTACACATGAATTAACAGCAAATATCAGCAAAAAGTTAGTGCAGTGTTAAATATTTCAAGACTGAGAAAACAACACTCATATTAATGCCTTGTGACATAAATTAGCATTGATTTCTCACCAATTAAAGTCAGTAGTGAAAAAATCCAATCTGGGTGTGTTGAAAGATTTCAGCACAGGGAAGTTGCAGGGTCGTTTCAGGCCTAGAAATATAATGCAGAGTGCCAACATGACTAATGGGCATAACCTGGGTCCTCTATCGACCTGAACAGAAATACTCAGGGATTGATTTGACTGCTTATGCCACTGCCATAATCTCCCCTCCAATGATGTTTTCACAGCTATTCATAAAACTGCTGCTGCAGCCTTTTGTAAATGTCGGTCGTAATCTCAAATCTGATTGCGTAGCCTGCTGATTGAGAAGCCATGTGCCAAGTTACTGCTGGCTCACCTCTGCATTATGAGAATGGGCTAATGTATTTATTCTGCAGATGTTTCAATTGTATTAAGTATATGACAAATTCTGAAATTAAATATAAATATAAAAGGTTTTACTGTATCTATCTGTCCACAAAGGTAAAAGGAAAGCAGCATAAAAAAGCTCAGGATTTGAAGAGAAGAAAACATATTAGGACCTTAGAAAAAGCAGCTTACAATTTCCTAAACTGCCAAAGTCCCACTGTGATGGCTTTTTTATTCGTGATTATTGTGGACTATGTAAATTGAACCTGACTGAAAATGCATACAATGTAGGCGTGAGCAAATAGTCACCACAGCAAACATTTGTATGTGCTCGATCTGTTTGTATTTACTGTGTGTCAAAGTGAGTCCTGCAGCCATCACTGCTCTCCTAAAGTGAGAAAAGAGAGAGCTGAGCTCTAAGCAGCTGTTCCAGCACAAGTCTGTGGCATTTCCATGTAGATGATTGATTCAGGTGCAGTGAGGAGGGAGAGGAGAGATCAGGCTTTGGGCTGTGTCCGTTAATCACACTGTATTACCGCACAGGAGGCATTTATCACCAAACACCAAAGGCTTCAGTCCACGGGGGAACACTGAAACCAATCTCATCGCTTACATGCAATCCATCCTGGTCCACAATAAGTAGCATTGGTGAAAGCTACCACATCAATTTTCTCTGTTACAGGGGGATGTTCCAAAGAAAAAGTAAGATATACAGAACACAGAGCAAATCAGAGGTTTGAAGTCCTTGGAAAACAGTTGTATTTTTTTTTTTACCTGATCTAATGTTATAGCCTTATGTCATATGGGTGTCACAGCAGGAAGGGCAAGCATCTAGCTTTGTCCCCAGGCATTCAGAACTGAAACAGTCCAGTGTTAAAACAAAATAATTTGCCAGATCGGCGGGGGACTTGTTTCAGTTATTGGCAAGAAGATGGAATCAATTTAGTTTTATCTTTCACTGCAACGATTGCCAGGTAAGCAGCAGAACTACAATTTCCACATAACAAACTAATTTACTAAGAATGTGAGTTAGCATCCATTTGATTGGAGTAGCTTTGCCAGATGACATTGCACTGATTTGCAGAAAATTCAGCCAAATTATAATATTTTATGGACTGTACTTTTTGAACTCTCAAATACCTTCACTTTTTATACAGCTAGTTGTGTGGTAGATTGAATTTCAAATAGATAAACACATTTTTGCATATCCATTACTATTTAATAGCCCATAATAACAAATATTATAAAACCCTCTTTCTGAAATTGTTTGAAATGCACTACAAGTCAAAACAGAGAACTTTAATTTACAAAAATATTCTAAACTTCAGGTCTCTTAATAGATGTTTCTATACTGCTTAAGTCTGTACTTTGGCCAGACCGCTCGATTTCATCATTTAAAATGAAACAGGCAACACAATACAAAGTGTGCAAAAAGTGAAGGGGGCCTTAATACTTTCCGAAATCGCTGTGACATTGTTCCTGATCTCTGTTTGTCCTGAATGAAAGCTAAAATAAAAGCCCTAAACTTCAGTTATTGAAGAGTTTAGAGTCCTCAGGTGTATGGATATTCATGGGTTTAGCAGTTTATGATGTTGCGATTGTTGCGTGTGGTATGCATGCTGCACTATAGACAGCAAGTTAGTCTGCAGGGACTATTAGCACAAGAAATATCAATCTGACATTTACACTGAAATGTAAATGTGTCCAAGAGAGGGAATATGGTGTAATTGTTTAAGAGCAAAGGCACAGAACCACACTCCCTCAGGACCTTTGCACTGGTGGCTCTTGATAACTTAGAGCAAACAGAGGCCTGTTTATCCATGGCTTTGATGAGCGGCTGTGTTTTGTCACATTAAGAAGACAAACAACGTCTAAGCGGGGGTAACCACTGCTGTTTTTAATTAACGCACCACACTTGCAATCACAGCAACAAACTTATCTGCTGTGTTGTCTGGTGAAAGTAGATCAAAGTCAAAGCTGGTCCCTGCAGTGTGCATGTGAGGTGAGCTTTTTGCTTTCTTTCATTTTATTAATATGAGAGCTACAGGGAAATACGTAGCGCAGTTTTTTTTTTTTTTTCTCTTTTTAATGTTGCCCAATATTTGGTCGCTCCAACTCACTGGAACTGTAGCAAAATGAAATTTCCCTCATCATTACAAGTGTGGTATGTCATCCAGAAATTTGTATTCATGGCTGCAAATGGAAATGGAACAACCAGGGGAGGGAGGGGCCTTGTTCCAGCCCCAGTTATTGATGTGCAGTGGAGGAGTGAGAGTGACATTTAACTGCATGTGGATGAGCAGCCTCTGACCAGCCCGATTGCAGCAGATGCCCTAGCACATATAGGAGCAGGTTTACAGTATTGCTGGTCTTTATAGGATACTGCAGGGAGCTCAGACAAATAGGCCAGAGAGCTGAGGGACTTATTTCAACTAGCCTTCACCTTGCTGCAGTCAGGGGAGACAAACAGGAAAATCAATACTCCCACTCAGGACAGTTCACTACAAGGGCCTCCCTCAGTGCCGCTGTCTGTCAGAGTCAGTCCCTCAAGTGGGATGGGATGGAACTGCTGACAAGGTAGGTGTCAGAGCACACTGATCACACCGTTACAGAGCAAGTGAAGTCTTGTTCAGAACCAGGGACAGCTCCAAAAATCAGAGACAAAGACAAAATGTTGGCATCCACTATAGCTGCACTTTTTCCTCACAGCTCCTCAGGGAGCATGGTATTAAAAAAACGTGCAGTATAGTATCACTTTGTATGACAGTGGTGTTGTGACCAACCTCTCACCTGTCATGCAATTACATACTCTCTGCCTCTCTTGAGCAAGGTCAGCAGCTGCTTTTACTAGATTTAACCTGTTAGCTCCAGTTCACTAGAACAACAATTCCAAAGAAGTCTTTTGACTAGAGGCAGCTGCTGTGGACAGTGCACACATTAACTAATCTCTATTATTTCACATAAGAAGGCTACACATGCTACTTAAGCTCAATGTGACCTTGTGACAGGCAGTCTGTGATCAATTTTGTTTTATTTTATTTATTACATTATATTTTTGAAGTAATAATTTAGAATCCCTGACGGCCAAAGGGTTAAGGTGCTGACCATAAACGGCAAGGTGTCAACTTCATGGTCTGCTGGGGGACTTCATTGCTTGTAATCTATTCTCTCCCCCCATGTCATCTTTCTCCCGCCAGATAACCATATAATATGTGACATAATATGCCCTCACCCCCACCTATAAATGAAACGCTCCAAAGCTTAATATCACAGATGCATTGTGATGGCAGATCGGCAGAAATTTAAGCACAAAACCTGCCTCGCACACTTTTTCGATACCTTCATCCATTCCAGTAATAGGTCTGTAAACGGGGAGTGGGTGTGAAACAAAGGAACAGTCACATTTATCCTCAGTATTTTCACTGTGTGTTGCAGTGGGTGGGGGGGACATCAGTGAGTGCTGCCAATGGTAATGAAGCCACCACTATAAATGGGCTAGTCATTCATGATTAACTGGCATGTCATGCCTGGAGTAATTGCCTTAATTAGCTATTGAACAGGTTTCAGGGTTAATGGGACAACAGGTTGGCAGTGAACCTGATTTACTGTTGGAAGTTAATGATTTTACTCTCATCTTCCCCTCATTCCTCGAAATGATTTGATTAACAGCATTGGAGAAACAGATCCCCTTGTTTGTTAATACAAAATCAATTTCATGCCTGGCTGAGTTATCTCTGACAGTGTTTTTGTTGGGCGAGCAAGGTCTTCAGTCAGCTACTGGAGACAGGACAAACACACAGTGGCCTGTAGACGGTAAATCTGCTTCTCTGAGTGCAGTGCAATCATGGTGTTTGGGAGCTGGCAGCCCTCCCACCCTGCCCACAAATTTACCTCCACCAAGCTTTTCTGTCATGAGTAGCGGTCAATCCAGCGTGTTTTCTCTGAGACTGTGTCGGAGAAATAAGCCTATGCAAGTAATTGGGAAGCAGGTTCCGTAAAGTCTCCCCTGTGAGACAAGATCAATGTGTTTGGAAGTGTGTTTCCTGTGAAATGCCAGAGGGGAGTAAGTGCAAATATGTTGTCCTCAAATCCTCATATGCCAATGCCACTTAATTGGCAAAACCTTGGCCCTTTATTGAATAGAGGTCAAAATATAACTGCCTTTATGTTGCTAACCTCCATTTTTCACACAGAAAACAGTTCAGACAAACAATTTGGCTATTCTGTGTTGCATTATTGTGCCTGCAGCATAGCTTGGATATTTTGGCAGAGCTCACAAACTGGTTTCAGACTGGTTGCAGAAAAATTACAGCCTTTGATTTTCTTTCCTTTCTCACAGATTGCTTTAGCGTACAATGGCCCCCTGATTAGAAAAAGGGTTTCAGCTGCAGTGCATGCAATGCACGATGGCCACCTGTGGTTTAACAGTGATAGCACACCGGTTCATATTGTGTCACTATTATTCAGTTCACAATGAAAACATACAATACATGGAAACACGGCTGCAATGAATACAGCTGATTTATTGCCTTTCACAGTTTCATACCATATTGAATTGAATATCTTTGAATACAAGTCACCTACTAAAACAGTTAAGTGAGCGTTCAAAAAAGATTAGATTAATAGCTACCAAAACCAATTGTAGTTTGTAGCCCAAATTTCATTATGGATTAATTTGTCAAAAACCCAAGATATTCAGTTTACAGTAATATAAAATAGAGAAAAGCAGCAAATCACTGGGAGAAAAAAAAGATAAGGAGAATGATTGGAGCTTTTGTTTGAAAAATCATTTACTGATTAGCACAAAAGTTGCTAATGGATTTTCTGTCTATAGACATGATTAATGAACTGATTGTTTCAATTCTAAAGTGAATGAGAATTTCACCAATCTTTCCAAACACCTTCTGCATTAGTAAATTGCTTTGGTATAGTTTTGATTATATTAGTATTGTGCTGATACAAACCTGGAAATCGTAGATTAAAGGCATAGTAGAGCAGTAAAACGCTGAGAAGTTTCTGCTGAGCTGCAAAAAAACAATATATAAAAAAAAAAAAAAAAATCTGCACTAGCCCATGGGAGTCATAGTAGTTATGCAGCCACAGTAGAGTAAATGAAGTGTGAGTATATTCCATAGCTTTACTTAGGTTAGAAGCTGAGGTTAAATCAACCCAAGAAAAAAAATTGTCTCCATAGGAGAGATAAACAAGGGAGTTTTTCAAGGATGAGGATCCTGACTTATGGCGTCTCAAAGGAACTCAACCACTAAGTCAGGTCTGTGATGTGTATAGTGTCACAAGCACAGCAACAAAGATTATTTCATGCTCCCTTCACAGTATTGTATCTATCAGTCTGGCTGTTTGTTCAGCGCTCGTGAACTGTTACGACTCTGCACACATCAGGTTTTGAGCAGTTTTTTCTTTGCAAGAACTGAACAAGAGGTTTGCAGAGTTTACGCTCAGTATTGTTGAGACATCAGTGTGATAGAGATGAGGGTTTTCCTCATGGGGAACAGAAATAACTGGAGTGTCATTGCTGCCCTGTTGCTCTGAAGATGTCCTGCAAATACTTTTGATGATGATGATGATGCCAACAAAGTTTCATTATCTGCAGAGCAACATTAAGGGGATCAGAAGCAAGTGAACAACAAAGATCATACAGACATCTCCTTCTTTTGCTCTCACTCTGCCTTTGTTTCCTTCTCTGTGTCTTTTCCTGTCTTTCTTCTCCCTGCAGCCCCCTGATCAGCTTGTCAGCATTGCCTTTGTTCTTTCAGCAAGTCGTTCTGCTCAGATTGTCAATGAAACGTTGTCTGTGAGCCAGTTAAGCACTCAAAGTCCCAGTCATCTGTCAGACGCAGCAGTTACGCTCTGCCTTCTGATAATTGTGAGGCTTTCAGGGGGGATCCTCTGCAACAGCTGTCATTTCAACTATTCAGAAGTAATTTATTGTAAAATATTTGATGAATAATGAGCAGGTAGAGCAGCACAAATAAATAATTGGGTGTATATTTTGACCTGAGCTTTAATTTAATTGAATGAGCCGTGTTGATAATATATGCTCATGGATGATACTGTACTTTTCTTTTGTTCGGTGTTCAGGTTATTATTAACTGGAGATTGAATTTACAACAACTCAACTCAACGCAACTCTGATTTATGCATCTGGCTTCTTCTCTATAGCAATGGAAGCCAATGCTTATGGGTAATGTAGTACTTAGAGCTGTCAAAACATGATTTCTACAAAGTTGAAATAATAAAAAACTGGTCCTAACATAATACTGGTTGTCTGCATGTAACCCTGTATTGTCATTACATCATCTCAAATAATCCTGTGTTTCAGTGTTAAGTAACTGTGGATATGAGAATGAATGAACAGGGAAGCATCTACAGAACAATCAGCCTTTCCCACTATGCCCTGCTAAAATAGCATGCTAACATGCTAGTGGGTTAATATACTTTGAGAATTGTTGCTGCTTTTTTATTTATTTATTTTTTGGTGAATACTGTGAATAATGTGTAAAATGTGAAAGATTTAGCTGCATCTCATGGTGAGGTTGCAGAATGTAACTGTCTGAGCAAACCTCACACCCCACCCCCTGTTTCCAGGTGCAAGGGAGGGAACAGTGGCTGTCACATTTAAAACAAAACATGATTACCTAAGTTTAAGAAAATGCAGCAACGGTTGGTATTTTCCAGTATCTACGCACTAATAACAACATATTTATGAATATTATATTCTATTTCTGCTCACAGATCACTCTAAAAATTGCGTATTGTACCTTTAAATATAGAAAGTTAAAGATTTACATTTATCTGCCCTAGTTCAAGGCCCTCTATGCTATCCTCATTTTGTCAGTCGGGTAGTTTAGATTACATGTCTGCGATGCTCTTTGAAGCTCATCCTGTAATCTGAGCCGATCGGGTTGTAACAAAAGCCAGCAGAAGCTGTGGGGCTGTCAGCTCACGGCCCGGCTGCTGTCTCCCACTAGACAGCATTATAGCAGAATCACATGAAGAAGATAAATCACAGATGTTATCAGGCTAAGATCCGGGGTCACAATAGTGCTCCTTTTCTCTCTAGGTGATCAGGGAAGCTGAACTGCTCTGCTCTTCAGAGATGCCCTGAGCTGATAGTTATAAATGCTATAGAGCACTAAGCAAAAGCAGTTATCAAATGCCGCAATGCAAGACTGAGCCCTGGCTACATTTGTCTGATAATGGTGGTCATCTCCCCAGTCATTCTCAGTGGATGCCAACAGTTCACAGCAGAGCGGGAGGCAGGAAGGTGACGTGACACCGGCATCTCTCCAAACAGTAAGAACTGTGAGGGAGAGTGACCCTGTCAGATCCCCTGACAGATCCCACGACATAACAAGTATCTGAAGTATAGCCCCCAGACCAAAATGGGATGCGTTCATGGCCGGTATGTGCCGTGCAGGAGGTGTCAGAGATCTGCAGCGCGTCAGAGCTCCCTCTGATTCCTTCAGTTTTATTGTGTTTTATATGTGAGATGACGACGAATCTGTGATTTACAGGCAAATAAAAATCTAATTCGGGTGCTCAGCGATATGATAGACTGAAGCGTGACGTGCTGGCTGCCGACTGAGCCGATGGACTAATAGAATATTGCTGTGTCCATCTGTGTGTCCATCTGGTGTGATGTGGAGGGAAGGGAAGGCAGAGCTAAGAGCAGCCATCTATTTTGAGGACACAAAACCCAAAATCAAGACCATGCACATGACAACATGAGATACCACAGAAAAGCACACAGTAGAATTGCTAAGCCGGAAATGTGAAGAAATCATTTGAGGGCAGTTGAGAAAAAGCTAGTTTCTGTGCGATGAATGTGTATTAGCATGTGTCAGTTAAAAGTTAAATAGCTGGCCAACTAGCTGCACTGTAGATGCCCAATAGCTCCCAAGTCTATATCTGAAGATAAAACGTCAATATTGATTGAATGATTGAAGAGATATCTTACTGTGTGTGAAGTATGACCTTTCTTACAGTATTGCACAATGAGCTCAATTATAGCCATGCACATTATATCCATGAAGCATGCTGTTTATATCTGTTTTCCTCCTTTGGTATTGATCTTGGATTGTTTCGAGGCGAAGGAGCAAAATAAACCAGTATGAGGACTTTTATCTGTGAGACATTACACGGATCGATAAAGAGCAGCTTACAATATTATATTTCATTTTAAACCAGACATTTCAGAATACCTTCTTTTATTTTTTGTGAAATGGCGACATAGTGCACAGGAGAAAATGTGCCAATTAGAGCGGTCCCTGTGAGTCCTGGGAAAAGGTCATTTTGACAGTTTCATATTTTTAGTGAATGCCGCCCTCACACAGTGTGGTGCACAAGCTGGAAACCAAATCTTGTCACAGCAAGGGTCAAACATAATGAAATTCCAGCTCAGTCCAAGGGCATGAACTGATTGTTGTCAGTATCTGACAAACCTGCGCTGATAACAACATGAGTTGTTAAGCAGCAGATCATATTTGTTAGACGTGTTCGTGATCAAGTTCAAAATGAGCATTTAAAGTGATTGAAAGTTGCCTCATTTCTAAGACAGGCTCAACAGCAACAATCCCAACAATCAGGTATGATGATCTGCACATTTTTGTGCAATTACTTCACCAGTGCTCCACTCACTGCATCACTCATATTTTGCATTTCTTTCATATTTTGCCTGTAAATAGCGTTGCCATATATCCAGATATGAAGATGACGTGTATAGAGTCCTATATACGATACTCACACGAACATACAAGTACTGTGTTTACTTGACATCAAGCTTTATGTTGGAAAATAAAAAGGCTTTCAAGACCATCAGGACAAAAGCTAAACACATGGGAACATGAAGAATTCAACAGATTCTTACACAGAGCAGGTGTAGCTGGCTGGCACCTGGCTGCTGAATGGATAATGAGGAAGCTGGGGAAGCAGGTGTAGTAGTGGGCTGGGATGCTCGCGTTAAGCTGTGTTCATGTCATATTGTTTAAGTATTTATTACAAACAGTCAAGTGAGGAAAACTAAATTCCCCAGCCAGTAGATATGTCAGTCTGGGTGTAATGGAAAAATCAGTAACAATAATCAATCATTGAAACTCACAACACTGGGCCAAAGTGGTGGTCGACTGAAATTGGTATCTCTAAAGCCACATGGCTAAAAAGCAACAGAAGGACATTTGATCTTCCTCTGACCATTCGTTATCACCTCAACAACTTTCTCTTTGTATTAAAAGTTGTACCTTCACAGTGACACACAAAAAGATTTTAATTTTTGATTTTCTATTAGGCTTGTCAGGATGACACATGACTTTAGCCTTACTATGCCCAGTTTACCTGCTTGATAAGAAATTAATCTGACAGTCCCATCATCTACCACTTTGCTGAAAATAGAAGAGTTTTAACTGTGATGTGGAAAACTACATACTGCCCAGTGGAAAGTAGTTTTGTTTTTCTTTTCCTTTTTTCTATTACATTTCTCCCTTTGTGTTATATATTAAAGCTTTTATTCATTCAAGTTGGGGTGAAAAACATCTAATTTGCAAAAATGGGATAAAAAAAAAAAAAAGATAGCAGATACACAAAAGCACTATTCAGTTCAAAGTGATTTCAGCCTAAATCAAGCCCTGCATTAAAAAGAGCTTAGGAGCGCCCAGCTGTTACTGAGCAGTCGAGATGTATGTGTAAATTATACATCTTACTAAGCATTAAAATATCAACTTACACCTAACTGAGAATACATATATTTAACAATGTTCCTCCAATACACCCTGTGTTATTATAGTTATAATTTATTCCAGCTGTGGTGCTTCTAATTGTAGTATGATCAATTTGACAATTAATTATTTAACAGATTCTAAAGCATGAAAGTAACAGTTTTGATTAAATCTACATTTCTCCTGTAAGATTTATTAATGGCTTTTCATGGTCTCTTATCATAACAGTGATAAAACACAATCCCACTTGACATAGTTAAGCATTGCAGCTGTCCACCACAATACCCATTTACCATAAAAGGTCATAAGGTTTTAACTCAGTAATGGTGCTTTCTGTTGCCATAATGAGGGGAAATGTACAGTGCTTGCCATAAGGCATTCATGGCAGCTCATTGATTCCGAGTGAAGTAAGGCTCTATTGCTATTCGGCGAACAGAAAGTAGAGCTCAGGCATACCACCATTATAGTGTTTGCTGATCCTGACATCTGATCCCACCTTTGGAGAGCACAGCAGACGTTTAGATTGGAAGTGTGGCTGCATAGAGCGAAGAGGAACTGCAGCCTTGTTGAAAGAACATCTCTAATTAATTGAGTGGGAATAATGGCTCGGCAGGATCCAGACACAACATTTTATCTGTTTCATAACTGACATCAGAAAATACAGCTCCTGTATGACTAGCTTCTGGTCCACCTCCCACCTACATTTATATTGTATCAAAGGTTATGCAAATACCAGATTATATATTCATGTTGATTAATGTTTTTCAACCTGCATTAGAATTAATAAACAGCAGAATACCTGCTACATTGTGATTTAGGTATTAATAGGCCTCTAAAGCAGAGATGGAGCTGTTTTTCATAATGCCAGAAATCATTAGACTTTGGGAATTCAACTAGCAATTATTTTCATCAGAAAATTGTTAAATTCCTCATCCCATTTTCCCAGAGGACATCTTTGTGTAATTTATTATGTCTGATCAACTGTGTAAAACCCAACCGTCATCAACATACTGTCACATAATGTGAAGAAAATCTAACATTAGCACAACTCAGAGCAAGGAACCAAATGATACTCTGCATTTTGTTTGCGATGTCAAAATCAGTACTTGCCAATTAAGTTTTTTATTAAATGACTAATTGTTTAACCTCTTTGCAGTATCTCTATAATTAAACAAAAATAAAGCAATTATTTTTTAATTCAAAGTATGTCATTTTCTAATATAGTACAGTGATGTATAGTGTAATTCTTCTGTATTATGAAATAAAGTGTTTATAGCATGTCATAAATTTTTAGTGCAGGTTTCAATTAAATATTATTATACAAAAAGTGTTAATCTAAGTTATCAAATTAAATCTATAACATCTTTACAAGTTACCAACAACAAATTAAATAAGTTGTGGACTGTAAGAAAATGTACTCCCCAGTGTTATTAATGGTTTTTTTTTTTTACTCTACACTTTTCTTAGAAGAAAATTCAAAAACCCTCCCCCACAACATGACAAAAATAAAATCAGTGTTAAATTAGTACGCCCATCTGTATTTTTATAATAAGAAGATACCAAGTGACAATGTGAAAACAATGTGACACCATGAAAGGCTTTGCTCGTAGTGATGAACCTAATTATCACCTGAATCTGCAACTCTTCTCAGCATTATGGTGAGTTTCAGCTCATTGTTTTGATTTCTGGAGCCACACAAACGGCCATATATTTCCCTACGGGG
The DNA here is from genome assembly GCF_900324485.2 of Mastacembelus armatus. Classification (NCBI taxonomy): domain Eukaryota; kingdom Metazoa; phylum Chordata; class Actinopteri; order Synbranchiformes; family Mastacembelidae; genus Mastacembelus; species Mastacembelus armatus. Next base: position 15,291,985 of record NC_046653.1, on the reverse strand, counting down.
TTAGTGGAGAGAGAGAAAAAAATAACCGAACCAAAAGACAGTGACTATTAAGCTTACACTTTTCAGATGGCCAGAACCACAACTCTAAATGAACGATGATAATGATAATTTCTGCTTACAAATTCACAACATTGTCCTAATCAGTGATGGATCAGTGTTGAGCTAAAAACTTGTTTTTGTTTCCTCTGAATGGTAAAAATTTCTGTTACTGCATATGACAAAGTGCGTCTTGGCAGATATGAAAACTGTCCATTTTTTACGTACTCAAGCATTAATGGTATCATAAAATGAATCAGCTATAAAATTAAGATGTGAAAACACTGAACATTAAGCCAAAAGAAAAATGACACAAAATATACTCCATTAACATAATCATTTTTTATACAGTCTTTTATGTTTCCTGAAACATGTTTATGTTTCAGAAAGTGATTTGTGCAAGTCAGTGGTGCTTTAATGACAATGTAAGTCGCTGCTGCTGCATCATATAAGGACAGGGAGCAGAATCTGATGCCAAACTGTTGTTCACAGCCATGTCTGTGATTTTGAGAAGAGTTCAATATTGTGTACAAATCGTTGAGTTAGGAAATAAAAAAACGCAAATAGGGACAAATCTCTGGATTGCCATCATCCCTGCCATTAATCTGCCCTTTGTTTGTATTGTATTTTTGTGCTTTGCACCATTGCTCATGCTGTTCCCATGCAGAGTACATTGAGCTCTGCAGAGGGACCAGTGGACCACATCCAGTCTGTTGAACACAGACTGGGTTATTTTTCTGCAGAAGTCCTGATCCTTCCAAACTAGCTGCGGTAAGGTCCCTGTGGGTCAAAAGTCTAATTTTTTTTCTTCCCACTTTCACAAACAGGGAGCCAAAGCAACAGGACATCTTGTATTAGTTCAATCAATAAGTAATAATAAGGCCAGAGAAATATTGAACACACAGGGCAGCAGAATTGCAGTTAATATTCCACTGTAATACATAATAATCTCTTTGTGCTACATTTGGTGAATGTGTTTTATTTTGCTCAGATCCCTGGCTCTCTGGACCAGTTTTTACTGTACTGTGTTACAGAGCTTGTAGGCCAAGCTGGTGAAATCCTCTACACACAGCTCTCCCCCAGACCCAATCAGCACTGGTCTCCTCAGCAGTGGAGGGGGTTCATGGCAGCAGCATATCAGCAACGGGCATTTAATATCGCCTCTGCAGAACAGAGTCACATAATCCAGTTTGTGGCCAAAAAAAGAATAAAAATGTTAATTCAACTGAGGCCGAATAATCCCCTGAAATAACAAGCTTAAAAGCTAAAGCTCTCCATAATTTTATCTAGAATCTTCCATACACTGACACCACAATGACATCAAAGCTGCACAGGAAATGCATGGCTAACAAATCAATAGACAGAAGAGTCGCATTAAGGCTTAATTCGTGGCAAAATGGAGCTTTAGGAAAGCTGTGGGGTTCAGCTGATACAGAGAGAGACTGAATCCGAGATATCCAGCCTGCTGTGCCACTCATGCCACTGGGGTCTGGGGTTTGAAGCTGTCAGACCAAAAAGTAGTTTTCCACTTGAACTAATACTTTTTCCTTTTCTCTTTATGGAGCAAGTGCTAGGACCAGGAGAATCAACTCAGTCTCCTATTGATTACTTTTATATAGTATTAATTTGACATCCCCATTAGTTTTAGTTGTTCCTGATGCTACAACAGGTCAGGAGAGCTGTTTTTATTGTAACAGCTCATTAGCTGTTTGGCTAGACAAGGCCATTTTTGCTAACTTTAAACAAGTGCAAAAAAAATAAACAAAAAAATATAACCATCATGCTTCAGTTCCTGTGAGTAATTTGCAAGGGAGGCTACGGTTGCCATCACAAAACATGATTCGCTAGAGCTTGTCCATTCTGAGCTACCGTAGAAACATGACTGCCTCCATGAGAGGAGACCCGTGATTACACACTAATGACACCATATTTATTTATAATATATTCCACATCTGCTGAAAGACCTCTCTACTTATTACACATGGAACCTATAAATGTAATTTCTAATAGACATTACTAGCAAAAGACATTAACCCCACTATTGAAATGCAATGGAGAATATGTTGGGAGACATGAAATGGCCTGTTTATTTCCCAAGCTTTTCTAATGATAGTGATATTTTTACTTTTTGAATTTCTCAGTGTCCAGTGAGTGAGAGGTGTCAAGCAGATCTCACGGTCTCCATGTGGTAATTACAAATGAAGAGCTACAATGCCGCTTCACTCAAGGACACTGCGCTCGCAGTTCAACCAGCTCCCCTCTCTACCTTTACAAACGCCTCCGCTGCTCTCCCTCAATATTGCCTGAGGGATGGTATTGTGAAATGGAGCTTAATTTTTTTTTTTTGTATCTAAATGCTACATCAGTCTCTACTGGCTCTTTCTCCTTGTAAGCACTGGAGCACAGAAATGAGTAAAATAATACAGCAGGTCTTTTCATCCTTTTTTTAGAGCCCTCCTTGGATTCCATTGTGCTTTATATACATATTTAAACCGCACGCTGTAGTGGCTTTTAAAGGTTGAAAACAGAACAACTGAAACAGAGACGATAAGATTAATGTGGAGAAATTCATGCATTCTCACAAATGTAGTGACAACTGCTCTCTCCAGGAAAGATGTGGCGAGATACAGTGTGCAGCACATACATCAAAAAGGAATCTGTCTGAATTTGTCTCATTTTGCATCAGGTCCTTGGAGAACTGCTCTAATAGGACTGAGCATTCAGCTCTTTGAACTCTGTGTAGGCTGAGGAAAAGATGGATTAGCTGGATGTGCAGTTATACAAGAAAACCTTGTCATCGAACTACTGAGCCACATATGGCAGGGACCTCACATCCTCCCAGAGACTGCAGTGGGAATCCGTATGAGTAGTAACTGGTTGACAAGCCTAGATGCATAGTACCATTGGGCTGAAAAAAGAGGTGAACAGAGTAACAAATCAAAGCTGTGATTATTATTATAGTACATTTTGTCAGACAAAAATATAGTTTTTATCCAGGATGTTGAGCAAAATGTGGTTATTTGGCTGCACTGTGAGAAACACAGGATCCACTTTTGAGAACAGCTGACATAAATGCATGTTCCACTTTGTGTTGTTTATACTGAAACTAACAAAAATAATGATGAAAATGCTGCACTAAAAAAACAACTCTTCAATCAGGATAGGAAAAGGAAAAAAAGAACTGTCTTTGCAACACAGCATATCAAATTGTTAGTTCATACCTGCGATAATGTAGTGGATTTACCAGAAAAAAGCTGGTAGGTGCCTGTCAAACTGTTATTTTAAGAATGAACTTTCAAGCTCAATTTAGTGGTTAAAAAAAAAAAAAAAGTAGAGCAGCATGGTGTCTGAGTGATTAGCACCACTTGCCTCACAGCAAGAAGGTCGTGGGTTCGCAACCCGGCCTTTCTGTGTGTAGTTTGCATGTTCTCCCTGTGCTTGTGTGGGTTTTCTCCAGGTACTCTGGTTTCCTCCCACAGTCCAAAAACATGTATGTCAGGTTGATTGGTGACTCTAAATTGCCCATAGGAGTGAGTGTGAGTGTGTGAGGTTGTTTGTCTCTATGTGGCCCTGTGATGGACTGGTGACCTGTCCAGGGTGTACCCCTGCCTTTCACCCAAAGAGAGCTGGGATAGGTAGGTATAGAAAATGGATGGATGGAAAAAAATGTAACACCAAATTATGCCAGCTATGCTTCAACACTGCGAAGAAGTAAAAATTGCTTGCACATGCTTTTACTTGACTCTTAATGATTTCTGGTTTTCTTCACTTATTTTCAAAAGCATTTCCTATAAGGCACGGTGAAGGCAGTGAGTCTAGATTTCACCCAAGAGGCTTGATTAGTGTTCTCACTCTTGTTCCTACTCTATTGGCTCATTCACTTTGCAGAAATATACTGAGGCTTTGACTCACTGACACATAAAGGTGCTTTTACTGCCCATATGTATTATGTAAGCTATGCAGTGGAAACAGAAGGAGGGGCAATGTAGCTGTAAAGTTTAGGGATGTGTGAAAATGAGATTGGAAAATCTATGGAAGGCTACAAGCTTTCAAAATTCATTATAACTTAGTTGGAAAATATGCAGTTTCATTATGCTGTAATGCAGCAAGTTCAGAAGATGCTTGTCCAAAAATGTCAAATACTGTAAATACAAATGAGGAGAAATGAAAACTGTGTGTTGATGCAAGGTTTATAAACACAAATCTCCAGTTTGCTGTAGGTTAGTGGAATAGTGGAATTGTCAGTGTTTTTTTTTTTTTTTAATCTGACAAGGCATAATATTATTGGGTTGGTGTGATGTGAACTAAAATATGTGTCCTGATATAAGGGCAGCATAAAATATTTTGTTATTTTTATTTTGACTTTGGTTTATCACCACAAAATTGTTAGATGCAATGCATTTAAAAAAAAGTTCTTTGCTGTCTTGACTGTGACTTTTTAAGCAGCATTCTGGTTCTTGTTTCAAGAGCTTTGAGAACAACACTGGAGCAGTCATTTGTTGTTTTGCAAGCTAGAACACAGTTGGGCTGTTTATGTATTCTCAAAAGAGAGCTGTTTCTTTTTTTAATTAATTTACCGTATGTTTATGTATTGTGCTATACGTGTTGTGCCATTTACATCAGTGTATTGATTTTCATCACAGCATCACGTGCACCATATTGCAGTATCCTCCCTGATCAGAGATGTATAGTAAAGTACACAAAGTGTGTCTTACTTACATCACTGCACTGAGCTCTCCATGCTATCAAAACAATGTGACCTGGATTAATGTTTGGAAACCATCCATTAGCATGCTGACAAAAATCCTCACTGTCTCCGCAGCGACACGTATTTCTTCATTGTGATACATCTTGAGAATATTGTCAACAGATGACACTAATATGAAACTTCACTCAGTGTCCGCGCTTGTGTTGACTATTTCTATGTGATTGTTCTGTCAAAAGCAAAGATAATTGTGTGAAAAATAATCAAACAGGAATAATTGCCTTTTGAATTTTTCTCCTCTCCATCACCAAACAAACAAGTATTCAAGCCACAGTATCTTAGCATGCAGGATCAGCAGCTGTACAATCCCTAAAGAACAATTTGATGCTTTGCTCAGTGATGTTTTGACCAAGTAATACCATATAGTCTGGTTAACAAGTTCACAGCTGGATTAGCGCTTCTGCTTGAGGATTAATCCAGCAGCAGTGTCAGTGTTCAGTCAAATTACTTTGATACCAAACTAGTGCATTATAATTTACAGTAGCTTAACTCTATATAAATCAGAAGTGATCAAATTTGTGCTCCAAAAATAACCCAGAGACCATATTTCCTGTTAAAGGATCCACCCATAATGAAGCTGTTTGTAATATTTTGTGTTCCATTGCACTGAGCATAGGGGGAAATATCCTTGAACATGAATTAAAGTAAAGCTGGAATTGATATACAAAGACATTAAATATGCATTCTGCCATTCATCCAGTTTCACAGCAATGCAACAAAGACAGAACAATCTTCATTTCACCATGATGGGCCTAAATAATTGAAACACTAGTTATTTGTATCAATCAGGCTCCTTCTTTCTGAACTCCACTCAGTTAAACGTGCTGCTGTCGCATTTCTTGTTAACTGATAGCAGTGCAGAGCTATATTTGTAACATCAATAATACAGCGAGAAACAGGTCTTCAAAAGCTTATTGGACTCATTAACTTTGATATTTGGATGTAATGGAAAATCTTGTACCAAGGTTGCTCTCTCAGTCTTATTTCTCGTTACCTGCTGTAATATATTTAGATGAAAGTTTTAAAGTCATTTTAACATATGCAGCACAACTTACTGTGTTTGAATATTGCTTTGATGATACCGATTTTTATGCAAATTGTAATTATGGTAGAATATTATCTATTCTTTTTGTTAAACAGAGCTTTAGATTGCATCGAGTCCAGTTGAGCCAAAATACTGTAGTAGTCTAGTCATGAATCAGGTCTACACTTCAATATGGGCTGCAGCCAGATCCACTAATAGTTTTTCTAAGTGCTTTCTCTCTGACATACAGTACACTATGTCCAGGACCAGTGTCAATACGCAGCTGAAATTGTTGAAGACAGAGCAGTTTGATATATTTTCCACTCCTGTGGCATTTGATTGTGGTGTGGCCTTGACCCCTGTCCTGAGCTGAGTGCCCCCCCAAAAACATAAAAAGCAGCAAAAACAAGAGGTTATGACCTGGGCTTTGGTTTGTTGTCAAGACAGCAGTCAAACCAATGATGGAGAAATCCAGCAAATACTATATTTTCCACAGGGATGTTTAGCCTGAATCAAAGCCCAGCTCCACTAACAACATAACAGAGTGGCAACATGGTTACGGAGGAAGAACAAGGAGCAAATCAGGAATGACTTAATGAATTGATAAATTGTTCATAAGTACTTCCTGAATAATGTTTTTTGTGCCTTCTTAAAGTGTAAAGTCATGATGAAAAACTCACAATAGCTGAAAAGTGTTTACTGGGGAATTCACAGCAGGATTCTCAAAAAGCCCTTTAATCATAATAATATGAGCACATTAATGTTCACAGCCATCATATCCTCAACAGACTTGATGCTATGGTAACTTGTAAGCATATGAAAGTATAGTGTTATAGTATAGAGTGATTTAAGAACCTTCTTAAAAAGCATATTCTCCTTTAGTGATGCCATGGGGAGATATAAATCCTGCAGTCCTACATCCTTACACTTCACCAGCATCGTTCCTTACGGTGCATCTGCTTTTTAATGCTAAAACCATGGTGAGTCTTTTGTAAACCTTGTAGAGCGAAGCACAGCGACTGCCAATATTTCAATGGTTGTGACAACTGTTTAGACAAAGTGTACAAAAAGTAATCGATCGCTAGAGGAAATATGTCAGGCTCTGCTTGATTTTCCACCTTGGCTGAATCATTTTCTTTGGGAAATGTTTGTTTTCTGGCCTTTTGCAGTTTTTAATGATGAACTATGACCATTAAATCATAGCTACCTTGATTATAGACTGTATATCTCTATATATATATATACATACATACATAGACAGTTTGATATCCTACACACATGTTGACCATATCTCAACACCCAAAGCGTGATAAAAATTTTTTTGACTCTTTCTTTCTGTCCCTTTGTGACATTTTGAAGTGCATTTAGACAAATGTTACTTTACCTGGAACTATTTTTTTTTCTAAAGAAACAGTTCCTTTAAAACAGACAGAATTTCAGATGAATAAACAGAGTAATGGGTTTTTATTTGGCAGGATGTGTTGCTTTGAAAATTTTCAGGGTGAAATAATTCCTTTTACATTTTTAGTATTCTCATAAATGAACTTGTATAGAGTCAATATTTGCTAATACTCAGTAAAATAAATCTGTGATTGCTGAAGTTTCTGGAATGTCTTTGGAACATTATTATTATGACAGACAGCACTTTACTCATTTAATTTACTCTAATCTGACCATGGCAATCTCATGCTCTTATGATAATTATGACGTTTGACAATATTCAACTCCTCTATTCACCGGCGAAGGCATTTTTCGTGGTACTGACACATAATACCATCTGTGATAATCAAAAATACATTGCCACATATTGATTTCAGAGGCTTCGTTTCACAATTGCAGTCTTGAAAAAGCTGTGGGAGCGAGAAACAGATAGAGAAGCTGTTTAAAGTCCTGCTATACTTACAATCAATACAATTTCATTTAAAAAACAAGAGATCGGTGTCACACTTGATTTCATCATGAAAATACAATTTTAAGATGTCAGCCAAGATGACAAAGTCAACATATGTGGTTATAATACCTGAAAAAGATAAACTGAAACTCATAAACAGGGTTGCATACACATAAATGTATTTAATTACATCCCAAAACCAGCAAGCAGAAAGCAGACAGAATTGAATCATCCAAATGTTGAAACATCAGCGTGTGGTTGAAAGTCACATATTACTGTTAGGGAACAAAGCCTGTTATTTATTTAAGAACTGTTATAACTGTCTGAAACTGTCTTTTCATTTCAATGTATTCTTCCCACCATAAATGAAACAAGCAGCACTGCAGGGGACAAAACTTATTAAAGATGCAGAACTGTCCCCAAGCAAACTTTTTTTTTAGTAGGGTTTAAAGACAAAAACTACAAAACCTCAATGTTATTGAAATGATAAGACTTGTATGTTGTTACAGTGTTCACTCAGAAGCCTTAACCACAACAAAAACCTGGCTTGGTGTGCCCAGAAAGTACGAATGTTTAGTGTGGATCCAACTGGATGGCATCTCAGCTGAGGTAATAAAACTCCCCTCCTGGCCTGTATTCATGCAGGCACTTCCTAAGGGCTTTTTACTTTAAGAAGGTAAATTTGGTGTTGGTGTGTGTATGTGTACAGATTTCGGGCCAGTGTTCACAAACTATTAAAAGTAATTTTGTAGGCAATAGTTTCTTAAAAGGAAATTCATATTTACTGTCACAGGGAAAGAAAAGCATTGGGGCTTTAATAAGTGGAGTAGTATTCTTTTATCTGTAGAAAGATTGACAGTAAGGTGTGCTATGGTCCACTGAAGCTCAGTGGTTTTTGGCTGATGGAGTCAGTGAAGCAAAGACGAGTCTGCCCAGCCCTCAGTCTGACACCACACATCAAAGGCTGTATGAATAATTGCCTAATGTGGCAGAACCACGCTCCTGACAAACAGGCTGTCTCCCAGACAAGATCAGTGTTTTCTGCCTTTACTAGCATCACTTAATAATGGCTAAATCATCTACCAAAGAAGTATCCACTTAGTCAAAACAGCACTTTCACTGCTCCACCATAAGCGTGGTGACTTGGTGATTGTTTCTAATTAGTGGCCAGGTGAATTGAAAAATCTTATTCTGCTTAAACCTCAATGAAATAAAGCCAATGAATATTTTATTAGGTAAGTAACATTCATTAGGATGGTTATTTCTTCTTGGAGTCGTCTTGCATTATTGTAATGATCTGGTTGTCCTAGGTCTGTTCTCATCATGATTTTTATGTTCTTTGCTGCTTTCTAAGAATAGACTGCTATATAAGCCCACAGGTTTGTGCCTTTAAGAAAATCTTGATCTTGTATTTATGGTGTTGTGTATTTGGTTAGGGGCAGCATGGTGGCTGAGTGGTTAGCACTGTTGCCTCACAGCAAGAAGGTCGTGGGTCCAAAAACATGTATGTCAGGTTGATTGGTGACTCTAAATTGTCCATAGGAGTGAGTGTGAGTCTGTGAGGTTGTTTGTCTCTATGTGGCCCTGTGATGAACTGGGGACCTGTCCAGGGTGTACCCCTGCCTTTCACCCAAAGAGAGCTGGGATAGGCTCCAGCAGATTCCTGGGCCCTGGTTAAGGAATAAGCGTAGTGTAGAAAATGGATGGATGGAAAAAAATGTAACACCAAATTATGCCAGCTATGCTTCAACACTGCAAAGAAGTAAACATTGCTTGCACATGCTTTCACTTGACTCTTGATGATTTCTGGTTTTCTTCACTTATTTTCAAAAGAATTTCCTATAAGGCAGGTATAGAAAATGGATGGATGGATGGATGGATGGATGGATGGATGGATGGATGGATGGATGGATGGATGGATTTGGTTAAACAGAAAAGTGTTTTGCACACTACCTTGCCTGTTTTTTTCTCCACCTTAAACGTCTGCACTGACAAAAGGCCTTGAACTGCTAAAACCAAGTTTTCTTGATAATGCAAGAGGATTTATGAGCATAATTCTTAAAATTGCTCAATTCCACCCCATCAAAAACCTCTCACTTGACCAAACTGAGCCTGCTTTACTCTTCCACGGTGGAGGCTCACAGCAGCTTGACACACACACACACACACACACACACCCTCACACACACACACACACACACACACACACACACACACACATACACACATGCCATGCCACCACCTTCAGCTCCAGCCCTCTTACACAAGTCTTTCACTGTTGTGAATAATTAATTCTTCTGTATTTAGATCCCAATAACTGTCTGCTGTTTGATTAACTTGCTGATCTGACGGACTGAAGAGGAGTTCTGTGTCTGGTTTCTGTAAATACAGGCTGTAGGTTGCTGCTTGGCACAGCATGCCAGTCTCAGCTTGCACATCCTGCTTACACAGTGCCAGAAACATCTCAGAGGGCGTCTGGGCAAAACGCCATGGCCAAAACCTTGTTTTTGTAGCTCTTGTGTTTTTCTCTCCTACTAAGCTTTGTCATTTCATTTTTGAATTGTGTCACTAATACAAATGCTATTTTATTTCATTTCGGGAGTTGACTTCTGAAAAAGTGAGTTTTTAATCTGCAGAGTAAATGTAATATATTTGAACAGGGGCTTAAAATTCTTGATGCAGTGGTTAAAACCTAAAATTTCAGCAATAAATATGTGTTTGGCAAACTTTAGGCTAGTGCTTCGTATCAATGCAATACTGGCATAATATGATTACATTCTTTCAGTGACAAACAGTAATAATTCAGTCGTTATGTAAGGTTTTGGCAAGTAAGTATATGCAGCTGTCAAATATACAGTATTTCCTTCTAAAATGTAGTGGAGTATCACACAAGAGAATTATTAAATTTCCCCAAAGCTATACTTATATATACAAATTTACTTTCCAACCCTCTAGCTTCTGTTTATATAACGACTTTTATAATGTAAAAAGTAATGCAATATGTATTGAGGTGTGTTACTCCATAAGTACATCTTACTAAGTCAGTTGCTACAGTCCTTAAGGCTGTCTCAGAACTATTTCATGTTTTCGGGTTCTAAAATGACCAGGCTTTGTGGATTATGGTTAACTGTATGGAACAAATGTGTTTACATGAGTGGCCTTTGATCATTTCTCATAAACAGGCTTTTACAGAGATGGCTGACAGAAGCCATCGCTCTTTGATCACATCCATGGTTCTTTAAAAATGAGAGCAGCACTTGCTTATGAATAATTTACTCTTCAGTTATCATATAAAAATGAACCAGGATGTAAGCCATGTGAGTCCTTGTTAGAAATATAGCAATATAGTGGCGAGTATGCAGCTGAGAAGTTTGTAAAAGCCCCATGATAATATCATCAGACACAGTGCTCATTACAATAATAAGTAGCTGTAGTGATGCGTGCTGAAGAAAACAGACAGAGCTGGTGTGTTGCTCCAATTAGCTTCCATCCATCCATCCATCCATCCATCCATCCATCCATCCATCCATCCATCCATCCATCCATTTATCTAATTATTTTATGAATCAGTGGCACTTTATTTGTTATTTGTCATAAGTTCCCATAGCATTTATAATAAGTATTTATTGGTGTACAGCATTCGTCATAGATTATATAAAATGTCACTTAGACATTTTCGATTATTTATATATTGTTTTTTATTATTTATTGAATCATCAGCCTCTGAAATAAGAATCTGTGGCACTTCTGCTTACAAAACGTACTTAACCAGTTGCCCCATTCTCAAAATAGTTGCAGATTTTTCAGCTAAACTGATAAAGCAATGGATTGTTTCAGCTCTATAGCTATATACCTGAGTTAACAACAGCGCCACTGTTATATGCCATACATTTTAACTTTATCGTCTCATTATCTGTTTCTTATTTTCTCCCCAGTATCTTTTCCTCATTCTGTCTCTAACCCAGTCTGTCTTGCATTAACACACACAAACACACATTTCCTCCAGTTTTGCAGAGTCTCAGCAGGGCAGGGATTATAGCCATGGTTAAAACCTTTCCAATACTGCTGGCTTGATCCTCTGTGCTAGATATAAAAATGAGCTTCAGAAACTTAGATAATCAGACTAATCTACATGACTCTTGCTCAGCCACACTAATATTTAAGAGACACTCACTTCATTACACTGTAAAACAATAGGCACCAGTGGTTAGATGTTGAAGGCCACCTTGTCTTTAAGACAGTAAGTCCAAACACTGAAAATCAGCAGTATTATAAATCCAAGGTCCAGAGCTTGGTCCAAATATCCATTGCAGCACAACATGGAAGAATCAAACAAAAGTAAAGCCAATTCAGCCTCTTAGGGCTGGGAAATGTTTCCACATCAGTTTTCCTTCAATTTACCCAAGATGGCTGACAGCTAAATTGTCAGAGGAGTCAGTCCATTAGAAATGTGCATTAAAGGAAATTAAAACCTTTATGTATCATGATTACAGCCATTATATAATTTAGAAAAGCTACATAAAAGTAATTATAGAAAGAACAAGTTTTATTGACCATAGCATAATGGTATTTGCGAGAATAACATGAAAATATTTATTAGTTGCATTGCAGTCTACTCACAGAGGTCATAAGAGCTTGGTCCGATGCAGTTCAAATAAAGTTGAGTGCTGTGGACCACCCGGTCTCGTAGGCTAAAATCAGATGGTCATAAAATCAATGGCAACTCCATTGTGCTTGAATAAATGGATTCATTATAACCTAGCCTGCCTCGGTACGCAGCAACTGTAAAAGCACTTCAGCTTTTGCAAGTTCATGAATGAATTATCTGGAGTCCATCCCTGTCAGTTTTGTAAATTTAGAAAATATTAAACCTGAGTGCGTACAGATCCAGTTGACTCATAAAAACCTGTCAATGGTTGACTTACATGTATTGTGTTGTATACTGTTATTATCAGACGTTATCTAATGCCTTCTGTTGACCAAAACAACTACATAAGGGCAAATCTAGAAGAGAGATCTCTGTGGTTTGAGTATTTCTTGACCGGATGAACTGACTTCCAGGAGTCTTGTTGTCAACGTGAGGTTGCCAGGCAACCAGCAGAGACCGTGAGACTGTTTTACGGCATGCAACGCGACTGTTAAGTCTCAGTTGTTAATTTGTACTGCTCTCATCAAGGTTGCTTGCAGCCACAGCAGGCCTCAGCTTTCAGTGAAACAGCTCTGATAAACCCACTGCACACTTCTGTCGCTGCTCAGCACCACAAAAGTAGATTGGCAAAGGTAGAGACTAACTACAGAGTACACAAAGTGGTGTGTTGTGCAGCAAGAGCTAAATACTATTCTCAGGTGTTAAAGAGAGCTAAACAGAAACACATTTCAAAATGAATGCTAATAAGTGCCTTAGAAATAAGGTTATTTATAAAGCGTAGTTTGGTGTTGTGTTTGCAGCTTGTTGCAATGTATCACCAAAAGTTGTTGAATATTTTCAGAATCCATGCTTATAGGACATGGATGCCCGCAAACCTTTCATTACAATCCATCCAATTGTTGCTGAGACATGACACTTAACCAGAAATACCACCCCCATGATGGTAGATAGGAACTCCTCAATGTCTGTAGGATTCATCCTCTGTGGGCCTGTACCAAATTGTGTGCCAAGCCATCCGAGAGTTGTTGAATTGTTTCAGTTTGGACCAAAGTGGAGCACAGACCGACATTTTCATCCCTGAGTCATGTTCCTAGCATGGATTAAAACTATGTAACATAACAGTAGTAGTAAGCTACCAAGAAGTAGTATCACTAGATAGTGTTTTAATGTCAGTGCCTGTGGGCAGTTGCTGATGTCATTCATATTTGCCTTTGCACCTGGAGGGAGATTGCTAACTTGAGCAGTCACTGTGTTTCTCCAGAAATGATGATGATCCTGATCATGATGAAAACAAAATTCCATGATGAGGCTAAAATTATTACTGCTGAATTTGAATTATATTTTGGGGACATTAAATATGTACAGTGAAGGGCTAAAAGGATGAAATGTTGGGATTGTGAAAGTACTGGAGAGATGTAAGACTCTCATGGCAGCATGTAAAGCTCTCAGTGTCTTCAGCTCTGCGTTATGTGATGTGACATGGACTGTGGTTTCCACTGCCAGACTGTGTACTTGCGTCTGTATTATTAATTCAGAGACCATGCAAGTACACGCCTTGTCTCCTCCTCCGCTGTCTCTTGGAGAGAACTCTGAAAGAGAAAGATTAAAAGGAGAGCATAATTAGACAGGAGGATTGCCATTATCATGGTAATTGAAGCTGTACTGTCATTTTACAATATCTAATTGGTCTCAAATAACAGCAAACCAATTAGGACAGCAAGCAGTTGCCTGCCAATGTAAAGAGGCATTGAGATTTCCTGTCCAACCAATACTTTACATCACAGCGTGTATATATATCTATTTGGTATATTTCTCTTAAAGTACTTTTCCCTGAGCCACATGTATGCAAACACGCACATTAGAAGTCTTTATATGAGAGTTGTGTTTTTGCACTTTGGGAAATATATATATGACAGCTGTTATAGTTAAGCAACAGTACCAGCACAGCTGTATTGCCACTTAAGATATTTGCCCTCTGGTGCCAGATCAAGCAGGTGCTGGAGCCAGGATCTAGAAATGACAGCTCTACATTGAAGATACAAAGTCTTTCTGATTTCTTAAGAGATGTATTCATCCTTCACAAAGTTCACAGTTTGTATTTTTTTCTTGGCTCTTTAATGATAATTATTGCAGCAAGGTTTCATTTTGTGTCAGAGTGCTGGGTACATTAACATCGCAAACAATCAGGACTGTGATGACCTGGCTTTCAGTGTATTTCATATCTGAACGGTGTGTACTGATTTCACCTCTAACTGCATTATTTCTGTCAAAGCAGGCTCACGTGGCTCCGCTCACTGTCGCTATCATCTATGAAGTGGTTTCTTATGTCTTCAGGGTTCTGTGGGTCGCTGTATAGAAATCTCAACGCTCTGATGATCCAAACACATAACACAGAAAATAATAATAAAATAATTCTTGTTGTATTGCTAAAGATTTCAGTCCTGATTTATGCGTTGACACCTGACACCTAGTTATAGGTGAAAACAGCAATTTATCACAGTGAACACCAGCAGGAAAGCAGCTGCTGTATCTGTTTATAGTGCAGTCAAACAAACTTGTGGTAGTTAAAAGTGTTTGCAACTCTGATCTGACTTCGTGCGGCACACAGCTTAAATAGTTTTCCACATCAGAAGGAGTCTGTAAAGTTTGTTACCTTGCTAAGATGCTGCTAATCTGGAACAGCTCACCATCTTCATCTTGAAAAAGATAAAAATGATCCTCTGACTAAAATATGCCAGAAATGTTTCATTTTCTAGATGTGTTGCAGTTAGCACTATCCTGGGTGACAGTGTCACTGTTTCCTGTCACTGCTTCACCCCCCCCCCCCCCCCCCCCCCCCATGTTTATGTGATGAGGTGACATTTTAAAATGTAATGCTGGATTCCTCACTTGCATCATTCCCTGTGAATCCCCTGTGAATGTGTGGGCTATTTAAATCCAACATAGGAATCACACACTTGGCCACACACAATGTGAACTACCGCATGGAGAGGTGATAACAGAAGGTAAATACAGTGAATGGCTTTTGCTGAAAAAAAAAAAATGCAGGTCATAAATAGGATCGCACTGAAATCTTAGGGATTACAAAAGTTAGATAATTCTTAGTGTCAACCATCCGTTTTGTTGTAGCTATTATTTCTGTAGCGTAAAAGAGTGAAATGTTTCTCATTTGAAGGGCAATTTTTCCCTTTGTTGTTAACTGCCACCCCTCGTACAAGCACTCTCTGTATGCACACCATGTCAAGTGGTAGCAATCCCAGCTTCTTGACAAGTAAATGAAAGGTCCCATCGTTCTTCTTGTTTCTTCCCAGGTGACACCCACTGTCCCCATTCCGTCAGCATCAAAAAGCCCAACAAGATGCCGAGAACCTCAAAAACGGTCCATTATGTGCTGCCAGAGGGAGAGCAGACACCATTAAGGAATGGTATCGGTTACAAATAATGCATGTCTCCAGTCTCATTCTCATCTTGTCTGAGAGAAACGGGACAGCGCAGAGATGTACGGATGCACCTCAGAGACCTTGCATGCAGAATAACACACTCACTCTCACAGACCAAGGACATCTCCTCACTAGGGAGATGGTGAAGGCAAGAGCTTACCATATAATCCAAATCTAAAGAAGTCTAATAACTGTATGAATTAACAACTGAAACAGACCTACAGTACTGATGTTTATCACAGCATATTGTGGTCAGCTTTGGGAATAAAGAGTATGTAATGTTATAGTTCATAAAGCGGACCGTAGAGCCCATCAGTCTCCTTCACCTTACTGCTGGTAATATCAATGTCATTTTTCATAACTGCTGAAATTAAAGACCGCAGGGATGGAGGAAGTCATTACCTAGAGAAGTCATTTCTCTTTAAGCATCTTTGCTCATGGTGTGTGGTGCACTGCTCCGGGTTTTTTTTTTTTTTTTCACATGGCAAAGCACATAACACTTACTGTAACGTCTAGAAAGTGGTAGCATATACGCACTAATCAAAATGAATTATAATCAAATGTGTTCACCATTAAAACACAGCATGATGAAGATACAATCCTTTCCACTGTGCTCCATTATCTCAGAGATTTTAAATGAAAATACGCAAATAACAAAAGCTAACACGCTGGGGTTTGGATGCATAAGATCAAATACACTGATGCATGTTCAACTGTAGTACATGTACACATAATTGTAAAATTTATTTGACTAAAATGGCTTAATCACATACATCCTGTCCGAAGTACAGCTTAAACTCCATGCAACTATAGAGAAATTGTTGCAAAAGACAAATTTTTGCTTTTCAGTATTCTTTTGTATTACTGTCCATTTTCACGCAAACTGTGGTGAAAGTCGATACCAGCCCTTTCTGCTTTATAATTCACGTGACAATTTTTAAGATGTAATCTCAAAACTCTAAAGGCTCAGTCTTTTACTGTGAGATGCCATTAAGTTCTGAGGCGTTTATGACTTTTTAATGAGAGAGCTAAATTGCCTTCATACGCAGTGATTTTTGTGCAAATGAAAGCCTTGCAGACTATGAATGTCAAGTAGACCACTGCATATTACTCGGCACATTGTGGGCCACGGGCTGCAGCATTAGGATTCAGACTGACGACCATGTGACGAAGCCGAGCAGTAATCGCCACTATAAAACAATTACAATGTTATGAACACAACTGTATCATTGCAGTATTTGTCCAAAAAAATTATTTGTATCACAAACATGAAACTAAATTGTTGCAGCGCACCAGCCAAACTCTACCAAGTATCTGTACTACTAGATCTTTTTGATCTAGAATGACTAGACAATGGTGTCCAAGTATGAGACACAACCCCAAATAATCTCTACTCCTTCTACTCTTATGTGGATTTGCACAAAATGTTCTCAACTTGTGGCAATTGGCGAATTATGGTGATCAAAATAATAACATATCTGACACATTAGCGAAGTTAGCATGTTCAGAGACAGCTGGTTCTAATCAAATTTATTAATTTCATATATCGTGTTTTCAGATAATAAAAAGCACAACTTCTCTCCATACATTCTTGATAGAGCAAAAAGCTCAGTGCAGCTTTTGTGTGTTAACTTAAAGCTTTACAGATGAGTCATACTGTATCATCATGTGGTCACGCCTGATGTGGAACAAATTTCTTCCTCATGATGCAAACAATATTTAAGACTAGAACGGTTTGTCCTTTACATGGTCTTTTTTGGGGCGCTGCATGAAAGTCATTACCATAGTAACTACAGTCAGAATGAGAGGTGCTCATATGTACGTCAGAATATCTGTGTATTTTTTTAAGTGTGGATTGCAACTCCGCAGCAGTTTGTTGCCACTGAAGTCTGGGTAGTTAAAGGGAAGATATTGTCAATTTGTGGACAGTTAACAATTGATTGGATGCATTGCTTATATCATGTCTTAGGGCTGTGGGCAAACACCACCAGATACTACAGCACCTCTTAGGAATCCTTAGCCACGTATGTAATGATCAGTTAAGGTCATTAAAACCTGAATTTCCCATTAGGATGAATACATTTTGTCTGATTTTATCTTAAATATCAACATTTTTGCAACTTTCCAGATGCGCATTTGCAGCAACTGAACATCATTTCTGAAGGCAGTAGTGTTGATAATGCTATAATAAAATTGTTTCTGTTCACTCAGTAAACCTGTTTTGTAATATATGATAAAAAATGATTTCCTCTGGATCAGCTTTCAAGAGTGTTCAATGGTCGGATGTCAGATCTTTAAATACAAAATTATAAGAGCCGTTTGCTGAGATAGGATCAGACTATCATTACAATGCTGTCCTCTCTCCCATCAGCTCTTATCATTACCATGATGTACCTGAATGAGGAGTCTCTTGGAAAAGGCCACACAAAACAAAGAGTGAGGAAGGAGTGATGGTTCTTTAAATGCAATGCCTCAAGTGGAGGGCAGTGAAGCAAGAAGATGCACAGCATAGGGAGAGATAAACACAAGAGATACAGTGTGAGATTGACGAGTGAAATCAGCAGCGTGATTAATGTGACAGCCTTTGAGAAAAGGTTATGGATCCATGGGGAACACTAATGTCTGTCGGACATGGAGGAGAAACAGAATGGACAACATGGCAGGGGTTCAAAATTACTCGAATTCCCCGTTCTCACGGAGTACTGTAATCTTCAGCGGACTGCTCCTAGAAATATTCACCTTAATGCTGGGTTTATTTTACCTTCTGAAAAATGATTCTGAAAGTCATGATTGAGTGATTCTAACACACTCCAAGGTTAAAGAGTACATGTAAAGAAAGTTAAGAGCTACTGCAGAATTAAAAGACAACCTGCTTCTAACTGACCTCCACAGTCATCTATCCATCCATCATCTACTGTACCACTTAACCTGGAACAACCAGGGTCATGGGGGGCTGAAGCCAATCCCAGCTAATGAGAGGCGGGGTACACCCTGGACCAGATCACCAGTCTATCACAGAGCTGACACATAGAGACAGACAAACACCCACGTTCACACCCATGAGCAAAGTCTATGGACTGTTGTAAGAAGTCGGAGTACTAGGAGACAACCCACGTTATGTGGGAGGAAGTACAACATATTAACCCATGTTATGTAACTCTACTATGTTGTCAGTAAAGCAACATAAAATACAACAAGCATGCATCCACATACACACTATATAGTAACTGGAAACCTACAGTAAAATGACCAATTGCAACTTTTAAATAATACTAAACATTTAGGTTTTGACAAATCATAAGGATGACGGGTTTTCGGTGCAAGTTTATGAAAGTTACTTACATTAGGTAATGGCTGTTTAACACTCAAAACTAGCCTGGTAATCACACTGAATTGCCATATTATTTCATGTTCATTATTCAGCCTGACACTTTGTTCACATTGTAAATAAGAATTATTTAGTTCTGTTTTGCCACTGTTTTTTTCCCATTGTGAATGCCAATGGGAAAATAAATAGCATAGTGTATACAGTAGGGAAATCTGTAAGACTTTTGAATATTAAAATGTAAACAAACAGCAGAACATAATTAAATAGACTGTCACTCATTTCTAGCCTTTACACCTCTTTCACAACAATAAAATAAAACAGAATCAACAAGATTAGGCTCAGTGCTGCAGTATAGTGTGAATGAAGCTTAAATCATGAGCAGTTTTTCAGCACAGCTGAAGAAAGACAAACCAAGCACTAATATCAGACCATACTGTACTGTAGACTGTGACAACCTGTCATCATGACCCTGTTCAGTAACAGTAAATATGGCACAAAATAAAATAAAATAAAAAATCTTATTCCTGACCTGCAGAGGAATAGAGGAGAGAGAGCAAGACTTTTACATTGTGAGGAAAAATCAGAGAAGTCAGTGGCCTGTAAACAGCTAGAGGTTTCACATTATACACACACAGAACATGTCTTCCCAACAATATCAGTCAGTCCCACTGTTGCACTGGGACATGGTTTGTCTTTACTTATTTACTGCTCACTGTGTTAGCCTTTGCTCTAAACAACTTTCTGCCCAGCTCAGAGAGATATATTGTTTTGCTTTTCCCTATTGTCTAGCCCACCCTCAAGCACCTGCAACAATATCCAACTCCCCCACATGAATGCCTTGATGAGAGAATTCAGTTCATCCACTTCCAAATACCATGTGCTCAGGCTGAAAGTACAATGTCCCTTTTAGCAGCCTGTAATCAGGGAGAAGCAGTGGGCTGAAATTGTGTCATTGAGGCTAATTACAGGCAATTAAAAGCCAGTTGTCTGTTGCACTGACATTTTCTGGGAATAAAATGAGGTGCACCGACTGTTCCTTCATATTGCATGGGTTTAGGGGGTGTTTTAGTGGCAGTGTTTATAGGAAGCTCACTGATTTTAGTCAGCAGTCTAATGAGTTAGATCTGCAGGGATGGTCAGCCCGCTGCTAAAATATTGGATGGACTGCCATGAAGTTTTGTACAAATATTGATCGTTCCACAAGAATAAATAGTGTATTTACTACAACCATGATTTTATTTTTTTGTTTAAGGTGAAGTATCTCAAGAAATCTGGACCAATGAAATTAGGTACAGACATGAATATAGCTCTTGGCAATTGGAGGGTATAAACACACTAAAACCTGCCTTAGTGTTAGCATGTGGTATGAATATGTAACAGAGTACATCTTGATATTGTAATACTTAAAGTAGCCATAATAATCTGTTAAAAGCATTGAACTCATAATTGGAAAAAAATATTTGGTTTAAATGAATATCACCTCTTTCTCAGCATATTGATGACATTTTTCAAATGTATAAGTCAAACATGACTTTCATGCGTGTATTTATCAAATTCTTTCCATATCCATTAGCTACACCTATTTAAATTACACTAAGCTTTATTATGCCTGTCTGTAGTAGTGCCTTTGTCTGCTCTACTGATTATTCCTAGCTTTAGTTTCCATTTTTATCCATACTTTGAATTCCTCTTCCATCTCTGTTTAATGGCTCCTATTTAGTTTGTGCTCCAGTGAAGACTGCCTGATGGTGCTGCTGCTTTAGAGATGAGTATTCTGGGGTGAGATGAGTGCAATATGCCCCCTATCCATTATTGATCCGTGATTAACTAGAGTTCAGCTGGGTTGTTGACTTCAGCACACTAAAATAGACCGAGAATTCTTGCCAAAGGAATATCGCTCTTTCACAGTGTTTTCATACATGAAAGACAGTACAAGACATTACAATACAGTACACTACAATACAGTACAATACAGTACAGTACAAGACAGTACAATATTAAAACGTCTTATTAAGGCTGGTTACCAAAGTATTTGGTGAGTTACTAGAATATTTGCTGAAAGTAGCATCAGTGTAAACTTTTGTCAGTGCTTTTGATAGTGATTGTGAAAAGACTGTATGGGTGGTATTGATGATAACAGAGGCCAGAGGTAAGAGAAGCCTGTTAGCTCACCACATCCCTCTTTGACAGTCATCTGTATCACTCAGGGAAAGCCTCCTTGAGACAGCTCTGCAAACACGCTGATCCTGATGCATTTTGACACTGATGGTGCACACAAGCTGACCTTTGGGCTGCTGAGTGCACTCAAACAACACTTGCTGCATGTGTTTATGTCCCAGAGACAGTCTAATGAGGATGTATCTACAGCCAGCCAACTCCAGGAGTGAGTGCCAGGATACAGCTGCTGCCACCAGGGCTCTAATCACAGATTCCTGCCTGACTCATATTGGCTAACATTGTCAGGAGTGGCATTCATGTGGCACAGTAAAAAAAAAAAAAATCTTCTCCAGAAAAACCTGAGATATATAGGACTTAAAGCTCTGAAACTGATTATTGTGATGATACTTAAACTGATAAAATATGTTTAATAAGGTACTGGAACTGAAAACTAGTTATTTTCATTATTGCCTGATGTGTCATGTTTTCAATTATCTATTTATTTTAAGATGTCCGGAAACACTGACAAATTCCCAACACAGTTGACCAGAACCCGAGTGATATCTTCTAGTTTCTTGTTTTGCCCGACCGACAATTCAAAAGCCTAAGATAATAATATACAACCCCCAGATGGAACAACCACATTTTTGCTTGACATGCAGCAAATGCACCTGACTCAGACTCTAATCATGCTCATAACATAATCATGTATCCTAATGTAATCAGTGTTTAATTACGGACTTACAGCTTATTTAACAGTACTGGGAATTGAAGAAGCATAACAGACCAAACACTATTTTCCCCTAAAAACAACCTGAATAACGTTTGGGCAAAATATTCTACTGAGTGCACAACTTCAGAAAACCTTTTAGTCAGTGGTCCACATTGAATATACCCTGAAGGACAGTCAAGTATAAGCACAGAGACCATTTCTGTAGCTTTTTTTTTTATTGCCATTCATGGGTGAGCTTGCGTGGATGTTTGCTGTATCAAAAGAACTGAAGCAGCACTGAGAGCAGCTTTGGAGCCAGCATGAAATCTCAGCGCTGCACTCCACTTTATCTACCCAGAACGATGACGCCCCTCAAGGGAGCTTGGGGGGGGGGGGGGTTACCATTAAATATTCACATGACACTCACAGTACTTCATCTCTGGAGAGGTTTACCTGGACAACACCTGTCCAGTCTTTGTTTTCCATCAGAATGTGTTTTGACATAGAGCTGATCTCCCTGAAGGTCTTCGACCTTGGCATCAAGGGCAGATGCAACTTCTGGTGTGTGTTGTCACTCATGCAGAATATCAAATCCAGGTTCAGAGAGAATTTATACCCATGTAGTTATGTGTTATTTTTTAGGATGGGGTTAGGGGGTACTGGCTAACAGTCAAAGAGCTTTATCAGAATGTCCTTTTGTTTGCACTGCTGAAAACCGATGCATCGAAGTTAAGCTTCTTTGTTTGTCTTCCATGTTGAATGGCTTCTTTTTTATAATAACTGAGGACATATTTAGTCTGTGTGGGAGAGGCAGTGGTGTGTATAAAAAGAACAGTGCTCGTTTACCAGCTCTTCACCTCCAAAAAACCAGCCAAGTGTGTTTTTACCTGTAAAATGCCCTGATGATTGGCTGACAAATTGGGGGTTGAATTACCTGGTTAAAAGTGCAACAGATCTGAGCTAAAAAACAAAAACAAAAACTGAAACCTCATTATTTTGCAGCAGTGACATTGTTTGGGATTTAGTTTGCTCAGCTTTTACTCCCAGCGTCTATGTCCAATAATTACTATCATGCCTTGATTCCCAATTATTCTCCATGCTGGCAGATAGGAGAAATCTATGAAATGGAAACTGTTCTAGCTGAAGTTCGTGCTCTGACGCAAGGGTTTCATTTTCAAGGACAGTATGTGTAGACTCTAATAATCTCATTAATGAGACTTTCCGTTTGCCAATTAGCATTCAACCTTGAAGTTTCACACACAAACAAAAGTCACCATCTGTCAGTACAACTCGGGGCAGCCCTGTGCGGCGATGATGTGCTCACAGCTCCCTAACTGTGTTTGTTTTGGCTGCAGGAACTTCTACTACATCACCATGCTGCGCGACCCGGTCTCCCGCTACCTGAGTGAGTGGAAGCACGTCCAGCGCGGAGCCACGTGGAAAACCGCCCTCCACATGTGTGACGGCCGCTCGCCCACCCAGGACGAGCTGCCCACCTGCTACAGCGGGGACGACTGGTCCGGAGTCACCCTGACAGAGTTCATGGACTGCCCGTCCAACCTGGCCAACAACCGTCAGGTTCGGATGCTGGCCGACCTGAGCCTGGTGGGCTGCTACAACCTGTCCTCCATGAACGAGAGCCAGCGGAACCACATCCTTCTGAGCAGCGCCATGAGCAACCTGAAGAACATGGCTTTCTACGGCCTGACCGAGTTTCAGCGCAAGACGCAGTACCTGTTTGAGCGGACGTTCAGCCTGCGCTTCATCGCCGCCTTCACGCAGATCAACAGCACGCGAGCCGCCAACGTGGACCTGAGCGAGCCTGTGCGCAGGCGCATCGAGGAGCTGAACTTCTTGGACGTGCAGCTGTACGAGTACGCGAAGGACCTGTTCCTGCAGCGCTTCCAGTTCAGCCGCCAAAGGGAGCACCAGGAGGAGCGCCTGAAGAGACGCGAGGAGAGGCGCTGGCTGAGGGAGCAAAGGGAGCAGGGCAGGCCGTGGGCCCCCAAGCACAGAGGGCCCGCCAACAGAGGCGGGAGAGGGGGAGGAGGACTGGAGAAAGGGACTGATGGTGACTTCCCCAGCACCACCGAGGACTACACAAGCCAAGTGGCCCGCTGGTGAGGCTTTGATCCCAGAGAGAGAGAGAGTGAACAGCTGATGGAGACTCCTCACAGACTAGTTTAAACATTTTCCCTTTGACTCTCACACATCCCACGTCTCTCCCTCTCCTGTCTCACCACTAATATGTCTCCTGCATCTGTCTGTTTCTCAGCTTCAGTGTGATCCGAGTGCTCTGCTGCTCCTTTATCAAAACTGCCAAGTCTGTGACTCTCACAGCAGCTCTGCCTTGGAGTGCCCTTTGGTGTCTTAAATCTTTCAATGCTCTTTATATACTATATTCTTTTCTCTCATTTCATTTTTGCCTTGGTTCTTTCACCATTTGTTGAATAAGACAGTAAACTGAGGCAGAAAGGGGGAAAACAACAATCAAAAGAAGCTGCCATAGACTGTGCTGCTTTTGTTTAGTTTTCACATTCACAGCAAAAAAAAATCAAGAATGTCATCAAAGCTACTGTCTTTTAAAACACGCCAGAGATGTATTTGTAGAAGAACCGATCATGGTTGCATGTCACACCTCCACATTAAACTTAGAATCGAGCATAATGATTTCCAGAGGATATACAATGCTGAAAACCCAAGTGAACAAAGAATACAATGTATTTCATTTCCTTTAATTTAATACCAGTGGAAGCTTCTCTAAGGACCATGTATGCATGCAGTACTACTTTTTTTTTTTTTTCCAGCTGCTGTGCATTATATAAAGTATTATTTTCAAAGTGCAACACCTTGCAGATTTTAACGCCTCTCTCAAAGACAATATATGGTGACATGACATTAATCACAGTCACACAGAACAAAATAATCAGTCTTTCCCTGAACTTTTGTTGGTCTGCTATTGGTAGAATAGGCTATTGTTTTTTTTTTTAACCTGAGAAATTGGAACAGAATGTATCTTGATCAGCAAGAGAGGGGTATATTATGTTAAAAACAAAATGTTGGTAAATAGTACAGGTGATGAAACCAACGTGCCAGTGTGGCTTGAGTGTGGCTTGACTGTGAATGAGATGATCAGCATTCAGCGCTCACGGCCCTCCCCGTCACACTGGCTGCTTTTACATGTTTGTAGAGCTGACGGCAGCTGCACTGTGGGCAGCGAGAGCTCTCTAATGCCAGCAGAGTGCCAGCCCATAAAGACCAGCCTCAAAGCAGAGAGTTGAGAAATAAAACATAACTGTCGATTCTTCTGCCTGACAGTTGTCGGTCCAATCAGCGAGGCTTTACAAGAGGATGAAAGAGGGTTTGCTTTTATCTGGTTAAATGGGGTTCACTGCTTCTTTATATGCATTTTATCTCATATTCACTCAACATCCCAGCTTTGCTCCCTGCAAATGAAACATTAAAGTCATATAGCTGCTGCTGTTTTGACAGTAATTTCTCGT
This sequence comes from Mastacembelus armatus, assembly GCF_900324485.2. Lineage (NCBI taxonomy): Eukaryota > Metazoa > Chordata > Actinopteri > Synbranchiformes > Mastacembelidae > Mastacembelus > Mastacembelus armatus. The sequence goes on along the minus strand of NC_046653.1, from coordinate 15,266,481 downwards.
TTCTTCTTTGATTGCAAATACTGATAAAATACCTCAGATTGCACAATTTTCTTTCTTTTGTTTTTTGGTTGTTTTTTTTTTTGTCTTGTTTGAGTGATTCATCCAGCTGGTACAGTAAATATATTGAATGAGTTGAGGCCCAGTTGTTCAAGCTCATTGAGTGCACTTATGTCTATATGAATTCAGCGAGTGTGTGGATGGATGGGTATGAAGAAAGACGAGGTATATAGCACAGTGATAACACTGGATCAAGTGTTTCAAGTGTAGCTTCCAGCTACAGTTCTGAATACTACAGTTCTGAATACCGAATCATTCTGTGTTTACTTTACTTGCCATTAGTGATGTAGCAGTGAAAGAATATATTGTGGACAATTTGATTTAATCTCACATGAAAAGCAGTATATTAAACTTTGGCAATAAAATTGTGCCTGCATTTTATGGTGCTTCATACTTTTACTCTAGTGAAACATAAACTTCACTACATTTATTTGACAGTTACAGTTGTTAGTCTACATTGCCAACTTTACATGCACCATTAAATTGTTGCTTATATGCTATTGTACCATTAACATTTTTTGTTATATTGAATGGAATGTATATATTCTGCTTAATTAGGACATGTATGGTTGCTAATACTGTAATAATACTTCTACTTGCCATTAAAGTCCCTCGAAATATGAATTAGTTGTCTAAAGCGTTAAATAATATGAGTAAATAATCAATGTTAAAGTTCGGAAAACAGACTTCTTTAGCCTAACTCACATCATCAAGACTGTGAGTGTGGCTTGAACAGTGGTGGAAGAACTATTCAGATCATGTACTTGAACAAAAGTACCACTATATAACAACATAAAATATGCTGTTAAGAATAAATGAACTGCATTTAAAATCCCTCCAAAGTACAGAATTGTCTACTAAATGTGCGTAAAATACCAAAGTATAGGTAGTGGTTATGAAGTAAAATGGGGCCTAGTGACTGATTTATATGGCATTATTACATTTTTAATACTGATGCATCAACTAAAACATCGTTTTAGAATTCTTGATGTAGAGCTAGTTTTTAAGCTCATCAAATGTTTTTATGTACCGTAGATCATGCAAATATAGTAGAGTAAAAAGTAAAAACGGTATATGCCCCAGAAATGCAGTGGAGAAAAACTATAGAGTCTTTTAAATAAAATAAAGTAAGTACCTCAAAATTTGACAGTACTTTAGTAATTAATTGCTCTCATGAACTGTATTTGAAGAGGACAGAACAGAGTTATTGGTAATGTTATCACCGTCACCTGTGCTTTCCCTAATATGACAGATGTAACAGGGTCTGTGGTGAAAATGATCCTCGTGTCATATTCTTACATTTACTCAGGTAAAGAATATGGGTACTCCTTCAGCCACACTGTGTACTGCGGTGTATTGCCTCTAATGTTCACTTTACTGCTGTTGGACTACGGGAGGATTTAAAATGGCATTTGCCAAAAGGGCATTTATTTTAAAAATTTCAGCTGTGTGACAAGCTGTGGGAATTACAATGTTCCCTAGTGACAGATGGCATGAATACTGCATGAACAGCAGAGGTGCCATATATCTATTAATGAAACACTGATGAAACACTTCTTCTAGTGATGTAAATGTGCTAAAAACCCACGTTATATTGTAAATGTGTGTGTGTGAGAGTGTGTGTGTGTATTATTGTAAATCAGTCATTAACCATGCATTTCTTGGTTTGGAATATTCAACAATGTGGAAAACACATCAACTCATGAAAGACTCATTTACAGAAGTCAGGGTCTATTTCCAAGTTGCATATGGCACTTCCTGTTTTATGATTTACGTATATCAGCCCTCACTGTTTATTCCATGTCTGAACATCAAAAAATATAAGTTCAACAGCTGAAAGATAATAAATAAAGTGAGAATATGGTGTTAAAAATTAGGCTTTTTATTTCTGTGATTTCTGAACGTTTGCTTCACCAAATGATGCCCTAAAAACTCCATCAATTTAGAAAGGTGAAAACACTCAGACTGTGGTGTAAATAATGTAATAAATAAAAGCCCACATGCATTTTCACTCTAAATTATACTGCCATTCCCAGAAATGTGTGACATGCCACTTTGTTAAAGGAAGATTTTAATGAACTTGTACTGCCACTCCATGAAAGCTCATTTCTGTGTGAAGCTGATTTATCTGTATTTATGTGTTTTGTTACATGATTTTACCTGTTGCTAAAGAATGGCTTTGCCTGATGGAAGATGCCAGTGTCACCAACAACCTCAGTGACAATGGAAGAGAGCCTTCTAAGTGTAAGAATTTCTATGTACATGTTAAAAGTCTTGTGATGAAATGAACAGTCTAAAAGCCTTTTGGCGCGTATTTTTGGCGTGTATATTTAATCACTTTTCTTGTCAGACTTGAAAAAAATGAGTGAATTCTGCTTACAATATAAGAAATAAATGCATTGAATGGCTATAACATTGTTGTGCTTGTTTTTATGCTTTCCGTCTACTGTATAGACAGTTAATTTTAAAAACTTAATTCAGATATACTGTATTTTTCTCCAACCATCTTTCAGGGCACCGGAGCTGGGAATCTATCTCTGAATATATAAACAGAAGAGAATTGCAGCCTGTCAATAAATCTTATAAATACTACATATCAGCCCATATATATACATTTTAAAGTAAAGATTTGGTGGTTACTTAAACTTGAACTGAGCAATATGTTTGATGAATGCAAAAAAAAAAAAAAAAAGATATTTGCAGGTGTTTTCCAAGAATTTATTTTTCCCAGATGTGTAAAACTTATTTTAAAAAATTACTTTGTGAATGACCTCAAAAATTCCATAAGCAACTCCAACCTAAATTGTATGCTGAGTAGTCAGTGTGATGCTATAGTTTTTGTCCGTATTTGATGTATGTCTACAGGAGACCTGGCTCATCATCTGCCTCACTGCTTGTTTAATAGGAAGGGAGATATAAGGGCAGTCCAGTTATTAAAGTCTACAACTATGATATGCAATGAACTTAATAGCCTAAATAAATCTTTTACAGCCAGTTCCACACTATACATATAATTAAAAGTCTTTTGAGATTATCTGAACTGGGGAGAACTGAGATATTTCTCATGTGTTTTCTAGCCACTGTGTCAAATAAACCGAACATCAATGAGACCCACTTCACCTCTACCTGTGTCCAGGCATAAATAACGCCTGGGAATGAGATGTTAATTTATGGCCATGACTTAAAAACATGTGGGCACAAGATATTAAAGGGTGGTCACACCTTCATAATGTGTGACAAATATATACTAATATGTGGCCACGCCTTAATTACATGTGGGAAGAAAGATATTAAGTAGCCATGAGATATTATGTTGTGGCCATAGCTTCATAGGGTGTTGTAATGAGATCATACATGTCCCAGATGTGACATCAAAACAATTTTTAACTAATCAGTGTTAGATAGCATGGTGAAATGCTACAAGTGAAATATGTTGCTACAGCTTTTGCTTAAGACAGAACTAGTTTTATCAGAGAAGCTTTGATAAAGACACCTCAGAAGTCCAGAGATCTCATTCTGCTGCTGTACCGAGCACTGATTGATGTGACTGAAGTTCAGTGATGAACTCATCCTCCACTTGTATACTCATTGGCCCTTTTTTCTAATGAAACAGCACCTCCAGAGAAAATGATGATACTATACAGGCTTCTAGCGATGAGTAGAACTGAACCTTTCTCTTTGTGTGTACTATGAGTAAAAAATACACCAATATTTAATGGTACACACATGCAAAGATTATGAAAAGCTATTTTATGTTACAATCGAGATGGGGTGGGGGGTATGAGAAGTAAAAAAGAATAATTTACTCTTCAGAATATCTATCCTAAATTTAAGTCAAAATGGTCCAGTGTGCAGGACACACTAAAATCAGTGAGCAATTGGTGAAATAATTGAAAATGTTAATAGATGCCGACTATTACCAGGTCAGCAATATGTTCATAATAAAAGCCCTATTTCTCCAGTTAGGCTGCAGGCAACAATGCAGAGACTGTAACATTGACACAAACACCATATTATAGTAAAATATCCAGTAGATCATGCTAAAGTGCGTACTAGCAAATGTTTTTCACATGGTTAAATAGAAGAAGAGGTGCTTTCTGAAGTAATAACTGCCCTCCTCCAGTTCTCTTCCTAACAAAAAAAACAAGAACTGTAGCAGCACCAGGGAGAGCATGAGAAATCCATTAGGCAAATATTCATGCAAAAGAAATCAAGGACCTCACAAACTACAGTGCAGCTTAGATTGGTAATGGCTTCCTGAGAGGCATGTGCTGTGTGTAAAGGTTTAGAAACAGACACGTTGAAACTGCACCATGTCGAGGTCTCCAAACCTGTAAATGAATACAGGACGACAAGGTGCACTTATCTGTAATTAATTTGACACTTTGTTTGGGAACGAAACAGCGGGGAAATAATGTTCAAGGTTGGTAGAGAGCAGTAAGCCTGCAAATGGGTGCTATGATGCATTACTTCAATATAAAACTAGAAATACTGTTCAGTGTGAGCAAAAGGTCTTTGGAATGCAAGACGTTCAAAGATAACAAATGTTTACACAACAAGCCCTGAAGGTTACAGAACTATCCAGTGTATATGATTTAGAGACTGTATTTATGTACAACCTTTACAGTAAAAGCATAACTTGTCACTACTTTCATTGGGATAAAAGGAAAATTCCCATTGTTTAACCACAAAGGACAAATAGAAAAGAACCTGCAGTGTTAATAGATGTAAAATTAATCACACTTAAGGGAATAGAAACAAATTCTAAGCAGTTCAGCAGCAGATGGGCTTCTTTCAAATCCAGCAGTAAAACCACAGTTTCAAGCATATAAATCATGAAACTATCATTGAACTCTGAATTCTGGAATGTTTTTCTTTTTTTGTCTGATATTTTTCAAATGTTTTTAAAGTTAATAAAGTAGAAGTACAATTCCAGGAATAGTTGTTAAATATTTAATACTAATATTTTCACCCCAGACTCAGAAGAGCCAACAGTCTGATGAGTTCCATGTGTTTTTGACTAAATTTGTTCAGAAAAACTGAAGTTAATTTCAGTTCATTAAGAGACTAAATGTAACTTCAAACATGTCTGTATTTGTTTGGGAAACAGAAACCAAGATATATGAACCTTACTGCAAATAAATGTTATTTCAGGCACAAAGGTCTGTACATACAATAATCTTCTTTGACATTTATCTAACACTGTATAACCCTAGTAACTGTGCTATGTAAGTTATGTAACTAACTTTTCGGCATTATCAAAATGCATCATATTATAACCAATAACTACTGTATATACTTGGGCCAAATGTGTTATGAGAAGGTTCATAATGTACTCATCAAACTTTACTGTCATTTTAATAAAAATTATAAGATTTAATGAACTAAATGCCTGTATACTTCTTTCTTTACAGTCATGGTAACAATATAATGCAAATTTTAAGTTATTTATATAATTAGTGAGCAAGCTCCAGCAGATCCCTGTGACCTTGGTTAGAAATAAGCAGCTATAGATAATGGATGGATGGATGGATGGATAATTAGTAAGAGTGGAAGCTAAGCTGCTATTGTTCCCTCCTACATTAAAACTATAAGTAAAGCAAAGAACTTGAATAAAGAAAAACACATTCAAGAATAAATATCCTGTATGTCAAACCTTTTACAGATGGACAACCAATAAATAAGTAGTGTTTGTCATAAAGGAAAGACGTTAGATGATGCCTAGTAACACTACATAGATGATAATCATGGAAAAATAGATAGAATTAATTACTGTACTCTCTGGATGCTGTAGTTGACTGTAATTTACTGTCAAATAATAGAAAGAAAAAGTGTAAAGCATAGTCTTCCTGCAATAAGTAGACAGAACAAATCGCAACTCTGCTCTGCTGATACTTTTTCCTTTTGCAAAAGCAGAAGTAATTATAGAGAAGGCATGTTCGGACTCAGAAATAGCCACACAATTACAATGTAAATGTTCTGAATATTTTTATTTCTCTTCCCGTGAAGCATGTTTGTGCTGCTTTGGGGATGCTTACAGATGTAATATATTTACAGTACTGATTTTCTATGACATTATTTTAATATTTTCACTTATTTCAATTATTTTCAACTCAAATAAACATACATTTATGCAACAAGCTAGATAAGTGAAGCTAATGTATGAAAATGTACAGCAAAACCTTTTATTCAATGTATGTGGTACTTTCACCCTGAAATGCAGCGAAATGTATTAAGGTCAGCACTTCATCCATTGCAGCAAGTAATTTGCACATAGATACTGTGTCATTCTGTAATATGAGGATGCATGTATGACTTGAAAAAAAAAAGTGTTGCTAGAAGATCGTGCTCTACTTTCACAGTCTTCACTGTCAGCACAAAAACCAGCTCCTAAACTCACCTCACCCCCTCCTGTTGAGCCTCTGGGTCTGTAAGATTTTTGAAAATATATTTTAGAGAAGACTGACATCTACTGGGCTTAAGATAGAATTTCAACTTTTCTCCATTGATTGTTCAACTGACAAGATTTTTCATGTTTTCCTTTACAGCAGAAATATATAGAAATATGATAGAAATAGCCTGACTCCTTTTCAAACAAATATATTTTGTGACACATAAAATTGCCTCTTTTACAGTTTTCCACTACTGGAAGTGTTGGAGTGTTGCACTCAGCAATAATTTTAGAAGAGACCTACATTTACATTTTTATAATTAAAATTAGGGAAATCTGTAAAAATAAGGGGTACCATAGAAGTTCATTTCATAAATGTTATGAGCAAGCCTTAAGATGTTAGCTTTTCCATTAACCAAAAACACACAGTTGGGAAGTAATGCCAAATGATACTAAATGAAGTGTAAATAATGTGTGAAGAACAAACAGGGTCACGGTTAAGGGGAAAAAAGCATGCATTGCTGCATTTGCTTTGTTCTTATATCTGACTCACACTGACAGTGACATTTCCCTCAAAGGGAGCAATATGGTGACCATTTCCCTGCGTCATTTGATGCCACAGTGCCTCAGTGTGACAGATCGGGATAAACAAAGGAAAGGAGGAAGAAAGGAGGAAATAGATCAATTAGTCCTAACTGGTGTGTGTGTGTGTGTGTGTGTGTGTGTGTGTGTGTGTGTGTGTGTGTGTGTGTGTGTGTGTGGTGAATATTAACAAAAGCTAATGACAGGTAATAGAATGGATAAAATGTTGCATTCACTTGCATTGAATTTCCTGTTATCTGTCAGCTGCTACATTCAAAGGTTGGTGTTTTTTAATTACTAAATGAATTTATTGGGACATTTAGACTTTATTAGAATATAATTTGGTTCAAAATGAATGACAGGAAAAACATGCAACTGAAGTATAGGATACTTTATATAGAGTCTAGCACAGATAAGGAAAAGCATACTGTCCATGTAAGTAGCTGCAAACATAAAGTTATTTTTTAATTTTATTGCAAAATGTTATTAAACATAAAATCTCATTCCCTTCTCTCTCCCTCCCCTATCTGATTTTATCTGGGTTAGACATCTTATTTGACCTTGAGCAGAACCACGTGATAAGGCCGGTGTTAGTGTATTTGTTGCTTTTTCTTCTGACTACACAGAACAACATTTCTCATTACAATTCTTACAAGCTCTTCTATTATTATTTCTTACAGGTTACAAATTGATAGATAATTAACTTTTTAGGCTAAATGGAATATTTCATCATCTAAAATGCAAACGATTGTTAATTACAAACGATTTATATGATTGTATCTTGTTAATTTCATATTTGTGTTATATTTTATTATTGTATCTCTAAACTATTCCAGAAAACTCGCATGTTTTCGTTGCTGTTCCCTTGGTAACAAGCAAACCCTTGCCCTTTTGGCTTACTGGCATTCATTTGGATCGTACCACTTTGCATTCATAGGGGTGACATTAGGAGGTATAATTATATAATTACTCTTTTTACAAACAAACATTTAGCGTTCAAATCAATTTCATGCACATGAGGTTCTTATAATGTTTTATATTCCTGTGAATTATTTTAATCGCCGTATATTAAATTGTTGTTATGACAAAGATTCTCAGCGCACCTCGGAAAAACCCCCTCATCACGCTCATCTGACGACTGTACAGTAAGCTGTCAAAAGCTTGTTGCTCAAATCTGAGCACTACAACAAAGTAAAGAAGAACTGAGGCAGAGCACGTAGACGAAATAACAAGATTTAATTGTGCGAACAGAGTGAGACCAGTATGGGTTGCGGAACAGACGTTTAGGGGGCACTTGACATCTTGTTTTCGGTAGTTCAGTGGGGCTGCCGTGTCGTCTGTCCTAGCTGGTGCGTGATTGCTGTATCCTCTGGGAAGCGGTTCATCCGTGATGATGAGGTAAGCAGGTGCACGCCTCGGCTAATAATGTGGCTAACGTAAACTAACAAACGCTCCTGTTCATGTTCTCTGCATCGTTAGCCCATGACAGCCGTGTCTTCATTTTGCTAGCTAGTATCTGTCATTAGCTAGCTGAAGTAGCTCGGGATGAAAATGCAATTCAGAGACTAATGTTACACCAACGCTCCGAAGTAGCGTCTACGAAGATTTTTTTACGCTGCCATAACGTTAGTGTCCGGTTAGTTAATGTCGTAAAGTAAAAGTAGCAATATCACACTGTAAAATACTCGCTTACAAAAAAGTGTTAGCTAACTGAAATGTAAGTGTAATCAGAAAAATGTTTAGTCAGGTGTCAATAGTAAAAGTACTCAGGGCAGAAACGTATACTGTACTACTATACATTAATATAACAGCTACAGCATTTTAATGTTGTAATGTAACATTATTATTATTGAAGTGCAGCTAATTTTGTAGTTTTATGTATGACTGAAGACAAGTTAGTCTCATTTATCTCCAGATTAGATTTTGAAATGATTAATTTATTGTTTGGTTTGTAAACAGTTGAAAGGAAACTGCATATTTAAGAAGCTGGAACCATGAAATAGTTGGCATTTGTACATGAATAATATAGACAAAGGCAATTATCATAGTAGCTGCCAATTAAATTTTCTCATTTGACTAGGCTAATACTTTCTTCTGTATATAATCTGTAATAAAGCATTTTACATATTTCAAGTCTTCATAAGTTTTGTATGCAAAAATTTTATTTTGTAAAGTCTAATCTAATCTACATGCTGCTGTCAAATAAAATATGGAGTAAAAAGGAAGGAGGATGCAGCAAAACATAAATATAAAGTGCCATAAAAAGAAAATTTAAAGTCCAGGTATCTTAAATAACTACAGTGCTTGAGTAAATATAGGCCTTATTACACTGAGAGATAAAGGGTCAACTGCCAGTAGTGTCCTGCTTCAGGCTGTGCAGCAATTTTTTTTTTTTATATAGCACATCAGCTTCTGGTTTTCCATTGGCCAGTTTCTGACTGGGAGGGTCTTCCCTCAGGCCGGCAACCAGGCAGGAAGGGGGTGGCTGGAAATGTTTCAGCTAGAGTTGGACACACAGTCTACTTTTACTGAACTGAAAATCCTTGGTCACTAAATCCACTGGACAGAGAGGGAGATAAAAGCTGTTCTTGTGGTCATTGTCTTTGCAGGTTAGCTAGTCAAAACTTGTATTTCTGGACTGTGTTCTTGGTCTGGGCCAGAAGTTCTTTAGTGCAGCTGCAGCATGAAGTGAAAGAGGTGGGTTTTCTTGCTTGGTTTCCTGACTTGCGGCTAAAGGAATTTGCTGCAGAATGCTGAGGGATAGCAGTAAGCAGTGCAGCCAAGAGACTGTTACAGTTAAAAACAGCAGGGTTTATTCTGAATCTGTGCCTTTGGAGTCTTTTTACATAATAGACGATGTTTGTTACTCTCAGTGGAGAAACTGTACAGATTTATTACAGATGTATCCAGCTCTTGGGTTACTATTGTTTCTGCCTGTTCAGCAACTTCCTGTGTGTTTTACTACTTAGCGTACAGGTCTGACTACTGTCTCCTGTATTTAGCTTAGCTTAGTCCTGCTTTCCTTGTGTTCTGTACGTGCTTTGTGTATCCTAGAGTCAGCATATCACACTGTAGCAATTCAGCCCTAGGTGTTTGTGTCATCCCACATTAGCAAATAGAGAGCAACAGTGAGAGAGAATGAGCAGTGTAAAGTACAGAATTTACCACAGTAAAACGTATGATTGCAGTGAACTGCATTTTTAATTGGCCATCTGTTTTAGTGAATACTGATTAACACACTTTATTACAAATGTAGCATAATGCACATATTATGACTATAACTTTATTGATTTATTGATCACTATGACACCACTCAGCTACACATGCCAGGCCAGCAGAATAACTATGGCTCTGTGTACCATTTATGGTTTTTTCAAAGCAGCATGGTCTCTAATATAAAAGTAAAAATGTGCAGAGACAGTGTTACATGGATTGATACACAACAAACATCGGTACTTTTATAAAGTTGAAAATGGTCAATTTAAATACTGGACATCTGTATTATATGCCAATTAGCTACCATTAGCAATGTTAGGCAGGAATGAGAGTTTAATAATGCAGTGGATGCTTTTGCTGACAAAATAATGAAATATATAAAGATAATATATAAAGAAATATCTCATTCACAGTGATTACGGTCCGTGTGCAACAATGATCCCTAGGCGGAGCAGATCCGATAACGCAAATGGTAGTGATTAAACGAATATTCGAGGCGAAGAATTTGTTTCAAGGATTTTTTTTAATCGAGTTTCAAATTACTCGAGTAATCGTTGCATTCCTAATAATTACGCTAAGTAATATTTATTACAGTTTGAAGAAATAACATGAAATACCAGGACTGTTCAGACATTATTGAATGTAGTTCTATTTCAAATGTATATTAATAATATGATAATTATAATGGTTGTTTGTATACAGTATCATTAATGTACGTGTGTTTTTGTCTTTCAGATCCCCAATAGGAAGTGCCTTTAAGAAGATACCCACGACTTGATGTTGGTGTGTGTACATGGCCTGTCTATGCTTTCTTTAAGGCCAAACTCATGCACCAACTCAGGATATCTCAGATGTAAACTGTTTGCCACCCCTTTGCTCTCAAATTTAGCATCTAAAGAATGCTAAAGTAGAGTGATAATATATGAGAATAATCATTTTTAGTTGAGTGGTGTTTTCTCTGCGATTGACCAGCAATCTGATCTTTCTGCACCAGTGGATGGAGGATTAACCAGGTTGTTTTAAATGAGCACTTTGTACATACAGTTAACCTACAGCTTTTAGTTTATGAGGCGCATGACTGACTTTTAAAATTTAATGTATGCTTAAAACTTTCGACATGGCGTTGAACATTTCTTCAGTAAGGGACACAAAATGGCTAACTCTGGAAGTCTGTCGACAGTTTCAGCGGGGAAACTGTTCTCGTACTGATGAGGAATGCAAATTCGCTCATCCGCCAAAGAGCTGCCAAATTGAAAATGGTAGAGTTATTGCCTGCTTTGACTCACTGAAGGTAAGAATTACTGCACTCACTGTATTACCAGTGACAGCTAATGATACTTTTCCATGTGTAATTTTTTTTTTTGTGTAAAGAAATACAAAATGTAAAACTTCCCATAATTTTCCATATTGGCATCCGTGTCCCTTAATGAATGGCTTCTTTGTTGTATTTTGCCAAATATAGATTGAAAATACATTCTTACATGTATTTTTTCAATTTTACTGTTTTTTTCAATTAATGAAATTCCTCATTTTGGTGCAGGTTTCATTCAACAGTGCGACTTCACAGATATTATATATAGCCATATAGCCAGGTGAACCTGCTTACTTACTTATAACAAGACATGGGTTAGGGTGTGAGTTTGATAAAGGCTATATTTTATCTTATATGTAAAACCATAAATCTTCTATTTTTCCTCCCCATCCTATCTTCTATTAGAAATTCTCTGGTGTTGCTCCAGTGGTTGTGAAATTATAGCAAACACCACACTTTTCTAAAACATTAAATAATAAAATACCTGTCAGATGTTATTATCACTTATCTAGTGTGGACTGTAAAATTTCTTTCTAGCAGCCAGTTGGATTGCAGCCAGTTTATTCTCCTGTTTAAGTCCAAAGGCTGTCTTAATCCACTCTCACACATTTTCTATCACAGCACAATACAGCTGTGCCCCCTGGATTATTCTCATGTAGAGTCTTTGTCTTATCTCCTCACTGGAGGCAGTTTATACACAGCTTGTCTGTGCTCCAGTGGTCAAGAGCCTGAAACTACTACCACACTGTCGGAACCTTATTCCTTTATCTAAAAACAACATTCATTGTTCATCTTGAATATTGTTAAATGGATTGTTAAGGAGAAGTGATGATCTTAATTTAAACAGTAAGTAGTCAGCACAGATGTTCATCATGGGAAGTGTCATGTTGTTGCTTTAACTTCCATTAAAGTGTTTTACCATTAAAGGTGAGAAACCTAAAAAACCTCATTAACATGCTGTAAAGCCTGACACTGCTGTGAGGATGGAAATAAGAGGCCAGCTAGCAAACCTACAGCTGCTGCAGCCATATAAAGAAGCCACAGCTCTTCTTTATAAGTAGGGTTTTGTTTAAAGAGTTATTTGAATATCTGTTATTGACATCTCTACTGGTATCTTGTTCATTGGTGAAAACTCTAACTGTGACCCTCTCTATGTACATTTTTTTAAAGACAAATAGAACTAGTTGCCCAAAATATGCTTTCCTAACAAATGTTGTCTTTCTGTTAATCATTTTGACTTATCTCCTAATGACCTTCTATTGCACGTGATTTGTTCATTTTAGATTTGTGGAGAAGAAGTAGAGATCAAAACAATTACTGCTGCATTTTAATATACACACACACACACTACCCCTCACAGAGATAACATTATTATACCAACGAATGTGCACATGGTTTTGTGTTGTAGCTTGTATCCCAAGACATTCATAAGGGGAGTCGTGAAAACTAAGATCAAGCGAAGGATGATAAATGCTCAACTTTTTCGCTGTAAACTTTGTCTCGTTTACCCGCAGTCATTTCTTGTGGCTTTCTCTCATGGCTGTTTTATGGTACACAGATTTTACAGAGAGAGAGGCAAACCTGCTCATCACTCTCTTTCATTGAAGTCAGCAATAACCTTCCTTCTGTCCTTTAAGTAGAAGTTTTGTGCAAATTATGTCTCTTATAAGGAGCAGATCCTGGCAACCAGTCCACATAAAACTATCCTCTGTAAACTAAGATAAAGTTAAATATTATTGTGACACAGTAGTCAGGGGGCACCTTCCTCCCCTCTGAGTTTGACTGAAGTCTTCACACCTGTGGCATATGAACTTATTTCCACAGTAAATGTTTCAGCACAGGTGAATTCTTTGTTGTTGGCACTGTATCCTATCCTAAACCTATGTAGATGTTCACTCAAAATAAGTCATATAAATCTCATGAGGGAAATGCAGGGGAATTAGTTCTTGATGAAAGGATTTGAATATGTAGGACAGAAGAAGCTAACCTCTCATTGGGCTAATGCAGATGCTTGATTGACAGAAATTATGTTAGTAGGCTAATTTTGAAGTCTAAAAGAAAAGGATAATACTCCAACTTAATAACCAGACTGTTGAAATATGAAGCAAATTACCACTGGATTCCCACAGCTGGCAAGCTCAGGGATATCTTATGTAGCCCATGAGCCTTTTCTTAACTTCCCTCATAATAGTTGCAGTATTGTCATAAAGGGAGCACTGTGAGTGGATTTCGGGCTGGTTTTCATCTCAGTTATACTCTCTACATTTATATCAGATTGATCTACAACACACCATTTATGACCCAAGCAAATGTCAAGTGCCAATATGGGAAATTGTGTTTCCATTATGTAACAGGATGAGCAGTATAACCATGGAGGTTGAGATGATGGATAATTATGTTGAATGTACATGAGAATTCTCATCTTAATTTAAACCATTTTACACAATAAAAGTCACTGTAGTATATTTAAAATTGTTTTTTCTGACATCCAGCTGTGATCAGATACTGAAAGGTCACACACAGATCGCAGCAGGTTAAGTTTTTTTCCCACAAATATAAACCAACGCTACAGTTGAAAAATGGTGTATCACATTAAAATGTTTCACACAGTTGCCTTTTGAAGCCTTTTTGAACTTTTAGATGAGCATGATTGTATTTTAAATACATTGATGAAAATAGTACTGTTTGGCACTGACTCCAAACCATATATTAATTTAAAACTGATCCCAAACTGGGATTCCTCTGGTCAAGATGTTTAAAAATGGAAACCATGTCACACAGTAAGATGGCTGTATGTGTGGTCCCAACAGTCATTAAACCATCAAAACTAAATTGATTAAAAAAAAATTGTAGGATTGTGCCTCATCTCCATGGTGCTTAGGAGTATTGCAACACTACAGTTCTCATATTAAATCCTATTGAATATTGTAATGAGTCTCAGGAAACTTAATCTGACGACATTTCTACAGCTATCAGTTATGCTGATAAAAATGGGTTTTTTTTATTGTCTCTGAATTAAGGGCCGATGCTCAAGAGAGAACTGCAAGTATCTCCATCCGCCTGCACATTTAAAAGCCCAGTTGGAGATAAATGGGCGCAACAATCTCATCCAGCAGAAGACAGCAGCAGCCGTGCTTGCCCAACAGATGCAGCTCATGATCCCTGGACACAGTCTTCAGCCTGTGGTAAGACCCTCATAATCAATCTCACCCTTTAGTTTTTTGTGTTATGGGAAAATGCTGGTCTATCATGCCTCGCCTCATAGACAGCATTTAATTTTACACAGGGACTTGGCGCAAATACTGGTCTTGCTTATGGTTCATACATGACACCTTTGAGCCATGGAATGAGCCTCCTTCCCTCAGACATCATCCCCAGCACCCCAGTTCTTGTCTCTGGGAGCCCACCCGTCACGGTCCAGAGTTCATCTTCGTCTTCTTCTTCTGCTTCTTCTCCTTCACAAAAGCTGCAGCGCACAGACAAACTAGAGGTAATCAAGCACCACAGGGAATTATTTAACATAAAAAAATATTAGTAATTATGCAGGTATAGACAATCTGGCCAAATGCAGAGAGCTGATTTCTCTTGCTGTCTTTATGATTGCTCCTCTCAGATTTGTCGTGAGTTTCAGCGGGGAAATTGTGCAAGAGGGGAGACAGATTGCCGTTTTGCTCACCCCATTGACAGTCCGATGATTGACACCACTGATAACACCGTCACTGTTTGCATGGACTACATCAAGAGCCGCTGCTCCAGGGAGAAGTGCAAGTATTTTCACCCGCCTGCACATTTGCAGGCCAAAATCAAGTCCAGTCAACAACTATTGACTCAGCCAACCGTGGCAGCCCAGGCCACAGCTGCAGCCGTGGTAAGACGGAGACTTACTGATCACTCAAATTTGTTTTAGCTTGCAAAGAAGCACCTCTAAACATTGTTTATATTCACATATGTGATCAAGAGGTTTTGGTCATAAATGGAAAATCTGCTTTGTGTGACTTTCTTATCTAATAATTGAAAACATAACCTGTTTTAAGTTCATAGTTGTTTATCAATACAAATGTAAAATTAAAACACATTATAAAGTAGGATGAAATGAATGGAGATCAGATACAGAGGTTTAGTTCTTGAGTATTAGAAGGCATTCCAATCAAATTGTCAAATAGCTCATTCAGTAGTTTAGATATTGCTGAAGCAAGAGCTTGACCATACCATAGAGTGTGATTTACTTAATTACTAATCTCGGTGATAAGTACCTTCATGGAAAACTGCACAAAGGAGCACAAAGTGATCTATTATACACTTAAGATCCACATCAGTTTTCCCCTTTCCTAAACCCTAAATATATTGTAAAATTAACCATATTTGCTCTGATGTGCTTTCTTACCCTTCACAAACTCTGTCATTTTTCATATGCATCATGTTTTTTGTATTTTGATTATGTTTTTGTTGCATGAATTTTAAGTATGCATTTTTATGCATGTACAACTTTTAGGAGAAGAATAATCTGTCATGAAACCAAAAGCCTAAGGATGAAAATAGTAAATGCAGCTCACCATTTTGTGCTTTGTACAGTACCATTGGATACATGGTCATTTCACCTGCTCGTATGTGATTTTGCTTTAAGCTAAGTCTCACAAAACCAAGTCAATTTTCAGTTAACAATAGCTTTCTTAGCGCTTACTGTCTATAACATTTTTACTTTCTTTAAAGCTTTAAAAACAATATCCAGTGTGTATTCTATAACAATTAAACATGTGTTTATAGTTAACCCACTCAGATTAAATAACATTGACAAAGTGTACACATAATGTAAAGGTGTACAGGATTGTACTTTGTCATTGTAAAGTTGGTTGCCATTAGGTGTATCTATTGACCTATGAATTCAGGTGTCTTTAGTTAATGCATCTCTTAATCAGTTATTTTGGTTTTTCTGCATGTATATTGTGCTTTATGTGGTAAACTACATTCTGATTATTTTGTTTTGTTTTCCCCCTCCCACCGATCCACAACGCTGTCCCCCATGATGCACCTCTGCTTGCTGTTACCTGTATGTTAATACGCTTGAATCCCATTGGCCCACTGCCATCATGTGCTCGCTGCCTGCTATTAAAAGACTCAGGCGACTGCCAAAGCAATGAAGCGACCCCTCGAGGCAACTGTAGATCTGGTATTTTCACCTTTTGCTTTGCATGCAGCTATTAATTCAACTGTAATAACTTTTGTTCATTTTTGTCACTGTGGCTTATTCAAGTCTCATATAGTCTTTATGTCCACAGTCATCATCAGTGTTTTTAGGTGCTAAGTTGACAAATATATTTTTAAAATTTTGGTGAATACATTATTCTGTTTATATCTGTATCCTACAACTGTGCTTGATTTTTCTCCATCACTGTTAATTTGTAGTTGTAAATACTAAACATTAAATGTGTGTGAAACATGCTGAACAGAGATGGGAGATATGGGAAACTGTAGTGTTTTATGTCTCCTCTTGTTACTTTTCAGGCTTTTCCCCACAATATCCTCCAACCCCTTACAAAGAGACCAGCTCTTGAGAAGATCAGCTGGGCCACTTCTCTCCTCAGCCCCAGTTTTTTGCACTATCAACAGACCCTGGCCAACACACAGCTGCAGCATTCCACTGCAGCATTTTATCCCACAGGTAAACGTTAAAATTGTTATACATTTGATGCTAAACAGGTACAACTTCCCATTTTCCATTCTATGAGTATCTTTCTATTTTATTCTGGGCTTAAATACTGCTCACAAATGTCATACACACTTAATGTTGACACTTAAAAAAATTAAGAACTTGTCAAGTGTCTATGCAACAGAAAGACACTTCCTAAAAGGATATAACTCCTAACCCTTAAGAGTTATTACCAACTACAGACCTTTTTCACAACAAACATTTTGACTTGTCATGATAGGAAAAGCACAGATTTTTTTTGAATCACATTAACAATGGTTCTGTCCTATTTAACCATCCCAGTAAGTCACAGTATTTTTTCTCTCTTATTTATAACAGTCTCATAACTGTCTGCGAACCATTGTTGTGGAACAGTTTTTCTCTGGAAGAGGAAGTTAAATAAAAGTCAATGTTGAACTCAAAACTTTTGCATGGATTAATTGTGCTTCTTCAAGCAGGTCCTCTGATCACTACCATTCCTTTGGAATCATAGTTCATAGCTTTGACTTTTCAAGATTTTTCAAGGACAGTTAAACTTATCAAAACAAGTTTTACAGCTTCCACAACATTTAGTTTGTTCTATGCATCATAAATTGAAAATAGATTAGCTTCTTCTGAGTTAAAGTGTTTCAACACATGTACAAATTATTTCAGTTTTCAGTTCATCATCACATTTGACAATACAGTTGTCAAAATAGATCAAGCCTTCAACTGTTATGAACTCCACATTAATGTGGACTGTTGCTTCTGACAGTATTCACAGCTGTTTAGTTTTTGCACATTTTCCATTTCAAAATATGCAGTATGCAAATCACTAAGTGAAGGGGTGTGGATACTTTACAAAGCAACTGGACATACTGTAAGTTCTGCTTAATTGATAAATTGGTTGTCATGTGAAACATATGGGGACTTCCCCACATCAACTAATCACTGTGCTCTGAAGTTGACTTATAAGTGCAAGATTTATTGATGTGGACTGAACCCAGTGTTGACTATATTGATATATGTCAGTCACACTAAAATACATTTTGTCTTTCCATTTCATAATCACACAGGTTCTGTCTTGTGCATGTCTCCTGCTAACAGCATTGGTAGGTCTCTTCCTTAATTTTATAAACTAATAATAAATGCACAACACATTTGATACATTTACTGCGTTTGTAAAAGATATTATTCTTGTTCCTGTATATGAGAGAAAATGTTTCAGTCAGGATCCATTAATCACAAAGACTCATTAAATAATTTTTCTCCTGCTCTATGAATATTTTTTGGTTGTGTATGTGTGATAATTTGCCAATCACCATGTGTTATAGATACTCGCTTATAACATAATTTAAATAATTCATAGTACAGTATACAAATGTAAGCGTTTTGGTGAATTTTGTTGGTAGACTTGCTATACACCATGAATTAGGAAATTTGCATATCATACTTGATATTTATTTTCTTGTTACTGTTGGTTTATTTTATTAATCAAAACTTTTTAAATACACTTTAATCATATCTGGTGGCCTTGCTGTACATTGTGGACAGATTTCCTAACTTTATCTCTTGTTAGTCCTCCTTTTATGTTCTCCCTCTGCTGTCTCGCTGTGCTGTGTGATCACATGCCATCTGCTGGTCTAACCCAATGATGTTTTGCTGCTAACTTCATTTTGTATTTGCTTGGCAAGAGAGAGAAAACATTGCTATGGTTACCATAATGCTCCACCTCCCTTTTCATTGCTTTCGTGGTTCTTTTCCTGAAAGTCCCCATGATGTACAGTGCTACGCCTGCTACTGTCTCTGCAGCAACTACTCCCGCCACAAGTGTCCCCTACGCAGCAACAGCACCAGCCAATCAGGTTTGCTCCTTATTAAAGCTTTCTGTCATAAATCCTTGAGCTCTGAATAAGTGCTTCATCTTTAAATCAGAAGAGTTGCTTCGTCAGCATAGCAGTGCCCTGCTTGCATTGCCTATCATAAAGCTTCATTTATCTGTAGACCTTAGGTAGATCTACTAGGCTTCATCTCACCCCTTTCTCTTATGACAGCACTTATTTGGTTTTCCATCTGCAAGAGGTGTTACGTATATTCTTTATTGCATGTTTTTTGCTTTGTTCAATTCTTTTGGTTTATTTAATACACAGTTCTGATGTTTTCTGAAGTGAGGAGGGAATAGCAGATTAGGTTTCTGTCACAAAGGTTATAATAATTACTTTACATTTGCAGTAGTTGTATTATTGTCATCCGTGAAAATACATTGTCTTCTCATTTTGTTCTTGGAACTTTGTACTGAGAAATCTTTCAGAAGGGGCGATATTAAGCTGTACGTGTGTATATCTGTTTGACAATGACCTTCACTATGGGACTTATATTATTTATGTTTTGATAATCTTAGTACCCAGGCTCAAACATTTAACTGTTTTTATGGTTTGGAGTTTCTAGATGAATCGATGTAAAATATTTGGTCTTCAAAAACAATATTTCTCACCTCAAATGCTTGTTATGCAGTGTGTGCGTGTCTGTGTGTGTCTGTGTGTGTGTGTGTGTGTGTGTGTGTGTGTGTGTGTGTGTCTGTGTGTGTGTGTCTGTGTGTGTGTGGGTGTGTGTGTGTGTGTGTGTGTGTGTGTGTGTATTACATTATATTGGAGTGAAAGTTTCCAAAGAAACAAACCAGTGTATATGTTAGACATTTGAGTAATATGTGTTTAAAAAGGTAAACAAGTGGGAAAAGTTTTTATTTTAAATGACTGAAACCTAAAAGGAAAATTAAGGCATTGATTTTATTTAATCTTATCTTTGTTACAGACAGTAAATCTTGATGAGTACTTTATGATGTTTGTCATGTAACAAAAACACATTTGGCCCAAATGTATGGTTATTGTGTGAAATTACTAAGCACGTGTCTTTTGCCCCTGAAACAGATCATCCTCAAGTAACTACAAGAAACAGAAGCCGATGCCCTGTTGCTGCTGTTAAAGACCTTAAATGGCCACTCTGTAAATACTCTATTAGCACCATACCTAGTATACAACAAGCTGCATGTTGAGAACATCACTGATCGAAAAATTGTAGGTATTACTTTGATATTGTGATATTAAATTACACAACACAATTACTAAGATTGAACTGTGTTATATAAATGTCATAGAAGATTATTGTATGTACAGACCATTGCACCTGAATGAACATGCATTCGCAGTAATGTCCATAATATCTTGGTTGCTGTTTCCTAAACCAATACTGACAAGTTGAAGTTACATTTAGCCTCTTAATGAACTCAAATGCACTGGCTTCAGTTCAAATAATTTTTTGTAAACACATGCGACCAGTAGAAATGCAGAAATCAGAAAGAAAATGGGTAGTGCAGATAGTAACACCTCAATGGTAACAAAAAACAAATATTGTTCACTAACTATTGTACTGTAAGTAATGTAAATACTACATGTGGAGGAGCTGAGCACAACACATCTAAAAACTTTCTAGTGTATAGACAGTGCATGTTAATGTCAGGTGCGAAGGAGTCTATCTCAGATTGTTAAACTTTTTTTCCCCTTCATGAATGTCTCATATAAACTATTTTTCATATAATGATTGTCTACCTAATACCAGTTTTAATTATTTTAAACTAGCTAGTAAAAAGCACTTATTTTAACTTTAAACACATTGTAAAAATGTAAGTTGACAACAGCATTATTGAGGTTTCGTTAAGATACTCTTAGGGTGGTCAGTCTATGCTGTTCACCATTAGCCCTAGAGAACAGAATCAGTGCTCCACCTCCTGGTGTGCCTTTGCATTGCAGAAACTATACAGTATGTTGGTACACAGTAAAGGGCATGGGAACTCCACTGCTCATATTCAAACTAAGGTTGTGAGATCATATAAGAGTTGAGTAGTGTGTGGACTGTTTAATGTCTTAATGTTACAGTTAGTTGTCAGTACTGTATTTTTGAAAATTACAAGTGCCTAAAGAAATGTGCACGCAATAAGCATATTTAAAAGGCTTTGTGTTAAAGAAATCATTCTGTAATTACATCACATTTAGAAAAATGTTATGCCATGTCAGTGCATTAGTATTTTGTGTATGCCTGTTCAGATTTGTATTTTACATTTAATTTTCAGTCATGCTCACATTTCTGTGTAACTTGATTGTATGTAAATTAGTGTCCAACTTAATTTTATTTTGTTTTGTTTTAAGATTCTAAAGTAGTTTACAGCAAAGTAAAATACTTTATGTAGAAAAGTGGAACTGATGTAGGAAATTTGATGAAAGTCTGTGTATGATTGACATATGACAATATGGAACCACCTGTCTTTGAGATTTGCAGCTGACAGAGTGGGCATTGTCTGTTTAAGTACAGTAAATATTCTTTTCTAATATACATAATATTCTCTGTAACACATTTCATATACATTTTAGTTTCCTATTTCTCAAATATCAGCTTTTCCTTTAAATGTCCTTTCAGATGACTATGTTTTTTTGTTTTTTTTTAAATTGTATGTGTTTGTGTGTGAATAACCCACATAGTCCACCAAGAGATCCTTCATTTGCCCACTCTTTTTTCATTGTTTTACACATTATTGGATGGAATATGTGGATACCTGCCTATTTTTTAGTTTAACTTTAGCAAAGTTAAACTCCCAAAATATATTCTCTCCTATTTAATGATGAATGTAATTTATTAAACTTACCTTAGCTTTGCTAGAAGTTCCTCAAAGGACCTTGATCTGTTGTATTACTCTATGAAAAGTGTCTCTGTCAAGGGATCCAATGTTGGCGCAAAGATAAGCTTAAAGCATTTCCTTCTTGTCACTGCCTTCTCACCTATAAGGGACAACAAACCTGTCTATGAGCAAGGCCATAGAATTGCTTTTTATGTACAAAAGTGCAAATAATTTTCATCAAAGTGTAATAATAGTTTATCATTTTATTATTTTCATTTATTGCTAAGGCAATCTATAGCAGTGATAAAACTATATTTTTAACTTGTTTCTCCTCACAATAACACATTCCATTGTAGAGTCAGATATTTGACTAGTATGCAGTGGTAAAACACTGTAAATGATCCAGTGTTCGCTGACTTTTTTTTGGTTATACATAGTTTTCCATGCATGCTTACATCATGCAACAAAACTAATCCAGTGCTGAGTTATCAAAATTTTTAATCAAAGGGTCAGCTGTTTTTTTTTCCATATTATTGCTTTAAAAAATTATATTTTCCTTTAATTTATTATTCCTGGAAGTAAAAGGAATGTGTCTGAATGTTTGTTTCAAACAAAAAAAACATGGATGCATGCATACACCTGCACATGGAAGTTGTTTGAGGTTTTGATCACCCAGTCAAAAAGACATGGGCAGTAAGAATGTTTTGTTGCATTGACTGATTGAAACATTTCCCTTAAGCACTTTCTTAGTCACACAACTGAGAAGACATGCTTTTTGTGATCTTTGCCTTATATTTGATCTATTCTGAAGTTTGCATTTGTTTATAGTTATGAACTTCATATTAGTTAGTAAAACTAATTCAGCTAAACTTTTATGTGAAATTATTTTTTAAGGTCAAAATAATCGTAGAACAAAGCCAAACACTACCCAGAAAGGCTTGATGTTGAAAGGACTAACTAGCTTGCCATTACAAATGGCTATGTTAAAATATATGTCACCTCATTGCCAACTAAATATAAGCCTTTCCCAGTTTTATTTGTGCTTAATTAAACTTTAAGTGTGACTCGTTTTCTTTCTGTAAATTCAAGATTGTGTGAAATCTAGTATTGCAAATAAAAAAATGTCATTTAAATGCGTGGATTCTGTGATTTTGAACTGTATATTTACTTTGCATTGTTTTGATGTTAATCTTTCTTAAATTCTTAAATTGAGCTCATGCAGGTTTTGTGTAAAATAGACATTTGCCTAAAAAAAAAAAAAATCTACATTGATAAAATATGACAGTCTAAAGTTAAACTTCAATAGCTGTCACTTGAGAAAGAGGTTAGCTTTTTATAAAGGTCATGTTTTGACAGATTTTTTTTTCTTTTTTAAATTGCTCTGTATTTTGGGGTTAAACCCTTTGTGCATACAGCAACTACCTCCTATATTACTAGTGGCCATTTACTGAAAGTAAATTTAATGATTAACCATATGACAAATAAATGGGAAATCAGTACAGATCATTTCTCTGTAGTTCGTACGGTCAAGCAGCGTTTATACCGCACTCTCAAATTTGGAACAAAATGCAGCGTTACCATGGCAACAACATCCGGTGCGTTTTCCCCTTCTTGGATACGCATCCTCGAGCCACCTCTGTGATTGGATGAGCTCTCTGTGGATGTCACTGGGGCAACCGAATGATGGGAATTTTAACACATGAACGGAAATGCAACCGCTGAATTTCACTGGCTCCCTCCGTGCGCCTTCCATTCAGGCGCAAGTGATGTTTACAGAGAGCGGAGACAGCCATTGGGCTGTTCACGCATCCGTTTGAAGGGGGAGGTTCCGCTTTTTTTTTTCTTCCTTTTTTGCCCCGGTACGGGAGCCGAGCGGGGACCGGCTAGTTACGCAGCGGCCGTGGGTCTCCACCCGAGAGTATGGCGGCTGGGATTGCACTGGAGAGCAGGGGAGAAACGGAGACATGCCAGCGATGGTGAAAAAGAAACAAAGGGGGGCAAGTTCTTTAATAAAGTGTCGGAGCTGTTTTTGTGGGTGCTGTTTTTCTGAGGCGGCCTCCGGCTTATAACACTGCGCCCGCAGTTCAATTTAGGGGCCAACCCTGCGTTTTTCCAGTGTCCTCGATGGAGCAAGTTTGTGTATTTTTTTCTCATGCACAGAGACGGGTGAGCTAAGCAGATGAAAACCCGCACGGTCCACAGTATCTGGCAATATTTTCCTTATTCCTGTGCACATTCTGGACAATTGCAGTCGTCGGGTGCTCGTATATCTGTCGGTGTCAGGCCTGCACGGGGGAATTTCTACAATGAAATCCATCTTGGCGGACCTAGTCTTTGTGCTCTGCCATAGCTGAGCCAGCGGCGAGCAAGACTGTGTTATTGACAGCCCGTTCAAAATGGGACACGAGTGGTGAACGTGATTCGTGCGGGAACATTTTGAGTTCGTGTCAATGACGCGCGGAGATTGATACCTTACGACTTGAGTTAATCCACGATGCGCGAGTATAAAGTGGTGGTCCTGGGCAGCGGTGGGGTCGGGAAATCCGCCCTCACTGTGCAGTTTGTTACCGGGACGTTCATTGAGAAGTACGACCCCACCATAGAGGATTTTTACCGCAAGGAGATCGAGGTGGACTCCTCACCCTCGGTGCTGGAGATCCTGGACACCGCTGGAACCGAGCAGTTCGCGTCCATGCGGGACCTTTACATCAAAAACGGTCAAGGATTCATACTGGTCTACAGTCTTGTCAACCAGCAAAGCTTCCAGGACATTAAACCGATGAGGGATCAGATCATTAGAGTGAAAAGGTTGGTGAAATGATGTCCAGGAAGACAGTAATCTCCAGATAGTTTTCAACTGTGGATGATGAAGATTATTCTTCACACACATTATGCTGCCCTAAGAGGCCCCATAGTTTCAGGATAGGCCCTGGCCTGGTGTGAAAAGTGTGCTTGAATGGAGATTGTGTACATCTTCATGGTAGACTACAGAACAGAACCACATGCCTGTTCTATTTTGGTGTGCCAAAGTCTCACCCACAGTCCTTGTAGGTAGGCAAATGCCCTTGCACTGCAGTCCTAGCATCTCTGAAAGTAATCATTAGTGATCTCAAGAGCAGCCTCCTCTTTTCAGGCTTTCTGCAGACTTTCTAACATTTTATTAACAGGACCTCGGCCTGAGCCATCAGCACTGTGAAGACCAGTCTGCCTTCCAGTCATAACACGCCAGGTGTTGCCTTTGACCTGCCAAAGCTTCAGTTTTGCAGATCTGGATGTCCACTGTGCCGGATGCTTCAACCTCCGTGAAGCACCCAGCCGGGGATACCCAGGATTCAGTGCAACAGAGGCTCTGCAGAGATTTTCAAGGAAACACAGCTCAAAAATACTGTAGAGGTTGGGGAAAGCACGCTGGCTTCTTCTTCTGCAGTCTGAAGGAAGCCGTGATTTTAATTAACGAGCTGCACAAGCCGTTTAGGAAAGCGTGAGATTGTCTGATGTCTGAGCGCTGTAACACACCATCCACATATGAGGTCACCACAGTGAGTTGCTGATTGATACAGGGGAGAGGTTAGCTGAGGCTGGTGTGGTTGTGCTGTCATGTCTCTGCTGTTCCTTTTGCTCGGGGCCAATGTACTGTGCAGGCATACTGTTTGTTCACTTGGTGACATGTTTCAAAACCCGCAATAGCTGTAGAGTTCCATAAACGGTGCCGGTTAAATAATCACTGGTGATTGTTCCCTAGCCATCAGATCAGAATAAAGTATCTATCTATCTATCTATCTATCTATCTATCTATCTATCTATCTATCTATCTATCTATCTAGCAATCTATCTATCAGTTCCCGTGTTACAGTGTGCAAGCTGAAGCCACTGAGCCGTGACTGTGTGGCTTCATCAGTCACGGTGATTGTCAGTGGATTTGTGCAGTCAATGTACAGTCCAATACTCTCCAGAGAGATGAATCTGTGTAATGAAGAAGGATATTAAAATCAGCTTACAACTCCTACTGTTTACTGATATAGCCAGTTACTTTAGATAAAGCTCAGCATGAGTTTCTGTTCCATTCTGTCATCCAATCATGAAACTGAATCACCATAAAGATATTCATTTTTTGTTTGTTACCGTTAGTTTTTGTCTGTTTCACGAGCTCCTTGTAAACAGTCCTATAAATCTGTGGATGAAAGAATGAGGTCAACATGTTTCCCCCATGTGAGTTGAGGATGGGGAGAGGTATGGTTCAGTCTACAGCATGTGTGCGTTCGAGTTGTGTTAATGTGCGTATACATGTGCTCGCACATCAGACGAAGCCAGTGCTGTTATGTGATTTCACACTTAACGCCGAGTCTGGTGCTGTTCTCTCATGCCACGGCAGAATTTATTTTCTGTAGCAAGAAAACATCGGATTCACACACTACACATCCTACACGGTGGTTCGTCTCAGTCCCGTAGTTCACGTGGACTTTGTTAAAACTTCACATTGTGCTGGAAACTGTGGAGTTTTCTTTAAAAATGTCAGTCACTAATGAAGCAGTGACCCACATTCAGTCCCCCTTTAATGGAGTTTTTGAATGAAAGTGTGGATATTTGCTTTGGTTATTCAGAGAATTTGTCTTCATTCGCTCAGTAAATAGTTTTGAAAAAGAGATGAAGCAAAGATTTTGTGAGAGCTGCAGTTTAAAGACCCAAGCAACTTACTTTTTAGTATGAACATATTTGACTTTACTTGCTCCTGGCTTTGCACAAAGTGGATAATTTAGAGTTGCCAGTTAACCTAACCCACATGTTTTTTCTTTTTTTTGGACTGTGGAAGAAAGGCGGAGAACCCCGACAAAACCCATTCAGAGCCAGGAAGAACAAGCAAACTCCACACAGAAAAGCCCGGGTCAGCCGGGGGTTCGAACCCTGAATCTTCTTGCCTAGTTAACCATTACATCCCCATGCACAAACTGACATGAAGTGGAAATCTATGGACAGGCTTTATCCTCGATATCCCATGATGCAATGAAGCCAAAATACATGTGCTTCAAATGTAAGAAGTAATAATCCAACCAGATCTTCACTGAGAAAACCTTGACCTACATGCAACAAGTTCAGGCATGTTCTGTGAGGTCGGTTGAATGCATTGTGGGAAATGTCGGAGATCACTTAGTGCAGTAGAGAAACACAAGACAAGTTGAGATATCAAAAAAGCATGGCTGACCCCTTCTTATACTTACTGAATATCAGATTTTAAGCATCATTGCTAATTATCTTGTTAAACTAATGGAGCTCAGACTACTCAGCTTTAGCAGTTACAGGTGTCTGGTTTCAGTAACTACAGTATTGCACAGATTGGTCTGTACAGTACCTTACAGCACTGTCATTGCTTCTCTTTCCTCTCCGTTCCTCCTCGGTGCCAAAAACATTGGTGACCTGTCACAACCACGTCGGCATTAGCTCAGGTCAGAGGCGCCGCTGTGCCTCGCTCTCACTCTGAACCCTGTCAACATCTGTCAGTACCTGCTGTTAGTGGCACACAAAGGCTTTAGCACAAAGGCCATGTGTGCACATGATTTCGCCTTGCCCTGCCCGTGTCCCCCAGGGACCTCATCACTCCTCACCTTCAGCTGCAGTTAACTATACACCAGGGATGTGTTGTGACTGGTACCTTAACAGAGCATTTAAACAAAGTACCATGGTTGATGGACTGAGAAGGAGGGATAAAACATACTACAATAAAACCATACTGTTAGTATTGCTGTCTCACACTGGTGTTGTAGATATCTGTACTCTGCTTATTTTAATTTACGCTGCACGTGTACTTGTGAACTCATTTCACCATTGTACATAAATTGCGGAGTAATGGTGCCAATCATGGTTGAAAGGATAAAGATCATTAACTGGAGGAGTAGCAGTCACCCAGTTTGCCCAGAAAGAGCCTCTCCCATCTGTATCATCACCTGTAGAGAAAACTGGGCGAAAGAACTGAGCTGAAGTTCAGTGATAATTACTCAACAACAGACTTGGTGTTAGAAATTTTGTGTCAAAGGCTCTACAGACACTACTACATTAAGAGTAGTGATGATTTGCCATAAGAATTGCTACAGGCATCTCTATTTTGGTAACAGAAGCTGAATGGTAATAATTTTTTATAAAGTCTGATATGATGTGAACTTGGTATAAGCCTCACACAATAGCATAGTTTCCTTAGAATCAAATCCAGAGAAAAATGAACATTAAAGTAATGTTACTCATCCATTATAATGAGAGGGTCAAGCTGATGCCCAGCTATTCCAAAACAGGAACCCTGGTGAACTGAGTCCAAATAAATAGCTGGGAATTAAGTTGGGTTTATCATCAGTTTTCACAAAACCGAGCCGTCCCCAGTAAACATAGGAAAACCTTTTGATAAAGAATGTAAATGGCTCTGTTGCTCTAAGCTGCCACAGAGGCTACAGTGCACCTCTCAGGCAGCTGGTGCTCAGCAGGCGATGAACAGTCAGGCCAGCAGTATTATATAATACAGTATGTTGGAAGAAGTTGTGCTTTATGAGCCGTTTCTTAAAAACACAGCAATTATACGTGTTTGTCTTAAAACTATAACCTAAAAATAACAACAGAGCCAAGATAACATTCTGCATGGTTCAGTTTGTTCGAGCAGTAGTCTATAGAAATGTTGGGACATGCGCTTGTTTACTTTCTTGCTGAGTTAGATGAAAATACCACATTTATACCAACCTGAGAAGTTTAAGTTCACACAGTACAAAGCCTGGAAACAGAGAGAAAGAATCAATCAGCATCTCTAACACATTATATCTTATTACTTCAATCTGTACATAAATCATGGTATAAAAACACTCATGTGTTGGGCACCTGGCTGGGCGCCGTAACTTCCTGGAGCCTCTGCTGCCTCACTTGATATAGCATGTTGTTTGCTGAGCTTTAGAGTTGCTGTTACGTTTTGTTACCTTTTAACCTGTTTCTAGTCTTTAAATTGACCAGAGGTAATGGGCTGATGACATTAGTTTTGTTGTCTGTATACAGACATCAGTCATCTCCTCTAAGTCTTGACAGAAAGCAAATAAGTGCATTTATATATATATATATATATATATATATATATATATTATACCACTTGTCACATTAAACCTAGATGTGTTTCACAAAAGAGAAAAAAAGAAGCAATTATAAAAGGAGTAACAACCTGTCTTGGCTCAAGTGTTAGGGAGCTTATTTGTTGTTGCTGTTGCTGCTGCTGATTAACAAATCATACATGGAGTGTTTATATAAATAATCAATGAAGAGTCAAAGTAACCTAGATGATGATTGCTTTTATTCAGCCTGATCCATTAAGTTTGCAAATTTGCAAAGGTCAGCGAGCATTAACATCTGAAACAATGTACTGTATGGTGGGCTAATGAGATTTCTAAAGGTACACGGTCTTGATTTCTAATTTCTCTCAATCTAGTAAGCCTAGTGTCAATAGTGGAATACTATCCTCAGTGTATCATTGTCAGACTTCAGCTGATAATGTAGGGTTCATCACTTGGACTATATGATGTTGCTGTAAAATTTATGAATGATTCTTTGAACTCAAAACTACCTCCCCTCCTCTTTCCTCTTTCTTTCTTATGGAAAGCCACATTTCTAATGTGGTGGAACAATTTGGAATTTCACATTTTCCATCTTGCACTTAAAGGTATTTGTTTCAGTCAGTATAACTGCCCCCAGGGAGTTAGAAGTGTGCCATGTTATTGTTGTGATCCACCACATCCAAGGATGACTGTACCATCTGTCTAAGTCAGTACCCATTTATCTTATTTAGTTTGACAGTTCTTGGCCAGTGTCTCCTCATCTGTGAATAGCATCAGATTTTTAAAAGTAACAGGAAGTAGGGAATAAGTTTTCATAAGATTCTAAGAAAGATTTTAAGTACTATCACTGATCCTGCTCCCTTTTATAATCTATTCTATTGAAAAGGAGAAACCTTCACATCTAGACCCTCTAGAAATCTGTTCTTGATTACTTCTTTGACCCAGCTGAATTCTCTCCACTATCTAAACTGTAGACCCTCCTCAAAAGGGCCAGCGGGAGGAGGCCCAGCATACAGCCCGTTTCCTTCCTCATTCTAATGATATTGGCCAGATTCAAATGCAGAGACTCCCTGGTCACCAGGTTCCACCTTCCGGCAGCAAGGCCTGTGTGAGTTGATGCATCATGCATTATAGATAAGGTGTGTCTGGGCCAACTCGGATGGGTGTTTGCAGTCACAGTGCTCCAGTGTGGGCGTCTGTAGGATCACATGCCCAAGGCTAAAGCATGACATGTTGTTTGCGCTTGTGTGTCACAAAGACACAAGCAGACTCAGTTATTCATTTGTCTTTTTGGGCCCGTGTCTAAATCATGTCAACAGGTCTGTGTGTGTCCTGTATTACGGACAAGCTGTGTTTCCTTGCTCCAGCCACTTTTGGGTCAGTGTGGCTGACACCCTTCATGCTGAGGCCCTGAGAGCCTCAGTATCTGTGGCAGCCATCGTCTCACACTTCCTGGGACTGCCTGTTTTTTTCCTCTGTTATTATGACTCTATATAAACACTTCTTTGATAACAGATGTGTTTGAGCCCTACTCCTGTTATGATGAGGCCTAAATGAGCTACAGTACATAACTTGTGTGCGACCAAGCCACTTGTGGGTTTATTTGACTGCACTAGAATTCTTCCTGCCGTCTGGGACATCTGCAGTAATTTCAATTAGTTTCCTATATTTAATTTCTGAAAATAATATTTAGGCGTAGTCCTCCTGATTTATTTCTGATAAGAATTGGAATTTTGCTTTTAATTCTCATTGAATGTTGTTGAATCCATTTTAAAGACATCAGCATCTTAAACAATGTTTTATTTCTGGAACAAGAAACATCTGGGGCAGGAAAGTGAGAGCTGGTATGAAACAGCATGTGATAGTAGATAATATACAAATTAGATGTTGGCCACAGGCCTCTTAGTTAGAATTAGAGCAAAAAAGTTTGAGTTAAAACAACAACCAGAGGCACAAAAAGAGACGCCCAAAAAGCACCGTTACACCGATCCCGTGGCTTCTCTAAATGTATACAGCTTTAAAAGTAAAGGTTCTGCCTTGCAACCTGCTCAGCCACAGCTATGTTTAGTTGTTTTTTGTTTTTTTTACTATGAAATTGGAAGTGGAATATAAGGTTCAAGGCAAGAACTGCCTATCGCCAACTGCATGTGGTTCAAAATAGTACACAGGAAAATCATGGCCTTGCTGTTTTTATTGGCACCGGGAATGCAGCGAGACCTGGACACTGTACACTGAATGTTAAAACTGTGAAGCATAAGCTGATGTTTCTCATCCACGCTGACTCCGTGCTCTAACAAGAACACAGTGACCGATCGCTGAGATTGTCTCTTAAATCCTGGTAGTTCCTCTTAGCCGCTGCAGCTTATTCTGCAGACAGAACAGGATAGCTGAGAATAAAGTTCACTCTGGATAATGCATTCATGACTGATCAAAGTCGGCACCCTATTCTCTGCAAGTTTAAGCTTATTTTACGCTGAAACCTGCAGCCTCTGGCCTCCGAGAGATACTCAGGATGCCTTGTATACGTGTTACCATAGCAATCAAGGATGGCGAGGATTTTTTTCTTCTTCTTCTATAAATAATTGAAAAGCATGTATATTTCATAGAGCGAGGGCAGCATTTGAAAACCCTGCCGATGTTAATGGGTGTTCGGGTGCGTGACTCCAGTTAGACGTGAAGATGTTGCTTAGTATCATGGACTGAGACATTTAAATTCGGTTCAAACTGCATGTCCAACAGATGGAAATTGCTCCCTTGCTGCCCTCACATTCAGAAAAGGATGAAAGAAATAACCTGTTGTATACTCTGCTATCTCTCTTGATGGTTTTGATCTTTGTTATCCCTTTTGATGTGTACAAACTGCCTCAGAGACCCACCAATATTAAAACCAATATAGTCATTATATTGGTGAAACTGCATCAATGCCATTTCTATTAGTAATTATAGTGCAGTAGCCTGTTATATTTAACTGACCATCTCCTCTGACAGCCCATGATGTAGTCCAGTTCCCCACAGTGACTCCAGATGTAGTGCTCCAGCAACATGGCAGGGAGTTCGGAGCTCAAAGGATTACGTCCACTTCAAACCCTCAGGGGTCAAGGCTGTTCTCATCATGTCCTCTTCTCTACTGTATCAGGTTTTAGACTTGGCACTTTTATGGGGGAACCACATTGAGATCCTCACAGTAAGACGAGGATACCTCGGTTCTTTAAGTGAAAAGCTTTCTCCCACAGCCAGCGACCATGTGTACGCCAAATCATAAAAAAACTGAACTGTTTGAGAATACTTTACCAAGTGGGTGATTTAGAGAAATCCTGCATTATTTTGTAGCGTGGAACTGTAGGAAATCCAAGCACTTCCAATATAACTGACATCGTTGATGTTTTGTTTCTGTAAAAATATTTAAGATCAAACTTTTTTTTTTAATTTTTAGTTTTGTTGTAAAATTACACACTTGGATTCTCTTAACAAAACTGCTTAGTTGAAGTTGATTTTCAGCCCAGTGGTACTATGTTTCCTCATACATTCAAAAATCTTCCTGTTGCTGGTTAACTGCCTTAAGACACTAAACAAAGTGCAGTATCAATGAAAATTATAGAGAAATTAGCATCTGTAACAGCAAGTGATGCAAGAGGTAAGAAGGAGTTGGAAAAACGTGAGAAAACACTAATGAGTTCCTCTGTGTGCTCCAGGTTGGTAAAATACACTTAGTACTAGTGTTAAAAATCTTCATGCAGATATTTTCATTATTGATTTTTTTTTTTTTTTGCCTGTGCATCTTGACTCTAGGGTTGTTGATTCTGTACAGACATTCAATCAAATCACTACTTTCTATACTCTGCAGCAGAGAGACATGACATGACAGTTTACTTGTAATAAAATGTGCAATACAAAGATGAGAGAGAGAGCGGTGCAGATGACAGGGTGGTCACTTGAGTGTCCTTGTAATTAAATGTGCTACATAAATAAATTGCCTTGCCTTGCTGGAGACTGACATGTCTGTCAACACTGTTCAGTCAAAAAAACACTTTACCAGAATAAGGCTGTAATGCACCATTAGGAGGCCGCAAATGGCTCTCACAGCAAAAGAGGGAGGAAGAACAGATAGCTGGTTTTCTGTTTATTTCAATATGCACTCAAGGCTGAAGTAAAATATGTAAAAAAAAAAAAAACAAATTATGGCCAGAAAATCTTTATTTAATACTTATTCACGTATATGCAAATCATGCACATTAGAGTATGGCTGAATAAGAATTAATTATTGGCATTAACTATTTCTCATATAATCTTGGTGATATCATTAGTTCTGAACAGAAAATAGTTTTAAAAATTTGGGGGGGGTTTGAAACTCTTAAATAATTTTAACAAGACCAGGTATTTCCAAAGGGTTTCACCTTTGGAAATACCTGTTTTTTCTGCATTAATTGGTCATAAAATATGACCTAAGCTTTCATCTAAGTCATTGATTTAAGCAGAAATAATAAGCTGGTGGATTACAGTACCTTGCTGAACCTGCTACTACAGCGACCCGAGTCCAGAGGAGCTTCAGAAAATGGATGGAAGTACACTTGTGCTTAAGCACACACAACCAATTATAATCCATTAAATGTTCACAGTGTTGGTGCAAAAAACAAGAGAATCCTTGAGTTGACTAACTGGCCCCCATGGGCACCATTTACTTCAAGATCTTCCAGTAGCTGCAGATGAGACCTGCACAGCCTTCAGGAGGAATACTGGACTCTTGCTGGGTCACCTAAAAAGCATTTTGTTTGCTGTCATAGGGTAGTAGGTTTGCTTTGATATTTAGGCTCATTGTCCTGCTTCATCAGCCACCCTGACATTCATTCATTCATTTTCCTCAATGATGGTGCCACATCCAGGCCTGGAGGCAGCCTAGCAGCCCCAAATCATGACATGCTCTCCACCATACTTCATTGTTTAAGTGACGTTTTCTTGTAAGTATTCTCTTTATGACACACGGTGTTGCATGTTCTTCGTGAACCGTTCCACAAAAGGTTTTCCCAGGAAGGTTATGATGTCTTTGGCAAACTTCAGGCATCTGCTAATTTTAATTTGATGAGCAGCAGCTTCCTGCGTGGCACAGCACCACGCTCCATGCAACAATGCACCATGATTTGCATGTTACTCATGTCGTGATTAGATATTTATCAGCAGCTTTAAAGTTTTAGCTGTTACTCTGGGGTTTAGAACACTTAAGTTATACCTTTACTGAATCGATCTCATTCAGTTGATGTGGGTCTGTGTCTTTCCACAGGTATGAAAAGGTTCCTGTGATCCTGGTGGGGAACAAGGTGGACCTGGAAAGCGAGAGGGAGGTATCGTCCAGCGAAGGTCAGGCTCTCGCCGAGGAGTGGGGCTGCCCATTCATGGAGACCTCGGCCAAGAGTAAAACCATGGTAGACGAACTGTTTGCTGAGATTGTTCGGCAGATGGACTACGCCGCCCAGCCAGACAAGGATGACCCCTGCTGCTCCTCTTGCAATATACAATAGCCCCAGGGGCCTCCAGGAACAGGCCGGGCAAAAAGTCTTCTTAGAGGAAGCTCCTTTGACCCGCAGCAGTGAGATAACCCAGTTAGACACACACACATGCACAGGCCAATTAAACAGAAAATAAGTTCATGGTTGAACGCAATGGATGTTAACTCTATGGAGCATAGAATCTGCAGTGACGTGATTATTAATAACGACATGTGAGTAATGAATACATATTGAATGAGGAATGCCAGGAATTTGCCACAAGAGAAATTGACAAATGACAAAAAGGAACATGCCCTCGCCTTATGTTGCTCACTTTTATTGTTTGTTTTTATCTTTTGGGTTGTGGGGAAAAATCATCAGTATAGAAACACAGATCAGGTTCATGTCTCTTTAGGTTGTTAAACTGCCATAAATGAGTAAAAACATTCATTTTAATTCACACAAAACTTTTTTTTTTTGCTACCATGACTGGCTTACAAGTAGCTAATGTGCACAAACCCAATAATAGATTTCTGTGATTCTGTTGCAAACATTGAGAAGCATTTGATTTACAGTGTGTACAATTTTTCTCCCAGATTGCTCATCACAAAGCTGAACCAAAGAGGTGACCTGAAAGCACCTCCATTTTTTTTCTTCTTTTTTTTTTCAGTCTTTATAAAAAGAATGGAGAGAGAAAAAGGTGGATAGGTCAGCGTCTTTCTTGAAACATTGGTGCAGTCATCTCTTTCCCATTTTCTCACTTTGAGATATAATAGCAAACATAGCAGAGTCTTTCACATATCGTGTGATGTTTTGTTTTCCTCTCTGGGAAGCCTGACAGCAGATTGCTGAGTAGTAGTATAACTAACTGCTTAATCCTGATGGGACAGAGTTCATCTTTTCAGTGTTTGAATATCTCTACAGACGCTCTCTCTAAGGTCTTTCC
This sequence comes from Mastacembelus armatus, assembly GCF_900324485.2. Lineage (NCBI taxonomy): Eukaryota > Metazoa > Chordata > Actinopteri > Synbranchiformes > Mastacembelidae > Mastacembelus > Mastacembelus armatus. The sequence continues at coordinate 15,231,090 of NC_046653.1, read as the reverse complement.
AGCGATGGGTGACATTTAAAGTGACGATGCCAATATTTGTCATACTTCACATTTTCTTTTCTCTCCTCTGGTATCACAGCGAAATGGGATGCTCAAGATTTTCAACATCCCAGCCCCATTCTTTATGTGCTCAGAGTATTTAAATCCATAGTAATAAATAGTAACAATGAAGGCGATGATAACAAGAATAATAAATGGTAGTGTAAATATTTTGTATTGAAAGTGCCAGCTCCTATGAAGACACTGAATCAACACGTGGAATTGTCCAACTGTATGCATGGCTAGTAAACAAAAAAGGACTCTTTTTGTTCGAGATTAATATAGGCTGTGGAAATGTGCAAACCAAACACCAACACTTCTGGATCTGGACACTGTCTCAACTGTACATCTATGTTGCCACGGGAACCAGACTTTCCCCGTGTAACCATTTTCATTGTTGATTTTATATTTTTTTATGTGACCATTTACTCTTTATTCCCTCTCTGAATGGTGACACTGTTACATTTGACACCTAAACAATAAAAGTGCGTTCAACACTCGACCGAGTCTGCCAGGTTGGGCTGAATGGATTGACATCCTCATGGGAAGGAGATTTATAACCACATTGCTTCTATATTAGCATTCATTTTATTATTCACAGAGGTGGTACCTTCGTACAAGTCTCGACTGCTCCCCTATAAATCAGAGGATTTTAAAGTCTGACATTATAAGCCCCCAAAACAAAACTGCCTTTTACCTGTTATTTATGAGCCTTGTGTTCTAGCCTACGGTTTGGTAAACTAGTGCCATTAAAAATGCACTGAGTTAGCTGTTGGCAGTTGCTGTTTAAAACATATACATTAATGCAGAGACAGCTATAACTGGATTACTTTGATAGAAAAACAATTTTAAAAAACTACTGACTTAAAAAATGTAAGTTCTTAAAGGACAGTCATTTTTTTCTATAATCTCTAATCTGATTTTTCAGAGTTCATATTTTCTCAGGAAGCGTAAGTCCCAGTGAATCTAAAAATATCAAGTTTGAAAACCTATGCACTTTTTATAATGAGTATGTAGCTCAAGATGACTACTGCTGCAGACAAGGATGACCTTGCTTCCACCTTCTCCTGGTTGTTGCTGTACTGCCTGCCAGGGTCTCATAGAGGTAGGTAACCCTCATCTGGCCTGTGTCTGCTTGAAAGTTGAGCACAGTACTGCCAGAATGCTTCCTTCTCATTCTGAGCAGAGCTGAGCCACACTGAAAACTGCTGTGAGATGATGGCAGGAACGACACCCCTGCTTCATGAGGAATCTTCATCTCTGCAAAATCTCTTCTGCTCTTATAAGAGCTGACTTTCTGCAAGTTAAGCTGCAGAAAGTTTAACTTTATTTTTAACTGAAAATTGTGTGGTACTTTCCCCTTACCATTTGGACAGGTTTCCATGTCAACTGAAAAGGATGCGGGTGGGGAAAATGATGTAAACGATGTGCGATGTAAATTAGGTGTAATTATCAGGCTGTTTATGCCGCTTAGTAAAGCAATAAGCTCTTGTTTAGCCAACCATGACCTTGGACTTGACAACTGTGGTAACACCAAGATTCCCCAAGTCTTACATCAGACACTTGACTATGTAGAAAACCAAAGTAAATTCCCTCTGACATTTATGTTAATAGCTATGAATGTCAGCTTTGGAGAAGAACCTTTCTTAACAGTATGTCAGATGGCTCGCTTGGTGTAAGGACATCTGTCTTCTCATATAGTTTGGTCAATATGCTCCTTTGAGGTTTGGCAAAGTGAGAATTCCTTATAGTTGCCACCTGGGACTCCTCCGCTTGTACCGTCTTCTTCCCAACTTCAGTCCGCTGGTGAGTTTCTGGACATGCTGCTTGTTTTCCTTGTTATAGCAACCAAGGTGCTGCTGCATGATTCTTTCTGATTCTAACCATAGATGCTTCAGGTGTGTTTTTTACGGGCCTAAAGCCTGGTCTGCATATATTAATACCCTTTCTACCTTTTTATGTCCTTCCTGTTTTTAGTCGGATAAAGGAGGAGAGGTGTCATGATGGGTGCCCCCCCCCCACTCATTATGTGGAACATAAAAGATAAGAAGTGGGTGTTAGAGTACAGGCTCCTATCTGTTGGTTTTTTTTTTAGAACATCACAGGTAATGGTCTGTCAAAAGCTTGTGCTAAATAGAACCTGTTTTTTTTTAGCATTTAGTGATTTTATGAGGTTATAAAGAATTATGGGAGATGCCCAGAGTTGTATTTATTTTTTTGGTTAACAGTCTGCTCTGATGTTACTGTCTGTACCAGTAGATGTGCATTTAGCTTAGAATATGATTGAAAACCTAGGTTCATTTTACAGAAAGGCAGTTAATGCCAGCGAATACTTCACATGCATTTGTAAATTAATGTCTCAGGTCAGAGGATGAAGACCTAAAAATTGAATTTAGTTTTTTAAAAAAGACAGGTTCCTCCTATATTCCAGTTGTTTTCATCTTAGTTTGCCACCGAGCTAATTTTAGAGATTGTTTTGAATCACTGATGCAAAGTGGAAGTGGCCTGTTGGGGGAAACACCAGTTAATAGATCCGGGGAAGTGTGTGCCTGCATCTCCTCTGAGGCGCTTGTCAACATCCACCTTCAGCCACCTGATGCAAGTGAGAGAGTGGGCCTGTGAGGTCTGTTTGTGCAGCCTTGCTTGCGGAGGTGTTTTATCCACCCTGATGAGACAGGGCAGACAGCTGGACCTGATGGTGAGAGGTCTCACTGGGGTTCATTAAGAACTAAAATCCCTGTGTGCAGTCTTCAGCTGCATGGAAACATGGTACAATATCCTTGTCTATCCTTGTCTAGTAACAAAGGTTTAATGAGAATTGATTACCAAATGCTTTACAGGAATCAGTCTAATAGCTGTGCAGCTTTATGTCTTGGACTGGTGTTTTTTAATATTTTAATATTACTGTGTTTTTCATTTCCTCCTTTCTCCCAGTCCTTACAGAACTGATGCAAGAATGACTTTCAAGGAAGGCTAGGTAGCATCGTGAGATGTTGAATTCTCAGAGGGGGACATACTGGAAAATAAAAATAAAATCAGCTTGAAAACAACCCCCGGAGTTTCACAGCGCAGGCGTATGAATTAAATAAGGGGCTGACTCATTGTTACCTGTTCTCAGCTCTGTAAGCCAGGGGCTCAGACGCACAGACATTGCAGCTGTGACACAGCACACCGTGTTTGTTCCAGCTGAGATCCTCTTCATCAGTATGTCAAATGTCAAGATGAAAGGGGGGAGCTGCATGAGTCATGCCACCACGACCAACCCCACCCTCACTGCCCACCCCCTCTGCAGCACAGTCCCTGGGGTATCTGTGTGAGATACAGCAGCAGTCTATGACAAAAAGGCCATGTCTGCCCTGACCACTTTTACTCCAGGAGACATGAGGTCATGGGGCTGTTACTCTAAGGAGTAAAGGAAGACCCTGCCACCCCAGCAGTTTTGAAGATGAAAGAGATTCCTATTCATAGACCAAACAAAGAGAGCTTTATATTGCTCTGAGGTGCTCATTGATCAGTGAAGCGTTAAAGTAACAGTGTGGTCCAGCTGAAATGTGTGGTGGAAATGAGACTTTTATACTACCTGTGAAGTGCAGAGACAGAGAGAGAGACTTGTGGAAAATACTAGGGTGAGACATAAAAAGGGGAATTTCTGCAATGAGAGAAAATATTTTCCTATTTGACTGAGGCGCAGCAATACATATTCAGCAGCTTAAGGTATTTTCAATGCCCTGATGATCACGTGACCATGTGCATTGTTTTCCAAGAGTCAAGAATCGAGGATGCCCTCATAACGGTCCCCAGTCATGGTGAAAATTTTGATTTTCTCCTGGTGCTGTACCTTAGCTGGAAGTCACCACTGCTTAAGAGAGCCAAGCTGTTATCAGCCAAGACCCCCACCCCCCAACAGCCACAATGTTTCATGGATTTTATATTGGAATGTTGTTGTTGATGTGCAGGAGAGAGAAGACGAAACAAACAAGGCGAGCTAGGACTGAAGGCCTAATAACTAGGTGTCATGGCAACCAGATGGCAACACATGAGTTGTCAATTTCACAGTCTAATTTGCAGCTGTAACAGAGGACTGTGTGTGGGGGGCGATCTCTGTAAACACCAAGGAAAAAAACAAATTCCTCTACTGAATCTGTGTGTTCATGTCATAGTCCATGTTGCCATTATCAACAACCGACATTAAAGGGTGAGTCACAGACACAAACATATGTTATCCCTGAGAGATATATAGAGTAGCAATGCAGATCAGCAGCTACTGTTCTATTTTTTAGTATTCTATGGTCTCTATTTCTTCTGTCTGTTGAAGGTGGTGACAGCATGTGTTGTTGAGAATGAGGTCTGTTGGTTATACAGAGTAAGAAATGAACATTTTGTGCCTCCCAGATATGTTAAAATGACCAGTTCGCCTGTTATCTGCAATTATGCTTGAGTCTAACTGTGCTTAATTGTGTTTTTCATGCTCAGGTGAACACTAATGCACAGCGCCATATATTATTACTTAAACAAATTACTAAAGAGGTGAGAGGAGCCAAGCCTGCAGTCACTGGAATTATTGATTCATTATTATAATAAAAGGAGAGTGTATCGACTTCAGTCAGATCATTTTGAGACAGACACCATTGTTTGTCAACAGTGCCCTTACGCTTGTGGACATTGTACTAAAAATCCATAATAATTTTCTTGGTTTCCCCACATGGCCTGTGTAAAATAGAAAATATTTTACAAGCATTTCTTCAGGGAATGACCAAAGCTGAACATCCATAAATTAGGAATATTTCTATGTTGTTGTGTTTCTGTTTCTTACAAATCATGGTGACATCATTGTTCTCATGGACTCCAGGGGCCAAATCTATACCATCTGTCTCTATTATGTAGTCATCTGAATTATGAATTGAAAGACTAATTAGACGGATTTATACAACAGCTGAAGGATTTTGTGTCTTCCTACATGTGGGATCAGACAAAAAAAAAAAGAAAAAACTCCCAGATTGACAACTTATTTTAAGTTAACATAAACACACACACACGCAGTCTTACCCTAACTATTACAACTAAATACAACTAATTGCCTAACCCTAACCTAAACCTAATTCTAACCCTAACCCTAAAACTAAGTCTGAAGTTGTGAGGACTGGTCAAAATGCCCTCACAAGAATGGTATCAGAGTAAAACATACGACCATGGGAAAACGTGCACACAAGATCTTTTCTTTTTTATGGCCATGTGATTACAGTCAGGCAGAGAATCTCCACTGTGTATTTCCCTTGTGGAAATTATTTCTAGCCCAACTTATTCAAACAGAAATGTGCCAGTGATTAAAAAAAAAAAAAAAAAAAAATTATGTACTCTCACTGGCTTTATACAGAACGGAGAGCTGTTTCTCTTCACCTGTTCCCTGTAATCTGTCTTTTTTTAGTAGAGCATGTGCTGAGCGCCCCCACCCCACACTCCCACTGGTTTTCTAGTGGAGGTGTGGGGCTCGGCAGGGGTTCCATGATGCTCCTGTCTAGAAGGAGAAAGTCTGATTCCTGAGCCTTTGATGGTGTCAAAGCAGTTTCCCTCCCTCCGCTTAAACAGCCATAACACTTCTCCACCTAACTTTCACATTTCCAGGAATGTCTCAGTTCACCTCTGTTGCCAAACACTGTCAAGCATCTGTTCTGGAAAGACACCAACATGTAAAATGTCTGAAGGCAGGCATTGTAATTGCACCTGCAGACGATAATGATGAATATAAATGTGACATCCCTGGTTGATTCACTAATTGGCAGAGAAATGTTTTGGACTGAGATCAGTAGAGTTCAATTTAATGCTTTAGTCTGGTGGAATTTGCCGTAGATTAGGATAGAAAGCATTAAAAATTGTACTAGCCCTTAAATATCTCACAGGAAACATGTGACTGAAAAAGTAAATAAAGTTAACATATCATGCTTGTGTTTTGGACTATCAAGTGTTTTCAAGTGTCAGTCACATTTAATGTGATGCAGACTATGGGCTCATTAGACCTGTAGCAGGACATGAGGAATGTAGCAGTCAATTCCTGCATTATTGATATATGAATTAACATTTTTATTATATATTTATATAGATACTGTACAGCCTGTCATACACCCATCACAGACACACACATACACTATATATACACTTATATTCAAAGAGACAGTAGTATTCCCTGTCTGACAGCAATTGTAAACAAATATGAGAAACAGGCACATTTGCAAAATGGAGTTCAGACAAAACAGGCGGTATGTTTTTAAGTGAGCCAAACCTAGCAGCAAAGCCAATTAGAGTGTGGTAAAGCATAACACACACACAGCTGTGTGTGGCGTGTGACTGTGTGTAGCTGTGGGGCCAGACTCACTCCAGACTGACTGGAACAGTTGGGGGTGGAGAAATGTAAAAGTCTAACTCTGGCTCTAATGACCTGGTATTGAAGGTTAGTGGGAAACTGTGACAGGACAGGAGATGCAGCAGCTGCTGCAGAGATTAAAAGTCAAACTGAATCTCATTTCCATCATCCATCCCTTATAAAGGTGAATACACCCTAAGGGGAAATTTTAAAAAATGTGTTCCAGGTGGCTGTCAGGCATGCACGAAACATAGACTGCTGGACTGTTTATCAATCTCAAACTCAATCTCAAAGTCAAGAAAAAGACAATTTGTATAATATGAAGTAGAAGAATTTTTGACAGCTACCGAGCAAGAGAGTGAGATATGGTTAAAGGTCCAGAAAAAACCGAAGTGGACCTTGACTTTTTATTGTTGTGACAACCAGCAGTGATGCAGAGATACAGATTCACTGTTAGGATTAGTGTTTATATTTCTGATAGAAAGCTGTTGCTGATACAAGTCTTTTGGCAAATGGCAATGCCTGTATGTTACAGCACAGTACACACTCCATTATCACTTGAGTCTAACACTGCATCAAAATTCTGTGATTTAAAGTGTCGGTGAAAATTAAAATTTGTGATTGTCAGTTATAAGCTTGAACTTAAGACTGAACTAGTGATATTTTCACGTGTGTTCCTTGTTTTTGGATCCTTGGGGCCAGCAGCTCATTTTTGTGCCCTGAGCCAGGGGGTGGCCCCATTTAGACACTTAACCTCAAGTACAACATATAGAAGAAAACAAGAAGGCTAATTTATGTTTATTAAGGTTTTTGTTTTTAAGGTGAAACTTTTCTGAATTCGTGAGATAAATGGATGGTGAGTTGAACTGAAAACAAGTATTTGAAGAACATATAATGTGCTTTAATGACAGTATTCAAATAATGTAATTCTTGTTTGTGTACAAGTGTTTCCTTCCCCTAAGTTATGATTGTGTTGTTGTATTATATAACTGGATAAGAATTCACTTAGACCATGGCACAAAATCTTGATTGCTTACATAACTAATCCAAATCAGCATTGTCTCTTGCCTCTTTTCTTTTTCTCCTCGCAGCTCTCGCTCGTCTACACGCTTTCCTGAAATGTTCATTTTTACCTTGGTTCCAAGTCAGTGTCTCCAAGGAGCCTGTGAAGCTGCCAAGACACCAAGTGTGATTTCTACATCTTCAGTCCCACACCAGCAAGGCGTAGGAGACTTCTCTTCCTGCCAGTAAGAAGGTGGGCGAGCCGCAGACGTGAAATAAAGACAAGAAAATAAAATCCTTAATCCCTGTCCCTGCATGTGGCTACACACATGGAGATGTGGGCAATGTGGATGCACCAGTCCCAGCTGAAGCCAAAGGCCAACATCCATAGAAAAGGACAGAAGAATCAGAGAATCTAAACCAAATGACTCCAGAGTCTACATCTTTATTATTATATAATATAGAAAATAGACTTTTAATTGATTGATTGATTAATCCAGGGTTGGGGCTAAAGGGCTGGCCAGGTCTGTTTGTTCCCCCGTTGGTAACACTATCAAGCACAACCCTGAATCTTATACTGTAATTGGCTTATTAGTGTTATAGTACTGTAGAGGCCTGCAGGCCAAAGACCCGTGGACCACAACCTGTGCATGATGTGACTACAAAGTAACACAAAACCACCACAAAGAGCTGTATAACCAGCACAGAGACGCAAATGACCACAGAGACATGAAAAACAGCCACAACAACTGCAGAGATCCAAAACAGCCAGAAAGAGGTGCAAAGCAATCAGGAAAACAAAGGACTAAAGGTGACCACAACCAAAATGACCACAACGAGGTAAGAATGACAATGATTTTTGTTGTTGTGGGATTTTATTACACCGAATAAACTGTAAACAGATCATAATGTACAGTGAATTAGGGCCAAGAAGCAGGTATTTAAAATGTATCTAAACACATTTTCACACATTTTACTCTAAGATAGTGCCCCCCATTTAGAGATTTCCTAGTTACATGCTCCTGGATTTATCCATTGTTGAGATCTCTGTAAAGTGTGGAATTCAAACAGTACTAGTCCTCAAACTAAGACATGCCATCATTTTTCCCATGATACGTAATTCAGTGGTGGAACAATCCACGAGTTGATTAACATAACAGAGATCTTGTTGGCTTTTACAGAGATGGAACAAATTCTCTGCTTGGACTCGAGTGCTTTCCTTTTGGGCAGCAACATCAGTAAAATGATGCCAAGTTAATGTCACTGACTTCCTTTCCTGGTGACTGCAGCTCAACCTGATTTTCAACCAGGGTTGAATTTTACAGTCTTGGTGTTATTCTGTGCATCAGGAAAAAGGTGAGTAGGGCTTTAATAGTAGAAACTTATTCCAGGTGTTATTGTGTTTTTCACAAAGTGTCCCTTACTCATGCTCTGTGACAAACCAAAGCACCATCCAGTGGACCCTGGATAAATTGCATGGTCTTGGATGGTATTACAGGCCAACAACAAGCATTACAGAGAGCATCAGGCATTATTTCATCCATTGCAATTTCTTAAAGTGAAAAAAAAACCCTGGGCACAGACCCCCGACTATGCCCCCTGGGCGACATGTCATCATCAGGGTCCGTATGTTGGACGACACAGATGAGCTTTTTGACATCTTGGTGAGCTGTTAATTGTTGTCTTTCCCAAGCCAGTTTCTGAATCATTACTGCAAAATAAGTCCAGAAGCGTTTTTGCCTTTTCATCATAGCAGCACAATGTGGTAACGTAAGATTTCTATTGGCCTGGCACCTCATCCATCAGGATTGTGACAACTTGAAACTCTGGTGTCCTCATTAGTAAATTGTATTGGAAGCCAGACAGTACGCAAGTGTACGTTTTAAGGAGGATCGGGGGAGTCCTGAAAAATCCTTTTGAAGTGCTAGGTGCAAACTGCTGAGACATTAAAATTAGGGATATAAAAATGGCCACACAAGGTAACAGAGTCAATCTGGCCTGGGCTGTGAGATTCAGGGGTTTGTTGTCATTTTTGTTCAAAGAACACAATAACCTCTCTTCACCTAACTTTGCTTATACTCGTGTTTAAGTTTTGATAAGAGGGTTTTTTTAAGTGTGGTGGGCATGAAGACTCAGGCACAATTCGGCCACAACCGAAGTTCTTCTCCTACAAGAGTCACGATAAATGAAGCAAAGATTCAGGATGGGATGTTTGTGTCTGTGTTTGTGTATGTGTGGGTGTGTCACTGTGATGAAGCCTCTTCTCTGGAAACATTTCTAATGCCTTTGATTTCCTTCTGAAGAAAGCCTCCCTCACTGGCCTCAGCCCAAACAAATTATTTTCTTGTACTTGTGTCTCTTGTTTGTCCTGTTTCGGTCAGGAGGCAGTCACCTTAGACCAGAAGATGCCAGGTATGAATCTGATTTCACTGCTGAGACACGAGGCTGTGTCAGAAATATGTAATTTTCTGGTATGTTTTCATCACATACTATATACTAAGGCCTAATTTACATTACAGGTGTAAAGAGTACACATTGTTTTTACTCAAGTAAAAGTACTGGTAAGGTTGTACTCAAGTGCTAATGGACACCTCCAGTACACATGTATGGCAATAGTCTTCCTGGTGTTAGACAAGCCTCATCTCTGCCAATGTTTAAGTCCAAGCTAAAAACTCTTCTTTTTACCTCTGCATATGACAACTACAAGTGTTTTATCTGCACTCATTCTTTAATTTTATTTTAAGTCCATTTTTTGTACAATTTGCTATTTCTTATTTTTATTTATGCCTATGTACTTTTAACTTATCTATTATTTCTGTAAATCACTTTGTGGAAATTGTGTATGAATTGTACTAAATGAATAAACTTGCCTTGCTACTTGGTGACCAAGATGTGAGCGAAGACGTCAGCTTTGCCAGACCACTACTGCTTGTTTGCGGGTTTTACCTTCAGTCTTATCTTCAGTAAGTAAAAAACATGCTTTATCAGGTTGTGATCAGGTGAGTGAAAAATATCCCATTTCTTTGCCTTGAGAAACTCTTGTGTTGCCCTTTCTGTATGGTTTACGTCATTATACCACTGCCCAGATTTGGCTAAATCTGAGTAGAGTATAACCCTATACATTTTTGAATTCCTCTGGTTAACCCTTCTGATGCACCCAAGCACATTTTTGTGTTGAATTGACATTAACGTTCCCACTGACTTTTTTGAATGTGCATCAATGGATTAATTTTATTCACAGTCAGGCCAGGCCATCAATAAACACCAGTGACCCGCTGCTGCTGTTTAGGGACCCAGACACTTTCTCTCCTCTTTATCCAGAGCCAGCGACTAAACTCTTCTGCAGCACTGGAAAGGGATTTGACGGCCAGCTGCATGGCTTGGCCTTGGATCCCCAAGTCCTGGTTGTCAACCTATCCACAAATATGTCTACAGCCAACCTTGACTGGGTAGACCCTGACTTTCCACTCACATTGTTCTGCATCATCTGCGACCTCGTCTGTCAGTACTTAAGGATCTTTCGTTTCGAAAGCAGTGCAACGGGAGGAGGACCAGAGCACGATATCAGGTCTGAGGTTTGTTACTGTGATCTCACTAGGGAAGCATAGTCATGGTTTAAATCTACCAGTAATTTCCAGTCTGGTGCTCCTTCTAGCTGGACAGGGTGTGGTTTGGGTTTGTGGCATCTGTTTGGTGTTGCACTTGCACTGATGAATGTTATTGCAGGTGTAGGCCTAGGTGGCGGGGGAGGTAGGGCATTTATGGCTGTCCTCTTGGCCTCTGTGCTGACTGCTAGGCCCTTCAACACCTGCTTCCCCTGTGAGACTGCCTTTGTGCACCTCAGTGCCTGCTCTTGTCGGCGTATCTCTTCCACTACCAAGCCTCAGCACTGTGAAGGGATTGCTATGTGCCAAAATGGCCTGCTCCAGTTCCTAGACCTCTCCCCACCTGTACCCGACCAACGATGTCTTGATGTCTGAGAGCCGACTTTGCCTGCTGGTTGCAACAGCTGATGACCACTTCCTTCCAGTTGTCAAGGTAGGAATTGTTTATCTCTCTGCCACTGTTGGTATAGGCTCTTCATTGACGTAGAAATGGTGCTCTCCCAACTTCCCCTTCACAACTGAGACACTCCTGGATTTGCTAGGCTTTATCTTCATCCAGGCCCACTTGATGGTATCTTGCAGCTTACTCAGAAGTCACCTGGTGCAAGCCTTGGTGCCATGATGTATTATATGACTGTGTTGGGTTAGGGTTGGATAGTGGTCATGTCATGGGTTCCTGAAGATTTATGTTGCCATGACCTGATAACTCCCTGTTTGGGGCTACATGGTAGACTCTAACTAGGGAATCCAAGTAAAGATACTGTTACCATGGGGAAACTGTATTTAATTAAAAGTAAACTTACTGGTGTAGACACCTGCTCAAATAAAAGTAAAAAGTAACTTATTTCAGATTTACTTGTACTGAGTGAAAGTTCCTTGTTTTTGTTTGTTTTTTTATCTGTCATTTAGACTTTGTGTATGTGTGTGTGGGTGTGTTACTGTGAAACCACTTCTCTGGAAATATTGTCAACATGCCTGAAGAAAGGTATGGCTTTGATGCCACCTGAATTCCACAGGTGATTTCCAGTAGATGTGGAAAGGGGTGGGTCACTGTAAGGGACCAATAAAAGCCCAGAGGCGGCAACTTTCTGCATCAGAAAACAATTGAATTGGAGAGAGGAGAGCTGGAAACCTGATGTAAAGTGAGTGTTGATGCAACTTTATCTTTACTGTCAGACTTTATTAAAGTCAACCTGATAGAAAGTGACAGTAATGCTAACACTGGGTTTCTGCTCACAGCTGGATCACAATATAAAGGTGTGAGGGAGGTCACTGGTGTTTTGGGGTCATTAATAGGTGAGTACTTTTACTTTGTAAAATAACACAGCTATCTGTTGTCAGATTACTCAGACACACTGACAAACTCAGATTAAATTTGACCAAAGGCAGCTGTAGTTAGTCTGATACTCCAGAAATATTTGGAATCATTGTTATTCTAGCTTTGCTATTCCAGTAAAAACACCAAGATCAACAGGAACAAAAGCACAACTAACTACTGACACCATTCTCTGTTCTCATCAGAGACTCAGAATGGAAAACATTTTTCTTATTCTAGAGGAACTGGGAGATGGTGAATTTGATCTTTTCAAGTGGTTTCTAGAGAAGGAAGGCATCAAAAGGTACAAGCTGGAAGGAGCAAAAAGGCACAACATTGCAGATCTGTTGGTGCAGGAATATGGAAATCCTAAAGCTGGTGAGGTTGTCAAGAACGTGTTATCAAAGATTCACAGGAATGACTTATTGCAGAGGCTGCCAGACATCAGCTCAAGACCAGAAGGTCAGTAAAAGGAAAAGGAAAGAACAAAACCATACCAGTCTCAGAAACCAAGCTTTATTACTGAATTCAGGTTTTACCAGTTAGACTTTAATCCTGTCCTACAGTCACAGAGTGGGTGGGTTAAGTTAAATTCCTGTCTGCTGCATAACATGTATTTGACACTATTCATATTAAAATCAAATACTGTTCGTTGATCTGGAGGAGCTGTACAACCACTCAGAGGATCCAAGGTTTCCAGCAGATGTCTGAGGAGGTTCTGGATGACCCTTACAAAAAATAAGTTTATTCAAATGTGGTATTAGTATACTTCTTTTAAAATTAAAATAGGATATCTGATATCATACTTTCAGTATACTTTGTATGGATTTACAAAATATACCCAAGTATATTTTGCTTATACTGACAAATATACAGGAGTTTCTAAATTTTTTTGGACTATACTTGTACTTCATGTTTTGACCAAAATATAATTAGTAAAACTAAGTATAATTAAGTATTCTTGCCTTATACACAGGGCTGGGAATCAAGACCTAATTCCACTTTAGAACTGGTTCCAAACTGTCCATTCTATTGGAATTATACACTTCATTGTTTTATTTATTCTTTTAATCAGTGCTATGTTTTTGTGACAGTTGCACATGGATCATGACCTCATAACTGCAAGTCTACTAATACATAAATAACTGGCTACAAAACTGGGCTTGTGATATGATTCAGGACTGCTCTTTTAGTCCTGTTCATATCACTTGATAAATAGATAGATAGATAGATAGATAGATAGATAGATAGATAGATAGATAGATAGATAGATAGATAGATAGATAGATAGATAGATAGATAGATAGATAGATAGATAGATAGATAGACAGACATTATTATTATTATTATTATTATTATTGTTATACGTAGTACATAGAACAAATCTGACAATTTCATCAATTGCCTTTGTATTATATTTTTTCAATTGTAACAAGACTTTATGGACACCCTGTATATTACCATGTTAGGGGCTGGACTAGTAAGGTTTCCCAGCATACCCCAAAGATAAAAACTGTTTGAACACTGTTCTACTTTGTGTTCACATTGTTTGGTTATGTCCTGTTTGGTTGTGTGTGTTTGTCTCAATTGTACACTGTTATTACATCATTTTGTGTTGTATTTAATTCATCTTTAGTTATTTACCTGCACCCTATGTGAAACTGCTGTTTTAATTAATATCCTGCCCATTGATGTGTAGTAACGTTCTTTTTCTAATTGCACTGAGCTTATCCATGGGCTTGTTGAAATAAAAGTGAGCTGTTAAAAGTATGAAGTTGTCATAGTTTCTGTCAAGGCCGGTAGTTGCTGCCGTATAGTTTATAGTGAAATACATATTAGAGGTCAAAAGTGTGCTCAAAGGAAGGATTTGAGTGTAATGTGAGTAGCAATGAACAGTGTATATTGAAGTTTGTTTGCAGTATAGTTCAAAGTATACTTTAATAAATAAAAATTGGGCTAGAAGTGCATAACTAGTATCTATAAGTTCAACACACAGTAGAGCTGCAGTACAAAATTAAACTACTACTCTTACACCTTACAAAATTAGACTTTTGTGAACTGAAAGTTGGCCAATTTAGTTTCAAGGAGTTTTGAAATAGTACACTTAAATGTGCACTACTAGTATATTGATATTACTATAAAGATTAGTTGGGAAATAAGATTATTTGGGAAATATTCGTGAACTTAAGATTACCTAATAAAATAAAATTTACACTTACACTCTTTTTTTTTTAAAGGGAATCCGGGCACAAAGAAGGCAAACAAATCAAATCAGAGACAACAGGATCATAGCGCTGCTGACAGAATTGCTTTGTAAGTTCAAATGTGATCATCAACATAATGCTCCTCTTATTTCTTGTGATGATGACATCAGTTGGATTTTGTCCCATATGTTCCTGAGCTGTCACTACAAAAGCCGCAGGTGTTTCTGTTGTTTTTCATCTGTCAAGTGAATGAACACAGGTTGAGTTTTTTCATTTGACACATTATTTGTTCTCTTTCATAGTAGTCAGTTTAATTAGCTTCCACTCCAAGATGAAAGCAGAGTAAAGATGAAGTGTGTGCATGAGAAGGATGAGAATTATTATTTTGTGTTAAACACACTAAGAGAAGATCATCTCAACCACTGACAGGAAGAGCAGAACAAGATATGTCACTGTTTGCTCAAATGCTTGAAGTAAATGTATTGTCTGTCATAATAACAGGTTTTCCAATATATTTGTCTTGACAGACTTACTTTATTGGGATGTCTTGACACTGACTTTGATGTCATGATGCCATATCTGAACAGCAACCCCTGTCCTCCAAGATACCTAAACCAGATGAACACACTTTGTGATGGACCGGGGACTCAGAGGTCAGTTCAGCTACTGTTACTATTGTAGATCTTATATCTTTAATCCACAACTAAACCTCTTGTTGTCTGTGTTCTCATTGTTCTTCTATTTTCAGCAACCTAAGAATTATTGTTTCAGTTTAACCTCAGTTCATTGAGCTTTCTTCAATAGTGTGTGTTCATTGGTCTTTCTCACAGTCAGTAGAGTCTTTGTTTTTACCCAGACTGCATAAAATGTCCATTGGTTTGGACCAAAAGTCGATACATTTGACTCCAGTGTCCAAAGGGTTAGAATGATCAAATCTGAAACCTCTCAAATCTGTTACTGAATCTCAAGTTGAGCTCTCATCATTTGTCAGTGAGTCCAGATGGAAATAATTCCAAGTCAAAGAGTCCTCCAATTTTTAGTGGCAGCTACTAAATGATCCAATATTAACATGAATGAAGCAGTATGATTAATCTCGACAACCTAATTTATATTAATTGTTGGGACACAATGAAATAACAGCTGGAACATTCTGACTTTTACACCTGATTCACAAACTACTTGATCCAGATAATAGAGTTCCTGATTCACAACTTGGAGCTTCATGCGATCCAGATATTGACATCAGAAAAAGTACAGCTGGATTATTTGATCAAGACTGAGGTTTTACTGCAGCTGTTTCACAGTGAACATTAATGATGTAGGGCTGAGATCATCTCTTGCTGCTGCTCTTGCACATTTTACCCAGAGAAAGAATGGAGAAGCTAGTTGATTAGGACATTGATTATCAATTATTTTATCACCATCTTTTATTCTTTATACAGGTTCAATGACTGCAGACACAGGACCCTGGGAAGAAACTGCATGCAGAATTGTGCGGTTCAAAACTATAGACACTGGTCAGTAGAGTGCTGGAGTCAATCCATGCTGCTTACAGTAGCTCATTCTGATTCTGATTCTGATTCTGATTCTGATTGTACTAAACATTGTCAGTAACAAAGTAAAGATACAGGGATTCCTGTGAAGCTCAAACCTTCTCAAGTGAAACTGTAAGAGGAGAACAGGGACAGGCTTTAGGACTGGACAGAGAGAGAGGGACAACAGTCAGCTAGAAGCCTGTTGTGATCATCTGTTTGAAGTGATGTGAAGATGACTGTTGCTGATGAAGTGAGTCTATGTAAACTCTGGTTTCTGAACTCTGCTTTCTCTGCTTCTTTTTACAGCTGGTGGTGATGGTCTTTATAAAGCTGGACCTGAAATTGAGTCTGGATCTCGGAATTTGGCTTCTTTCTACTTTTTGTTGCTCACCTGTATCTCCACAACTGTTCTTGCTACAAATCCTGATCACATTGTTATTACCAAGATGTGAAGATGATGATTTTACTTTGACACTTTGAGGGTGTGATTAAAACTAGGAGCAAACTAGAAACTAAAACTACATTAAAGTCTAGGTTATTGATAAAATTGGACTGGGGTTAAGACTAGAGGGGATCAGACCTCAGGGTCAATCTCTATGATGAGTTTCTTGTTCTTGTAGCTTGAAAGACAGTTTGCTATGGTTGAATTTATTTAAAGACTTAGATGCATCCAAAGGGGGCATAAATACTGTGGTATTACGTCTTCTATACAGACTAACAACTTCATACTTAAGATGCTCTGCTGTTATTTTATCCCAGTTGGAGGCTCTGTTCAATTTAAGTTTCTCAATTGCACAGCTGACACTTCATTTTGACCTAACTACCATACCATCATTAGAAAACACATCATCTACATTATATTCATCATTTTTAATACAATTAAAAATATCCCTACATTTCAGAGATATTTTGAGACCCTGTGACCACAGGAATACTGGCAAGCATAGTCACCTTATTATGATTAATTACCTTAATCTCTTTCCAGAAATCATTAACATTTCTGTCCTGTAATTTTTTGATCATGGACCTCATGGCCTCTCATTACATTTAATAAACCTTACAGCCTACAATATTTTAATCTGGCATTTGCATATGTTATATGTTCATATTCTGGCTCTTGCCTATCTTTACCTGTTGATACCCAATATCCAGTTTTTAAAAACTTCATTCCTCTCTACATGATGTTTAAACACATATTAATTCCAATCTGGCCTAGAGAACTGTTGTCTCACCCTTTTTTGACAGAATGGTTTACTGCAATTGCAATATTGCAACAACACATCATCACTAGGGTAAAACTAACCTGTCTCACGACGGTCTAAACCCAGCTCACGTTCTGCTTCACAATGATAGGAAGGGCCGACATCGAAGGATCAAAAAGCAACAACAGTTTCATAATACATACCTACATTTCCTATGTGGTTTTGGTTCTTAAAATTAACATTATCACACAGAATAGTATCAATGGATATATTAATATTACTTATTGTACTTATACAATGATCAGGCCATGTGATCCACTAGTATATGTGGTGCTACCTACAGTTAACAGCACTTTACTAAAAAGAATCTTTCTATTGTCTTGACAGAATTGAATTAAGTGTTTACCAAATAAAGAATTATCTACAACATCAGCATTCATATCACCCACAACAAATATGCATGTAAATACACATTCATTAATACAAAAAAAATAAATTAATTAATTAAAAGCAAGCCTGCCAATATACCGGTTATTTGTCCTCATTATGGTGACATTCATGAGAAGTATAAACATTTAAAATATAAAAGATTTATTGTGTTGTACTACTTTAATTGCAACAGTCCACTTCTAGTCTTATCACACTGATCAGCTGTACATACCTCTTATGCCATAGAATGGCCACCCCCCAGATCTTCTGCCTGGCACTATTCCCATACTTAAATCCGTAGTCCCCTTCTCTCAGTTAAGTCTCAACTTTCATTTATGTTTTATGTTGTGTCTTCACCTCTAGTTTGGGAAATCACTGAGCTGCATTGAGCTATAATGGTAACATGTTGCTTACCCATGAATCCATGGGTATTTTTATGTATTAATAAGTAGCATTTTTTGAAGTAAAGGATGTGAGTGCTGCTGTATGAGTTTACAAGTACACATTTCCCTCAACCCACTGGATTATATGTCAGTGCTGCTGTTCCAGCTGCCGTCGCTAGATGGTGCTGTTGCTCCGTTTGTCGGTGCAGCTGAGAAGGTGGAGGTGCTGCACCTCCTTCATTGTCTGAGTGCAAAGCACCGGGAGTGGATCCGCCGCTCAGTTCAATGTAATCCCGGCTCTCCCCGGCTCACTCACTCAGTCGTCCGCCATGGCGACCGCAAAAAGCCTCGTCTCCGCTTCTAACAGTATCTAAACGCCGACTTGGACTTCGTCCCCCTCCCTCTTTTACGGCTGGACGTGGATGTAATATCTTCTTCAGCTGGGACATACATTCGTGTGGATAAACCCGCATTTCGAGAGAGAGAGAAGGGGTAAGAATCAAGTCCTCTAATGTGTGTGTGTGCGTGCGTGTGCGTGTGCGCTCTTAAGGGAAGTGATTCAACTTGTTGGAAGAGATTAGGGTTAAGTCGTGGGAGTATCGTTCGATGATCCCGTGGGTAAATAACTATCTCTCTGTAACAATCTTCATATGCAGCCAGCTGAGTGTCCTGTCTGTCCTCTGCTGTGCGTTGCGTGCAGACAGACGCCTCAGCTGCACGGATGTGCGCAGACGCCGCAGTCGCTGATGTTTTATGGCACTTAAAAGCTT
Organism: Mastacembelus armatus; assembly: GCF_900324485.2. Lineage (NCBI taxonomy): Eukaryota > Metazoa > Chordata > Actinopteri > Synbranchiformes > Mastacembelidae > Mastacembelus > Mastacembelus armatus. Next base: position 15,212,248 of record NC_046653.1, on the reverse strand, counting down.
CGTGCCTCTTTTGCAACATTTAAATGATGAACATGTGTGTCTTATATCCGCCACTTAGTTTTCCAGAGGCCGTCCAGGTGAGTCCAGTCCGGTGCTTCATAATGTCCTGAAGGTTCCAGCACACTGGATCTTGTAGTGTTAACCCCACATTATATGAATGGTGTAACTTAGTGTCAGATGAGTCTGCACTGAGGGGGAGACCTGGGTTTCACCCATTTTCTCCACTGTCTCCTCAAGTCTTCATTCAGGTTTTTTTTTTTTTTAATGGCAGCCAGGCTCTGGTTGCAACATGCACAGAGCCTGTTGGATGTCATTGCTTTCACTTAATAAGCACATGTCACCTTACCAGTGGTACAGAGGGAACTTATAATTCAGGCAATGCCAGCCACACCCAGCTCTCCGTAGGTGTTGGAGAACAGAGGAAATTGAGCTCTTTTTTTTTTATTTTTTTTTTTTTAGGGAGCTTCTTGCAGGTACACAGCTGGCTGTATCAGCCCTAGCCTCTGGCCATTCAGCTGTCACTAAAGGATTCCAGCTGTGAAGCCATGGAGTGAGCTGAGGGGCCCCTTTGTGCCTCCTGAACGCTTAGGAGCCTCTGTTACAGTCCCGGAGCCAACGGCCGGGGTTCAGTGTTACACTCTTGTGGGGAATTTCAAGCAAACAAGTTCAAAGGCAGAGTGGTTTACCCTTTGAAACACTCGCAGGTCTGCTAATGTCCCTATGGCATTGCATAGTGGGCGACTACGCTTCTGGTATCAACATGCCAGCTGTACAACTGGTGCTCAATGTGTTTGTTGAGGAAAACACAGATCCCATGACTGGTTGATTCCTGATCCCTGGTGCAGGGGGAGAACACATGTGGGCTGAAATAATCACTGTCTTTTCTTTCACTGGTGCTTTGTTTCAACAGTGTCAGCTTACACAGCATGTATGTGCAGGTCATATAAGATGTGAATATATAGACTTGACAATAATCAAGCCAAGGGCCACTGAGTGATGATGGTGTGAAGATCAAGTGTCTTAAATGACTGGAGCTTGAATTGAAAAATGTTTTCAGCATTAGATCTGTTTTCCATCAACCCAGTGGAGTGTTAGTGTCTGCACTGTAGCTGGAAAACTTTTAACATTTTTACATCCACTGCTCTGTGATGACAGTATATAGTGAAAATGTTGAGAACATGCTCCTCTTCACCCAGTGGCCTTGCGGTTGGTGTTTAATAGTATCATGTTATATCTGAAACTGCTTGGTGAATTCCTCTTTCAGGTCTAGCTTTAAACATTTGGAATTAACTGAAGTTATGAATGAGTTCTTAAAACTAAAACTCAAAGATTGACATTGACAGCAGATAAGGACTCTGTTAGCCTTGGAGCTTAACAATAATATATACATACAACAAATAATTGAAACCAGAGCCAAAATGCAGCCAGCCATTGAGACACAATCCTAGTTAATTAATCATTAATGAAAATAATCACTTCTAGCAGCCCCACTGGTCGGCCTGGAGATATCCAACTTTCATTCATCCAGTCCACTCCAACTTCAGCCTGCGGTGTGTGACTTGAACCTTATTCTTTGCCTTCCCTAAGCATCAGGCGGACCATCACAAGACGGAATTTAGTGTATCCACTGTCCTTGGCCTCTTTTCTCCATTCACTTGACTGGATTACATTATCCCCTACTTTGAAATGCCTTATTCAGCATTCAGCTTAAGAAATTGGCAGCAGTCATTCACCTCTGCAGCAGCTGAACAACTGCCCACTGGCCTCAGCACTCTGATGAACCACTTGGTGAGGTCTCAGGATGACATCAGCCTGCTGGAATGTGCAATGAAGAGAGAATTAAGCAGGGCAGCAAGGCCTAGAGGGATCTGGCTGTGGTTACATGGTGGGGGTGGGGGGTGTGTGGATAGTGACCTGCTCTTGTGCCTGCCCACATTGAGTGGGTACACAACTTTGTCTAAACACAGTCCTGCATCTGGGACAAACACAGACTGATTGACATTGCAGATTATTCCAGATTCTGCCTATATTTGAACGTCAGATAGCGGCCTCCATAGATGGATGAGTTAGGGCAGTCAGACGTACCCCTGCAATCCTTCTTGTCATTGCTGTTTATTTCACCCATTATCCATTACTGTAAGATAATTATTAAAGTGGTTCAACCACTTTATTTTAGCTCTCTTCATTTTATCCATTGGTTTTTGCTTTTGCACATCATCCATTACTTTTAGTTAACTTAACTACTCCAAATGTTTATGAATTATTCTAAGATGGCTATTCCAACTAACAATTTAAATAGTTTGTTTATAGATTATTCTCTTATGTTGTTTTTTTTTAGCCTTGGCTCTAATTAGTCAAATTCAAAGCTCATTTAGTTTACCTCTCCTGCAGTGTTCTCACAACTGTGAATTAATCCCATCGAGACCTTTAAAACCTCACTAAGTCTGTATGTCTTGCTTTTATGACTTAACGTAATCAATTGTCATTGTACTGATTCTTTGATTTTACACTCAAGCCTTATGCTTTGTTCGTCAAATCAAATTAAGCCTGCCTGATTCATGCTTTGAAATCAAGAACATGCTTGGATCTTTTTTTACGGTAATTGGTTCTCCCACAGGCAACAATTATCAGCCATTAGTGGCAAGTGCAAATACTGCATTTGCAATTACTCTGTTAGTGTGACATGGAAGGTTGTGCAGTCTGTCCTCTGGGTCCTGATCCATTCATTGTGTTTCACCTCATGCATCACTGATGCTCTCGTATTACTGGATAATTTATTTACAACTCTTCAACTGTATTTTTGTGTTCTTGTGCGTTTGAGTATGTGAACATGTATCCCTGACTTCTTTTGTGGTTTCTGTGCAGGCTACGAAGTGATCAGGGCAGTGCACCATGGCAGAGCCAGACCCAGAGCCAATGACCTCTGGAGCAGGGCAGCGTCTGGGAGCCCCAGAGACTCTTGGCATCAGTACGTTGGACCCTGGGCTCAGACCCCCGACTATGCCCCCTGGACGACATGTCACCATCAGGGTCCGTATGTTGGACGACACAGAGGAGCTCTTTGACATCTCGGTGAGCTGTTAATTGTTGTCTTGCCCAAGCCAGTTTCTGAGTCATTACCGCATAATAAGTCCAGAAGCATTTTTGCCTTTTCATCATAGCAGCAGCAATATGGTAACAGGTTGGCATGGCAACTACATGATGCTGAATGCATGGACAAAACTGGGAGATCTTTTTTTAGTAATATCAGGTGATTGTGGTTGTGTTTTCTGTCCACTGCTTTCAGATCTTCCAAATGATCTTACACCGATTTCATTTATAACAACAGTCAGGTAAACAAACAAAGACCAGAATATCTTTTTATGTCTTTGAGAGAGAAGAGCTGCTATTTGAATTTCATTCATGATTTCAGGATTTTAAGGATTAAGTGTGATTTTTTTAAAATTATAAGCTAATAATACTTTAAATGACAAACAAAGCCCCCAAAATTAAATTTCTCCCTCTAACAAACAAGAGCCAAATCCTCATATAGTTTATTTCTCTATGCCAGAGAGCCATTGTTGTTTGAAATATATCAGTGAGCCACGTTTTTGTGTGACAATGTACCTTGAGTTAAATGACACCAGGCATTGCAGTTTACTCTGAGTCAATCGCACATACAGTACATGTTATGCTGCCATAAGTACTCACTAGTTTAACAAATGTGTGTTAATCCACATCTTAAAATAGTACCCTTGCTCCTGTTTAGAAATGTTTCTACAGGAATAAATGGGCTTGGGGATGTTGCCATAGTCAGGGTAAGAGTGATGATAAATAAAAAGTGATGGATTAAAGCACTGTTGGTTTTGGTTTTTACTTGAGTTTGTTGACAGTCGAAAAATGCATAAAGTAACAGCAGCCTTATCCTTTTAAGGCAATGCGAAGAAGATCAGAGACAGGCCACGCGTTCCCTCAGCATTCCTTTGAGCCTGTGCTAGTTTGGAAAGGTGTCCTCAGACCTTGATTTAATGTCAGAAACACAGGGCGGTGTAAGTGCAAAGACCGTTATTTCTCTTAGAATAGAAGCACTAGCTATTTTCGGTGACCACAGTCCTTCCCGCCTTGAACAGAGGAGTAAGATGAGTAGATAGAGGAACGTGGTGATGGAGGGAAACGGATACAACAGCAGCCAGAGTGGACCCATTTCATTTGTGTGAATGGAGTTCGCCTCTAAAGCTGCTCAGGTTTACTGACATTGAGGGTGTAGTCCCGGGTGTATATGTCCTTCTGGCTGTGACTGTTTATAGCCTTTCTAGTGCCAACATGTGTTGCACCTAATACTTAAAGCTCACTAGATTATCAAAGAGTGAGTGTCACTTAATCAACACCAGTTATGTATTCTTTGGGTTGGCTAAGACATCCAAACCTGCAATACAATACAAGATTTTTTGTGAATTTGCAACTTGCTCAGCACACACTGCATTTGTCTTTGCCAATACCGCTATTTCAAATTACATATCATCCAGCCTGTGATGTCTGCAGTTGATATGTGGTAGAGCAGGTGAGGGAGGGATTTCATTCAGCCCACTTCAAGGCTCATAATCTGTAAGAGGCCCCTGCAGTGAAACTCTGCTCTCTAAGGAGATATCAACCTTAGAGTTTTTGTTAGTGTAGAGTAGATTTTTATGGAATTTTACTCTCCCAGAGTCTGAAAGTAAGACAGCTCTACCCTCTAAAATACACACACTGACACTTTATATTTTTTGACAGGTCAGATTTGTATGTTCAGCAGCTTTGGTCTAGTCTGTACCTTCCTCTTCTACCCACTGACTGTCAGTTTGATGCACATACAGAGATTATAAAACAGAAGCACTGACACTGGGATGAATATCTCACTATACACAGCGAGATGTTGTTCTGTAGGTTTGATCCACACATGACCCCGACTCGTCCTCTACCTTCTTGCGCACCTACTCTTACTGTTTTGGTGGTGAGCTAGATAAGTCTTCTGTTACTGCAGCAAGGAGGCTGGACTGAAGGTGAAGTTACTGCTCATGAGAGGGTAACAAAAGGACCCTGCTAACAGAGAGCTTTATTCATGCTCAATTTAATACGCATTATACCCTCTATCTCAAGTCAGCACTTGAGATAGAATCTCAGTAGGCTTGATATTGTTTTTGCCCAGAGGTGTCCAAGGAATATATTTTCCTCGGCCAGTGGTTCACATACTGGGTGGAAAGATGTATTATCTTAAAAAACATAAAACAGGAAACAAGTTTTTAGGTTTAATCCAGTGTTTGGTTTTTCTTTTCACACATAATATTTAACCTATCCAGTTTACTGGTTGTAGACAAAATTTAGTTCTCAAAACAATTTGGCAAGAATACTTTGACGCTCAGTTGCATAACTTTCACAGTAACAGTTTTACCTAGTTACATCCACAAAAAAAAAAAAAATCTCAGATTTTTTTTTTTTTGGTGTGGCTGAGAGATAAAATATAAAAAACAAAAAACAACAAAAAAAAAACATACATCAACTTGGCTCAGATCCTGCTGATATTAATCTCTCCCCTGCAGCAGTGAAGTGAGATAACTGCATGGTCTACAAAACACGTTTGTCAAGCAATTATCCAGTCTTTTATTTCGCAATAGGAACATGCAGTATTATTCAAGAAGCAGCAGTTAATCTTAGATGATTTTTATAAGCAAAGACACTCAAGGCAAGATGTTTGTGTGAAAACAAAGAACGCCTAACCTCACCCTGTTACTGACATTGAAGGCTTCAGTTCCTGTTCCTCTGGTTCACAGGGTAAATTTTCACCTCAGCGGGCAGAGTATCAGAAACAAAAACGGGCCATAGAGCCATCTCGTGGCTCACATCCCATGCTGTGGCCTATTTTGCACCCTGGCTGTGAATACACTTGATGCTGATGTTATTTGGCTGCACAAACCCAGACAATGGTAAACTGTCATTGATTAAAAAGCAGACCTGAGCCAAAATATTAGCTCGCTTGCATCTTCTCATTATTGATTTTCACACTTGCTTGTATCCACTGTACTAAAGTGGAGTTCGGCAAAGGAGGAAAAATCCAGGCTGTAGCCCACAGCCTGTCCCGTAACATATACTGACACTGTCTGATGTATTGATGCTTATATTTGCTGATGGACGGTGGAAACTCTGCAGAAGTTGCCTGCGAACCAGTATGAGTATAGCCTGGGTTTCAAGGTTAGGGGGGGGGTGGGTGATGGGTGGATGAAAGCAGAGTGGAGAGAGGTGAATCATGCACATTCCTGTGAATGAAGGAAACAGTCAGACTCCATTAGGCGAACCTTACTGGTGGAATACTAACGAACACAACCTAACATGGAACATTCCACGTCCCATTCAGTGCTGACATTAGCAACACAGTCGCTCACTCTAAGAAAATCAGACACATACTGTCTCTCTCTCTCTCACTGTCCTCTCTACCCATTACTTAATGTATAGCCCCTGTATAAGGCTACTATGCAGGAAAAATCCTGAGTTAATTACAAACCCTTTCATATCTCTGCATTTTCATTTGCTTTCCTTATGAGATTTTCACCCAGCACAGACTCATTAAACTCCAATATATTACTTTTGCCTTTCTAATTACCCAGTCAGGGGCAAATTAATATACAGGCACAAGTAAAAACGCATTTTGTGCTACACATGGTAAGTCCACTTCAGTCCAAACTTTTATGTCTCAGCAGCAGGATTGTCTCTCAACTATCACTTATCAGGTCAAACATGTCAGCATCCACCACATGGCTTCTACCATGGGTGGCCATGGGTTCAGCATTCATTCCCTGCTTACTGAGTGTAATAGTGTAAAGTGTAATGACTTTGATTGTTCCTTAACCTTCCCACTAGTGCCATTGTCAGTTTCAGTCCTCTGGTAATTTATCATTTTAACCTATACTACTGTGATCTCTCCACACATACAAGAAAATATTGAAACCTGTGATCTTTTATTGGAGTTTTGTGAATACATGTGCACTGTAAAGTCCCCGTCTTATCCTGGCATAAAGCTGAGGTCTGCCCTCTGATTCTCAATGATATTAACTACAGAGTTCATCTGACGAGGCGTGACTCCTCTCTAACTGAGAAGGTGACCATGCTGTCCATGATCTCAGTGCATTAGTCCCATGGTTGGATATAAAGTTTATCGCTACCATTTTCAGCATTTGTCACAGCAGAGCAGATTCAGAGGCGTGCAGAAAGTTGAGGTTTGAGATGAAATCACAAAAAAATCAGCTCTTTACTAGGTTTTCTTTTTTTGACTTTGTGTGCTTGTGACCAGCTTTATTTCACTTATATTTAGCCACACAAAATGTCATCTGATGACGAGGGCATTTGTTTTCTTTCCCCCATTCCCATAACTAAAGCAGAAACTGCAGAGAGAAACCATGGCAGCAAAGACCACCCAGGTCAAAGAGGGCTGTGTGACAAAAGGAAGGGCCTTCATGCTTTTAGGGCTTCAGGGCTTAGGCCACTCTTTTCCCCATATGGTGTCACCCATTCACTGTGATGGGAAGCAATTAGAGCAGCTTCAGTGTGCCTTGTTGTCAGCTGAATGGCAATGAGGTCCTGACTTAATGAGTAGAAACACGATGAAGGGTCTCTTTCAGGTCAGCTGCAGTATGGTTTTTAATGACTAACTGACCAGAGGCGTGGAGGAGGTGCTGGGATGTTTCTGCTTTGTGCCACCTGTGGATCAGTCCACATGGAGAGTCGGGTATAAGACACATATGAATAGCTACATTTTCAGCACAGATCTGAGTGTCAATTACATAATTAGTTAGATTAGCTAACACTGTGTGTACGGATCAAAGTACTTGAATCTTTGTCGGTTATGTTTTTCATTCTCAAATGGTGAAGAACATACGCATCACAGATATTATCCATCAGCGAGGAAACAAAATAGCCACAAAGGACCTAACCCAGTACTGATGCTTCAGATTATGCTAAAATGATTTGTCGATAAGTGGATTGGTTGGATGATAGGTTCATTAGCAGCTCATTTAAGCCTAGTAAATATGCCGTGTCTTCTCTAATGCCAGAATCTCATTTGTGCGGATGTGGTGTTTTTTTGTCATATGATGTGATGTTATCTCCACTTGTGTATGGTTTTTTTTCCTACAGTTTAGAAAACGGAAATATCCAATTTTTTTTTGTAGAGCATTTCCCATGCTGAATTTTGCATCTTGTTTCCTTATGTTGTTGTTAGGGAGTATAAATATTAAATTAGCCAACATAAGCACTAGATTGCAACAGTAAAATAAATAGAATTGTGCCGTCTTATGTTACATGTATGTGAAGATACACTCATGGATTTTTATCTTCTGCAACATTGCCTCTGCGCAGTGAGCTAGGTCGACATCATTTAAATTCGACCCACATATTTTTTGTGCACATCAGAGTCCTCCACAGGTTCTCAGTATTTTGTGTTTCATGTTGTGTATTTTCAAATATCATATATCAACAATAAAGAAGGCAGAGCTCAGGGGGAAGGGGGCAGTCTAAGCTGAGCTCTAAATCCTGTTAAACTCTGAGCTGTGATGGGGACACGGTCTGCTTCCCCAGACCCACAGCGCTTTAGGGGGAGAAGAGGTGGTGCTGGAATGATTTGCCAACAACATTTCTTGATGAGCTGTCATTGGCTGAATATGAATACAAATGGGATTTGATTGGCTGTTACAGCATTTGGAAGAATGGGGCAGCAGCTCTGCAGCCCAGAGCAACGAATCCAACTCTCTCCTATGTTTTGCCCATGTCAGTGAGCTTTCTAAAACCATTGCTGTCACTCTCCTTTTGTTAATATCAGTATATATATATGAGAAACAGTACTCTATAGTTTAACGGTGCTGTGAATGTAGCACTCCGCTAATGCAGATATGTAAATATTATAGGTTTATATATAGTACTGTGTGCGTCTGCTGGCAGACTCCCCTCCCCCCCGATGTAGCAAGCTTGTCTTTGCAGATAGTTGTGAATGAAAGGATTGTCAGAGACAGCGTACAGATAAATAACACCTCTTTGATTTTATCTCCCATGTCACCTGAGAAAGTTTTTCAGCCCGACGGGAAATAATCAGAGAGACGCCTTGATGCAGCAAGGAGGCTGGGTTTTACTGGCATCCAGGCATCTGATGTTGTCAGTGCTGTCTGTTCTGCTAACGTATTACATTTGTTAACTTGTGTGAGCCTTAAAATAGAAACATTTCTTGTTTCTGCTCTCAAACTCTGCTGTCCCCGTGGTATTGCTTCAGCCTGCTTTAATCTGTTGTTATTCTCTCTTACAAAACACGTTGAGCTGCTTTATGTGGCCTCCTGCCGTGGAAAAGGAGTTGTCATGTAGCATCTCCTCCGTTTGCTGCTAGTGAGCACTTTGTTGGCAAAACTGCCGCGACCTTTGAGCCCCAGTATACAGTGTACTCCCTCTGAGGTAATGGTTTGGATCCTTGGATGATGCTTGTTCTGTGAGCATATGCTGCTATGAATTTCAACACTATACAAGTTCATCTTTGAAAGGCCACAAGGAATCACGCTGGTCTATGTGTGGGTTGCCATGGCTACACATAGAGGAAGACGAGGAGCGTCTGGGCTGGTTGCCGTGCTGCAGAGTCTCTGCCTTCCTCTGATATCTGCCAGGGACGAGTGGATGTTGGGAAGGGGGGTATCATCTCTCCATGCAGAGCATTAATGTGAGTCTAGTGTGCATGGGGACACGCTGCTGCACACCAATTATGACTAACATATGCAGGAGACACAGAGCATTTCCTTGTGTACTGCGTGCCAGAGTAGCTTTTTTTTAAATATTGAAATCCCTTGACTTAAAATATGACTGACAGTAACTTTTTTTGGGATTATTAGCTCGTCGTTCCTGATTGGCCCAGCTTCCCTGAATGATGGCATTGTGTTTAGGCTGGAAAAGATTTGAGGGGAGGGGTCATCTGCTCAGTGACACCATAAAAAACATAAATGGATGATTTGTGAGCTGCTGTAGAGTCTGTGCTGTGGTTTTGAAGGCTCATACAAGGATGAAAGCTTCTTTTTTTTTCAGATTGTTCTCTGGTGAATGATACACACTGAGGCTGAAAATATTAAAAGTGTTCAGTAATGTGAGTATGGCATACATGTGCCTTGCATTATTCTTGTGAAAATATCCTCATATTTTCCTCACATGAACTCTGAACCCTTGGTTGCCTTTCTCTCATGGCATGAAATTGAAATCCCGCAGCGAGTTGTGAGGAGGGGTGGTTGTTTTCCCACAACCATCTTCCTCCCTCACATCCAGAAATGTAATTGGGTCGTGGAGGATAAGAGCCACAGTACAGGAGCAACAGTGGGAATTATCTGCTGGCTGATGGCTAAGAATACTAACATGCTAGAGGGTTCTGGATACTACATAGTTTTATTTTAGACATTAAATCCATTAGATACCATTTTCATCAAGCCATTTATTTAGGTTGTCTATATCACTGATGTCAAGAAATACTTTGGCAGTTATGAGAGGGTATGATTGAAGATGATGGAGTAACATTTTGATTTAGATAGAAAATATATTCTCACAAAGGAAAATATATTCTCACAAAGGAGAATTTCCACACAGTTTTGGTGCTGATGCCTATATAATTTATTGTTATGTAGTCCAATTACACATACTTCACTTTCCCACCAACCTGAGCCAGATAAACTTTAATCAAGTTTAAAGCAATTTAGAATTTGTTAAAATGAGCTAAAAACCAATGTCCAGTCTTGTGGCATTCCGTGTTATGTTATGATGAAAACAGAATTTGAGCCCAAGCCTGCTGGCGTGTTCTCTGTCAACTGACAATTGTTTGAGTGGTAAATACTTCCATCATATAAAAACTCACACCTCTCCACTTTCTATGAAGCAAAACAAACACACCTACTGTAAACAAAGGTGTAGTGGTTCAATTCATAGTGAGGCAACCCTGAGTAGAAAAACCCATTTGTCCTGAATCATTCATGCTGGTTTTTGGAAGGACAGACTGAAACAACACAGAGGCAATGGCAAAAGCTGTCACTAATCCTGTAAGGTTATGTCTGAATCTGACAGCATTATGCTGCACTGCTTTCTATACTGTGCACAAGTGCTCTGGGAAAAGTGATGCTGTTATAATAAGTCTTGTTCCTATGGTAACCAAGATGGATGTATCTTGTGGAAGATGCTTGTGTTTGCTTCAGACGCCAGTGAAGTCGATGCTTCCTGACTGTGAATGTTTGCATTTTAATTGACAAAATAAGGACAAGGGAAATGCAAACATAACCTGAGATTTCTTTGTAGGGTTTTGTGACAGACACATGAAGGTGGATCCTCTGACTTTTCATGCTCATGCACATACATTATCTCATTCATTGTGCCCTTTGATGATTGTGCTCAGAGCCTTTCATTAAGCTCTTGAACTGTGGCACTGAATTGCACAGACACAGGAGCAGCAGGGTACGTAGACATCACAGTACTCAATGGGTGTGGCAGCAATGCTGCTCTTTGCACTTTCTCTGTGATGTCCTCCTGGTCTCAAATAAAGACTAAAACTCTCATGGGAACTGGTCTGCCTCAGCTGCACAGCAGTTTCACAGCAGCACTGGCCCTTCTTAATGAATTATGAATTTCTCATTGAGATTCACAGGACTAATTAACATGTCAGACCCGACTAGCAGTGTGATATCACAGGATTATTCTTGTCCTGTGGTGCCTTATTTTACTCCGGCTGCTCTGGTTTCACCTTTTTTGCCCTAATCTCCTGAATTGTTCTTATCAGTTAGAAAGGTGTTTTGCTGCACCACATATGCTGCTTCTCCTGCCCGGCTTCATCTGTAATTAAAACATAAATGGCCATGTTTCACCCAGGCTGTGTTTTCAGTCAGTGCTATCGCTCTGCCTGCAGTGAAGTCACTGTGAAGCATTTGCTTGACATGTTGCATATCAGAATTTCAGCTGTACCTGTGCAGCTGAGTCTGTTTCCCTCTGCACCCTGGCAGTAATTGAATTTGGTCTCTCTTAGGGAGATAGCGGAGGTATGAGGGAGGGAGAGTCAGGATGAATGAAGCAAAGATTCAGGATGGGATGTCTGCTCATGTGTGTGTTGTGTGGTGAGGTTAGGGTAAGGGGCTAGGGAATGCTGTACAAACGTGGGTGTTTTAGCATATGTGTGGAAGAGAGTGAAATCTCAATCCGGTAACCTCAGCTGCACACATGCCTGCTAGGAAAGGTATTGACCTGAAAACACCCCCACCCCTATTATTAAAACTGTTGCGTAAGCTACCATGGAGTATAGCAAACCAGAACATTTCATCCGGGAGCGACAGTACGGTTAAGCTCACACAGGTTTTCTCTGTATAGACATACCTAAATGTGTTGATACACCTTGTTGAAATGATCCTCTGTTCATCCTGAAAAGTGTAGATAACTGGAAGCCATTTGTTTTCCATAGAATAAAACAAAGAAGCTATGAAAAAAAGCTGAATTATTGTTTTCAACAAGGATTTTCAAAAACAGCATGCACAAAAATATTGATACCCGCTAGAACTGGTGATAAATAAGTGGATTTTAGTAATATTTCGATCAGACTGTTGTTTTCAATTATTACCACAGGTGTCTCCTTTATTATAATCAGGCATGCACTGTATTGTTGTAAATAAAAGACCTCATTGTGCAGTTTGGTATTTTTGTGTGCATCACATTAAACAGGACGAGAGAAAGAAAAGTTGTCTGAGGAGAAAAGGAAATTCTTGCGATCTTTCATCAAGGTAAAAGCAACAAGAGCATCTCCAAGCAGCTTGATGCTCCTCTGACCGCAGTTGCTAATACTATTAAGGGGTTTAAGGTCCATGGGACTGTAGCCAACCCCCCAGGCTGGAGCCACTGGAGGAGAATTGACCCCAGGTTGAACAGAAGGATAACTTGAATGGTGGAAAAAGAACCAAGGAGAACTTTAAAACAGATACAAGCTCAAGCTGACAACAGCTGGACCATACGTGGCTCCATGAAAAGGCCACGTTTGAAAGAAAAACTTTAAAAAACTGGAGTTTGCTGAAATGCATGCCACAATGCTTTGTTGAGCTTTAGTCCTAGCATCACAACTAGCTTTTCTCTGGCTGTCTCTATTCAGAAATGATGCACGGAAGTCCAGCACTAAAAGAATCAAAGCTGTAAATGGGGGCCACTGTGGGAATGTCCCTTAATAGATATCAAAGGGTTTGTCCCAGAGGATGCCTGTTTTCACACAGCCCAGTGTGGGTTGGTTTGTTCTGGGCATTTAATGTCGGTAGAGGTTCAACAGCAGCAAATGACTGGTTCAGTGTGTCTGTCTCTGTAAGGGCTTGCAGAATATCTATGAGGCTGTTGTCAAAGTCATAATGTGTCTTTCCTGTTTTTGGGAGCTGCAGAAGCTGAATAAGACTCAGTGATGATAAGTGCTGAAATATTCTGTTTATTGCATATATGGCAGTTCACCTTACAGTTGCATTTTAATATGCAAAAAATAATTGAATTATGATAAGCAAGGGTTTAATTTATTGTGGTTCCTGCTCTGTATTTAGACGCACATTCTGCAAATATTTGCTCACTTTTAAATAGTGGCGTTAGATTGTCTAATTTTGTTTTGGTTTTTTTACGTTTTCGCTGGCAACACGGGTCTTGTGGTCTTACTGTGACTCACATACTTTATTTAATTTAAATTCATTAAGTAATAATGTTGTCTGGGTGCTCGGTCGCATAGGTTGACCTCCTTTAAACAAAGAGGCAGCATGGAAGCATTTAGCCTAACAGATATATTTAGTTGGTGAATGATTGCGATGTAAGTTACACAATTACACTGTGCAGTCAAATGTGAATCATGCCATTTAAATAAGTCTATTATTAGTTATTGGTGATCACAAATATGGCATTCTTGTTTTATTGGGGACAACACAATAAAGAAATGAGAGAGGGTGCACAACATAGGCTAATAATACTACTACTACTAATAGTAATAATAATAATAATGTGCTAAGATGCAAGTTTATCAATTCTGGATTACAACCTGGCTTTGTTAACCCACGATTTACCAAATGGGCATGCTGGCATTAAAGAAGAGGTGGTTGAAGCACACAGCACCATCAAGAACAGTGCATCAATTATGATATTGTAAAACAAGCAATATGCAGTATACACTGCATAACTAATATAAAGATAAGAAAAATGATTATGGAAACTATTTCAAATAAACTGCTGCAACATGAATTGCTATCATTGTGCTGTGTCTTAAGGCACTACTTTCCATTTCATTTAACCAATAAAAATATTTTCATTTGACTGCAGAGTGCTTTATGAAGCAATCACTGCCAGGAAGGAAATGCTAAGATATAATTAGATACAATTAATAACCTACTCCATTTTTACACAGTGACATAGTGGTGGAGGAAGACAGAGGCATGTGAGAGAGTATGACCTAACATAAAAATGAAAACTTTACATCTTTGATTGTGGTAACTTAGTAAAGAAAGAGATACAGATAGATATCTCAGTACCTGTTGAGTTTTCATATTAAACATAAATATTTGTTTACGTTCAGTGTTATTCACCATTACCAATGCATTGTGTGTATCTGGGAGGTGTTGCAATCCTGTTGAAGGCATGTTCCTCTTCATGAAGCATTTTCATTCATTAATATTTTTGATGCTTTTACTTTCATTTCTGTTACAGTCTTCTATAGCAGTCTTTGTCAGCCCAGTGCAATGTTTGGGCATCACCTTACTGCCAGCAACTGTTGATGGTGGAATAGTGTAAAACTGCCAGCAGTAATATGATTTTCCCTGTCCACTGTAGTCCACGCATGCCTGTGGGTTCTTGTGTACTTTGATGACACAGCAGCTTCATACTGCTACTAATGGCCTTAAACTGTAATTCTTTTTTTTTTTTTTTTTTTTTTTTTTTTAAATCAGTCTTATTGTCTGGGGTGTACCAGGTAGTCCCCAGACTATAACAGGCTATGGGACTGGTTCTCAGTTGGATTTCAATGGAAAACACTGTGGAAAACATGTTATTTATGTTCATGTTATGTATTAACTGAAGAAATCTTCTTGATTGTGTCAGATTTGGTTGCACTTTTTTTTTATTGATATGCATTTTTTTTCCACCTTTGTTTTTTCCATTACTAAATGTTCCAGGCTTGTGGATGAACCATGTCACCAAAGTGCTTGATTAGCGGACACATTTTTGATATAGTCCTCTGAGCTGAAGCTCCTCCAGAGCAGGGTAGTTATGCTGCATGCTGTTAGGTTACCATGGAGATCTTTCCCGGTTAAAAAGCGAGCCAGCATTGTCAGACTGAAAGCCTGGGTTGCTCCCAACGTTGGCTTGCTAACCTCACTTGGTGAGACAAACCCCAGACCTGCATTCAAACTCAGAACACTTGCACTTTGAACCTCTCACTCAGAAACACTCATGTTCACCTCTCATCTATTATTTATGTGTTGCTAAATTAGTCCGAGTGGATGTTTCAGTCTCTGAGAACCCTTAAACCCCAACATTGTGAAGCAGGATTCCAGTGTCCCCGTTTAGACATAGAGATTTTTATGCATGCTAGTGTGCGGTAACGTCTCTGTCAGTCTGCTGAGTCTTACTAACTTTACGGCAAATAAAAATGGTTTTGGGTGTGTTTGAAAAGGGTGTGGCGTTTGCAGCCTATGTGTTTTAGGTCGAACACCATGGTTATGGTCACAGTAATTACAATATTATTACAAGGAGATTTTTCTCTGTTCCTCTGAAAGTTCGTTAAGTGCATAATGATTAACGTGTCAACATTTTAAGTGGAGATAATTACTTATTGTTTAACCTTAGTCACATGCTTCCCTTCAGCTCCAGATGATTTCTCTGTGATTTGTTTTATTTATTTATTTTTTCTTGGAGATTAGGAATCACAGTTTTCTTTATGTTGCCATGGTTACTGGTCTTGCTCTGTCTTCCAATGGAGAGAAATTGGTATTCTGTAGTCACAGAGGTCTAAATTCCTGCTGGACTCGGCGGCTTGCAGACACGAAGCAACAACTGCCTTCACTGAGGCCGTGTCTCACATTTGTTTGCGTTTCTCCACTTTTAGATGGAAGATTTCACCTCAGGACAGCATCCACATTTGTCACACTCTGGAGAACGAGTGCTAATGCTGCCGCCACAGGGTGGTTGACACAGAGGGCTGCAGGTTTAAATGGTGCTACATTTAAATGGGCGTTGTAATGCTTCACTGACTATCACGTGTCAGTGACTTGACACCTGGACCAAACTGTTCAGGTTAGTGCCACAGGACTCTTCTGAATATTTTGGCACCTTCATGAGGCTGTCATTTGTGCCATTGGTGTTTTCAGTGACTGTCTCAGCAACTGATGGACAGATGGCTGTGAATGTTGGCGGCACCACCATGATGCCCCTATATTAGAACTTTTAGTTATCATGTAACTTTTCACCTGCTGCATTGTGAGAGAATTTTTGTTGTTGCAGCACCATCAGAAATAACATTTTTCTTTGGATCGAAATACAAGTCTGGCTTGTTTAGAGAACTAATAAGATGGACATGAGTGTGTGTTACCAGAGAAAAAAGACCTTTTAAGATCTAAACAACTTTAAATTCAGTACTGGCCTTTCTTTAGGCTTTTTATAGTAGCAGCATCATGGGTGCTTTTTTGAACCAAGAGTACTTTCTTGGCTGTTGACCTTAATCCTAGATCTGAGACTTGTGTCCCTACATCTGCGTGCTGTGAGGTCAGCTATGTTCAGAGAGGGAAATCCCCGCTGACTGACCAAATGTTGAGATTCATTGTGGATACACTAAAATGCCTAAATATCACTTAGACTTTTGTCCCCTGGTTTATCCTGGAGTTAGAGCTTTTGCAGGCTATTGATTGTATTTTGTTACAGCAAAGATTTTCCCTCTTTATTCTGATTGCTTTTAACCTTTTACATCCTATAATATCGGACTCTTTTGTGATGCAGGCTTTACTCCCAGTGGATGGGGTTTACAGATAAAGCTGGTCTTGAAAAACTTTTTCTTTGTGTGCGTGCACAAACTCTGCCTTGATTGACAAAGCTGAGGATGCCAGGTCACAACAGTACAGTTCCCTGACTACATCACAGAGCAGAGGGCTTCTGGATTTGCTGTGCCGAGGGATAAGTGGTTTACAGCTAATCTTGAGGAGGCCTATTGATTGGCCTGACCGGTAAAGCAGCATGTGCGGCTGTCATTATTTATTAATGCTACAGATTATGGGTAAGGGAGCTTGCAGCAGGATAGCACCGACATCAACACATTCCTCAAAAGACTTGTCTGCTCCAGCCCGGAAAATAACCTGTTAAACAGCACACAAGTTCCCAGGTCTCATCTTCTTCACAGTGTGACTCTCCCAAAAAAAACCTGTGGTGGTCTGGAGTGAGGTCGAGAGGTAGAAAGCTGCTCTCCCAGGCTATGAGTCAGAGAGTGTTGATGCCACATGTTGTCTCCAGACAGCAGTTGGATCCCACAGTGTGAAATCATAAGCAGTGATGTTGTCAAGCAGTAAACACTTTCTTTCTGGTGCTGTGGATTTATGCATCCTACACATTTAGTGTCCCGGTAAATGTCAGTGCAGCCTGTATCAAACATAACTGATGGGTTTGAGTCATACTGTTGTTTGTCTCGTGGAATGAAGCTCAAACCAAACTGAATCACACTTTGCCTTTGCATTTGTGTGTGTTGGGGTTATTAATGTTTTTGGCTGTGATATACATGTTAATCATGTCCCTGATAATGCTTTATCACAATATTTTAATGGCATCCCACATTATTACTTTGCTGTCTCTGTTGCTTTCCTTATCTGGATCTCTCCAACACAGCACAGCGCAGCAGGCCGGCATCACAGTGATTATGTATATCAGTGTGTTTGCTCCAATATTATCAAGCTGCTGTTTGTGCAGGCAGGCTGACACACTTACTTAACATACCTTGGACATTGATTTTTTCCACAAGAATGTGTCCCTTATGTTTTGTATCTGATGAAGTCTTTTGAGGCATGGTGAGGTGTAGCTGGCTTGTCTCTGATCTGTCTGACCCAATGCCAAGGTGTCTTATTCTGCAGCTGTTTGCCTGCCTCTTCAGCAAACTTTGATATTAGTGGAGACTTCTGGCTTTGTTTTGCAGCCCCAGCAGCGTCCGTACATAAATCGAGAAACAAAATATTAAAAGTTCAACAGTTCAGTGGAAACATGAATGATCCTTGTGTGTGCTGGCTTGGTTTACAGGGAGTAGGTGCATGAGGCATGGTGAGGTGTGACAGATTAATGCCATTATGGAAGACTTTTTTTCCTCTAGGCCCTCATTTTTCAGTCTGTTTGAAAGCTGGATTGCCATTCTCTTGATTAAGTGACATTTTGGTACAAAGCATCAGTAACCATAAAACTTTAGCCTGATATTATGTAATATTTGATATTTCAAACTGTTTACTTGATAATGTAAACAGTTTAACACACTTTCTGCTGGTTTCTGTAATAAGGCCCTTTGACCTGAAGGTCAAGTCAGGCATAGCTGGAGCCTACTCACAGTTGAATCAGTCAAGATTATTAAGAATGACATAATTCACACATATTAGCATAAATATTTTATATGTAAGGACCCTCTCTTTCTTGGCCTGACCTTGTTGCAGTTGTCTCTCAGAGTTTCACTTAATTAATCTCTTAATTAACCTATTGATTACCTTTACTTTCACACTTACAGTGCTCTACAGACCTCACAGGTACATGAGGAAAGATGAAAATTGAATTACATCTGCTTGTTTTTAAAGTTTCCTTTATCTGAACTGATACATAATAAAATATAATATTGTCTATAAAATGTAAGAAAATAAAAATTGTCTACAATGTCTACAGCCCTAAAGTGATGTGTTTACTTGTAGTGAAGAGTCCTTGAGAAGTTGAATGTGGGAAATAGACTTCCTTTATGGTGAATATTTGATTGTGTAACAAAAGTGTTTTCATGTAATTTTTTTTCTTGAATATTTTACATGGGAACTGTTAGTACCAGTTGAATGCATTATTCAGATCCTTGGTCTACTTTTATTTAGCTGAACTAAATGTGGAGGTCCTGGCTAAAAGTGAAGTGATACATTGTCCTCCTGAGTGACAGTAGTCCTCGGCTTTCAGAAGGAGTGGCAGTACAGAATAACCAGCATGGATCCAGAATTTGAAGTGCTCTGAAAGGGATTCAGGCTGATGAAGGAAAAGGAGTCAAATCTTTTTGGTAATTCCCTCAGCTTCAAAAGCTCAACTTGCCCTCTGCTTATATTAAAGATACTCCAAGTTAGGGTAGGGCATGAGCGAATTTGGTGAATATTTCTTGCAATACCATGATTAAATATGTGCAAGCATAGCAAGGTGTGCTGGCATGTTGGGTTGAATCTCCGCTGCTCCTTGTTTACGCTCTACGCTAACGATGCAAACCCACAGATCTGTCTTCTGATTTACGGCGCTCTAACAGCGGGAGGCCCTTGCACAAATGCAGAGTGCCCTGCATTGTTAGGTATTCAGCAGCACAACGGTCACAACAGGGCACTTAATTATTCTTTATGCAAAATCAATATGTTTCTAGCAACCCAGACACACTCCAGGGCAGGCAGACAGGCAAATTGGAGGAAGATTGTGCAAGAGGAGAATAAGGAGGAGGAGGAGGAGGAGGTGGTGGTGGTGGTTGTTAGGGGTAGCTACCTCCATCTCACTCTCAACCCCCTATTGAATCCAGGGGACATTAGTTTCACGGTTGTCCTCTTGGGCTTTGGAGGCTGGCCTACTGTGACAGAATAACTCTGACATCTGTGGCAGCCCAATCATCACTTTTCCATTTATTTTGTTTTGATAGTCCAGGAGTTCTGGAAGAAAAAAAGGAGGGAAATCAGCAGGAATCTTGATATGTAAATAAGTTTATTCCTCAGGATTTCCTGTAAACATGACGCTGCCTTCAGATGTTGTTTTACTGGGGTGGCTGTAAACAAATCATGTTTAATTTTAGTCTAGACATGATGATATTAAAGTTGTGGAAAGTGTGACCACGCTCTGCTCCATGGTCGTATGCGTGGTCACAGATCCCCATGTGCTGTGAGGGTATGGAGGTAATTTGACAGGATTATCATCAGGTTTGCCTCCTCCCTCTGTTCTCTCTTTGTCAGTTTCCTGCTGGGAACCTCTGCAGCACATGACCTGAATCTCAATGAGCTTTAGCTGCCACTGACCTCTCTGTCCTACCCTTTCCCTTACAGTGCACAGCATATACCTGCTCATGCATACCCACACTTGCCCACAACAAGTGCTGCAACATAGTAGATAGCAGCTGTGCTATTGCTTCAATGTGACTGAACCCATGGGAGTATAAGACAGATAGACAGTAGCGTGTGCACATATGTTTTACTAGCAGCACCAGGAAGACTCAGTGTGGGATTATAGTTAAAAAATTAAATGAAAATTATTTTCATGCTTTTCTACTTCTACAGCTACTGCTAGTTCACATGTGCAGTGTAGAAGCTGTGACTAGTGAAAGTGCATCTCTGGATGTCCATTTTCTCTCTGCAAACTTGATTCTGAGTATGTTCTTGATGGCAAATGAAAAATCATCCGTCAGCCTGCTTGCTGTTTTTATCAGATGAGCGCTGCAGGTAGATGCTCTCCCACTATTCCATTTGCTTATTCCCTTCTCCAAATCACACACACTCTTTCATCTTTGACCTCGATACAGCTTCCTGTGATGAAGCTAAATGTCACAACGGAAAACCTCCCACTGTGAGATGACTGCTGCATTATCTGTCAAGGTATAACAGAAGCAGCACGACCCGAGAAACAAAAAAAAAAAAAAAAAAAAAAAGAAAAGTTTTTTAATCTAATTTGTATCCACATCCAACACTTGACTTAAATGCCATCATCAGCTCTCTCAGTGCACCACAACCAACCAGGAGCAATTCCCTTTGTTCTTCCTGCCTATCTGGAGCCTAAAGGCACTGGCAGTCTGTTTACTACCCCCTTCACTGTCTACCCCCTACACCTCCACACTCCCTCAGGAGAAGTTTGGTGGGCATTGCCTTGCCTGGCTTATTGCAAGTGAAGTGGACCATACCAACAACTCGTGGAAGGGAACACTCAAGGGAGCACAAAACTAGATTACACCTGACCTTTATGTTTTTTTTTTTTTTCTTTGCTGACAGTAGCTTACTAACAAGAGGAGGGTCGGGGGTTGGGGGGATTATTTGGTTTGCCCTGAAGTACAAACCCAAGCAGACGTATGTAGACATTGCTGTCATCTTTATTTAGCCTTCCTCTGTCAGCTGGAGCATGTGGAGGTCAGTGTAGCGATACAAGCCTTCTAGCATTCATACACATGTAAACTGTAGTAGCACCCTATCAGCCTGTGTTCCACCGTAACGAGTCCAGACAGACCCTCCCTGTGGGTCTGGCCCGGGACTGAGACCACTGAATCAGGATACATCGTCTCACTCTGGAACTGGCTGCCCCTGTGTTAGCCAGCTCCAGTGCTTTTATAGATAGAGGTCATTAAAAAAAGCAGAATGCTGACATTTTCTTGGCATTGTGGATAATGAAAGAAATGTCAGCTGCTGAGCATGTTTCCTTAAGACTGTAACCTTTCTGCTGCGGTAGAGGAAACATGTGGCAGCTGCACAACAGCGGTTTAGTTGCATGGTTATTTTTCACATACTTATAAATGACAGTTTGCTTGTGTCGCCTACAACTCTGCATTTGTGCACAGTTGTCAGTTCAGTTCATTTTTGTATCGATAGGATGAGATTAGGTTAGAGCTTAAAAGAACTTTTACCTTTAAATCTTTCTGAGGTGTAGACTCAAATTTCCTATTTACCTTAATTAAAGTAAATTAGATGTTTAAGCTGTATGGATGACTGGTTGGGTCTGAAATTAGATCCAGGCTAAAATATCAAAGCATCAGCAACTAGTGGATGGATTCCAATGAAATGTGGTACATAAATTAACTCTCACTATCAGGGCTTACTGAGACATAAAAGAGCCATTGCTAATGCTATTAGTAATACCTGCGTTTTCCCTTGGCGAGTCAAAAAGATCTGGAGATCACATGATGAAATGATTCATTTCCACAGCCCCATCCACATACTGTATTTTCATGTCATTTTGGTCTAGTTCTGTTTTAACAGTGATGGCTGGGCCCCTTAGTTTCAGTTGCAAAAAATCTGAAATCTGCAGCAGACAATTATATTTGTGCCTTCAGCTCTGTTATAGCTTTGGGAATGCCCTTTACTGTTTCAGCGAAACAGTTTCCCATAAAGCCAAGGAAAGAAATGGTTTTCTCAGTCAAATGTGGAAGGTCTGCATAAAACTCTGGTCTTAACCCCATCTAACACCTTGCATGAGTACTTTGAATTAGGGCTTATAACACATTAAATCAAGGTCAGCATTAACATCTCTAATGTTCATGTGGGTCAAATCTTGTGAAAAGCCTTCCAGGAACAGTGACAGCTCTTATATCGGCACATCAGCGCTTGTGGTTTTGCAGAGATCTATAACAGTTATACAACGTTTGCCCAGATACTTTCTTCATCACGTGAACATGTTTGGAGTTCAGCTGTGTACTACAAGTTGCACTTATGTCAGGTTTCACCATTACACAGTTAGACTTTGCAGACTGGGCTTAGACGGTGTCCTCTGAGAGATTGCATCATAACGGCAATCAGTCCCTGCGACTTGCGCTTCGTTGACGACAGCACTCTCTTTGTGTCGGCTGCAGCAGTGTCAAATGGCAGCACCCTAACCCTCGCCCGCAACAGCTGCATTTAATCACGCACTGCCCAGCTCTAATCAGCCTCTGCCTCACCCATCTCTGCTCGACTCATGGTCGTGACAACAGATTTACGAGGCTGGAGATGGGAGTGTTACAATGAGACAGGAGCACACTTCAGTTTTCAGTGTATTCAGTTTTGTTTCTCTCTGTTCTTAAGCCTCCCTCTTCAGCTCCATCACCATATGGAAACAGCTGGTTGTTGGTGTCAGGATGCCCTCTGAGCTGCATGAGGCAGCCCGGAGAGAAAGAAGTGCTACTCACAGGGAGGAGCGATGAGGGTGGGGAGGCTTGTTTAGGGAAGATTATGGATTCAGTTGTGGCAGTGTAAAACTCTCTCACTAAGCCAGTAGAGCTTAAGTTTTTATTCTTCAAGCATTAACAGGAACACAGACAATGTTGTTCTTTGCCTTCGAAACGCTGCATAGATTTACTGGCAGATGTTGGCCCGGTTCAGCTAAATAAAGTTTTTTAGTAACGTATGATTAAGCAACAAACTCTCCTTTTTGTATTAAAGCAGAAGAGAAACCATTTCCTTGAAACATACTCAGACACAGACTTGGATCATTATCCAAGCCAGGGGGAACTGCTACTATAAACACTCACATTGTGTAGCTGTGATACACTCCATGCTGGAGTCACGAGAAAACAGCCAGGCAGAAATTCTCCCGTTACGTGCTCTGTCGCTCCTTAGGGTGCCTGTAATAGAAGAGATGTTTCCATGGAAATCCCTGACATTTATATGACCTTACATGAGACTGTTTGTCTCTTCAAAGATCTGGTGTTTTTTTTTTTTTTGAGGTTTATATGTTGTCACTTCTTCAGTATTTGTGAGAAACTGAGCGGTTAAGTAATCTTCAAAGCGTTTGGGTGTACTACATATAAGGTGAGCCAGGACACGCATGGTCAGGGAGATGCAATCTTTATCCCATTCTGATACTGTATCAACCTCAAAGGCTGCTGGTCCGTCATCAGTGTCAGCAGTGACACTGAAAGCACAGATCAAAGATGGGGGTCCACCCACCTCTGGCTGCTGCAGCTCTTGGGCAACTGATTCTTTGAATGCCTCGGTGGAAGGATGGAAAATAGCAGAGTTATCATCTGTATCAATGACATTAACTACCACATTAACAGGGTGTGGCAGGTCTGCAAAGCTGAGCTCTTTTTTTTTTTCTGGCTGCTCTTTTATATAAAAGTCCATCACTGAAGTTTCCAGAAGTTCAGTTGTTCTTTATTTAAACAGACAATAAAACACCAGTGTCCTTTGACTGGATTGCAGAGAACAAAAGTTGAGATTAAAAATAGACACAGTTACTCTACATGGCCATAAAATGCTTGCCAAGTGGTATTTTAACCAGAATTCCTTTTGTCCCCCCCCCTCCGTTCTTTACAGCAAAAAGCCTCAGGCAAGGTGCTGTTTGACCTGGTGTGCTCCCACATGAACCTCATTGAGGGTGATTACTTTGGTTTGGAGTTTCAGAACCATCAAAAGATGATGGTGAGTAAGAATGAAAGTGAAACTGAGCCTCTTCATATACACCACAGAATTAGTTTTACTGAAAACTAATTACGTAATGTTTCTCTCTTTTTTCCACAGGTTTGGTTAGACCACATCAAGCCCATTATAAAGCAACTCAGAAGTAAGTGTTTTAGCATTTTTTTTTAAGTTTTACCGTTTTATCTGGAAAAAGCAGCCAGTTATGACTAGTCCTACAGTATGATATTTCTTTTGTGCTGTTACAATACTTATCTATCCCACACAGGGCCAAAACACACAACCTTGAGGTTTGCTGTGAAGTTCTTCCCGCCTGACCATGCCCAGCTTCTGGAGGACCTGACAAGGTGAACTCCTTTCTGCATAGTTTAACTCGCTTAATCTCATATCATGTATGTGTTCCAGCTTGTATTGAAATGTGCATTTATATAAATGTCGATAGAAATTACTTCAGCTGTGACTAGAATTGATTGTAGGAGTGTAAATGTAACGTGCTTCGGTTCCCGAAAGATTTATTCCTTCCTCTGCTGTGCAATTCACATGTCATGGTTGCCGTGTTACCGATTTAGCCCTCTGGAGATTAGCACAGAGTTAATGATTTTCTGGTTTCTGGTTCCTCGTTCTGGCTCATGACTTGCATGTTTTCACAGCCAGTGGAGAAACAATAAGCGTGCAGAAAATAATGTCACTTTTCCTCACAGTTGTGAATGTGTTTATGATTCTTGTTGATATCAAATCAATAGTTCTCTGACCTTTGGGTGTGCACATTTGAAATTGTTACTTATTTTTTGTAATTGAAAGCTATTTATTAAACCTTTATTTAGACTGTGGTGGTGCTTGATCTGGCTTGCATCCAAGACAAGCCTTAAATTGTCAGAAAAAAAAGACTTGCAAATGAATGCAAATGTGCACTTGGATCAATTTCTGATAGTTCAAAGAAAGGCCTGTGTAAAATGAATTGAGTAGGCGTGCATGGTATTTGAGGAGATTTTTAGCTGTTCTCCAATGTTCTTGCATGTCCTGTTTGAATTCAAGAGTTTATGTTGTTCCTGAACTGATCCAGAGGTTCATTTGATCTTCCTCCAGTGCTGGAAACCACCACCAGATTTATCCTGTAGTACAATGTTAAAGCTGTTTGTGTTTGTGTCCAGGTACCTTTTTGCCCTGCAGATCAAACAGGATCTTTCCTCTGGACGTCTCCCCTGCAATGACAGCAGTGCTGCACTGATGGTCTCCCACATTATCCAGTGTAAGTCCCTGATGACTGTTTCTGTCCCCCAATGACTGTGATCTGCACACATCAGATAACTCTTTGAAAACACGTGATGCTTTTTTTTTTTTTTTTTTTTCACACGGAGCTTATGATCAAACATTGTCATATAGTGCACGGCACAGCAGTGCAAATTGATTATCTGTGTGTTGCTATGGATACCTTGGATGACTGAACATAATCTTGCAGAACTGCTCCACAGCAACACACACACACACAAACACACACACATCATTGTGCTGTACCAAGAAATACTGAGCATTTTCATAACCTTTCAAACCACAATTCAATGTTGCAATGTTGATAAACGAGATCAGCTACATTTTGTTTCTACAATTATGTAGACACAGCCTCTATACACAGACTCTATAAATTTTTATGACAGAATGTCTTTTGGATGAGTAGTGTTTCATTCTAAGCCAAGTAGCGAGAAGGTTATTCTGGAGGCTTACGAAAAATCTAGCATTTGTTTTTTTCTTTTACCCCCTATCTGTGTTCATTACAATAATGTGAACTTTTGTATTTCTTATTTTGCAGCTGAGATTGGGGACTTTGAGGAGAGCCAGTGCCGGTCACACCTCCTCAACAACAACTACATCCCAGAGCAAATGCCCCTGATTGACAAGATTATGGAGTTTCACTCAAAGAATATGTGAGTTTCCGTAACAGCTATACTGTGTACAATCTTCGAACAGAGCAGAGTTTCTCTTTAAGTCTTAAGGTCACCAAACACAAATTATTGTGTTCACCCGCGAACAGGAAAAGTTGTTTTTTTTTTTTTTCAGGCTTTGTGCATGCCCGGTGGGGAAGTATTATTGTACAGGTGACACATTCAGGAAAGCAGCAATCATATCAATGGGTTCCTTGTCAAGAGTGCTTTTTTACAGTTCTTTTACCAAGACGGACTCAGAAAAGCCAGTCTTTGTAAGTTCTTTTACAGCTTCTGGCTAGATATGAGTTTGTCTTCTGCTGGATGAACAAAAGGCTGCATTGCTCAAAAAAAGAGGCCTGAAAGCTTCTTTCAACCCACCAAATGACTCACACAGCTGTTATCAGCTGGGTTAGTAGGTTAAAACCCAGGTTTTTAGTGTGTGTTCTCAGGTGTCTATTGTAGGTGTTTGTGTGAAGTGAAGTTTTATTGAACTTGGCTCATTTTATCCAGTACTGTTCCTAGTAGTTTTGACTGATGTGCTTCTGGGAGTATATTACTGGAAACCTTCCAGATCTCCTCCCACCATTCTGCCTCAAAATGTCAAAATCATCAGTGCACAAGTCTGAATATGAGCCAAAGCTTTGTAAACCCTTGTCTCACCTCTACATCGCAGTAGTCTGTGCCAAAGATGGACACACAGTGGGCGGCTGCTGCTGCATGAAAGGAACTCGATTAGATTTGACTGCTCTCTTTGACTTGCTCTTTTTCTTTTATCCCCCATGGATTCTTTTAGTTGATAACTCTAACTGCAGTTCTGCTGGCGGGATGCCATGCTGACTTAAAACTCTTATTAAGTACCACACAGGAAGCAGGAAGGCTTACCCACTGATAAGAATTAGGAAAGTTAGTTAGCACTGGCAACCCCTCCCTAACCTTCCACCACTGCTCCACAAACTCAGATAAACATGAGAAACCTGGACCCACTTAGAGTTGGTCTTTCACCTCAATTAGTGCGGCGCACTGCGGAATGATAAGGATTTACTGTATTTGTCAAAAACATTTGTTGAAAGGATAATGAATGCTACAGTTTGCTCTTATTAAGTTGAAGCGTTAAAACCTGAAAATCCATTTAACCCCTTTAGTTTCCCCTTTAGACTTAATTCATCCTGCATTCATTTATCTTTTTCAAAAACATGTGACTTTTGTATAATGCCAGTATATTGTATTAAGGATTAGGTAGCTTTTATGTTTTCCTAAACCTCATGAAAAGACCAAAACCAACAATAAAATAGTCTATCAATGAATACTTTACTAATTCCCTGTGCTTTCAGTGGCTCTCTTTGCCAACCCTAAATGTTCCCGACATAAATCTTTAACAACCTGTCACAAACCTATTTCTAAACCAAAGGCTCAGTAACTTCCAACATTTTTTTTTGTCTTTCCGGGGATTTGTTAACAGTAAATGAACTATATAATATCACCGGGCTTATTCTTTCACTTGTTGTGTATTGTGCTGCAGAGGTCAAACACCAGCAGAATCTGACTATCAGTTACTAGAAGTGGCGCGCAGGCTGGAGATGTACGGGATTCGCCTTCACCCTGCCAAGGATCGTGAGGGCACCAGGTTAAGCCTGGCTGTGGCACACACTGGTGTCCTGGTTTTTCAGGTCAGTGTCGGTGATTTATGGGACCGTTTGGTGTGTTTGATGGCGATCGGTGTTTTGGTGTTTTTAAAGACTTTATATCTTCTTATCACGGCAGGGACAAACAAAGATTAACGCCTTCAACTGGTCTAAAGTTCGTAAACTGAGCTTCAAGAGGAAACGTTTCCTCATCAAGCTGAGGCCAGATTTAAATGTAAGATATGTTGCTGAATTGTACTGTGTGTAGTACATTCATAGAACAAATGTAATAACATCAATGTAAACTCTGTCTTTATTTGTCTCTGTTGCACCAGAGTTCATATCAGGACACTTTAGAATTTCTGATGGCCAGCAGGGACTGTTGTAAAGTCTTCTGGAAGATTTGTGTTGAGTACCATGCCTTCTTCCGCCTCTTTGAGGAACCTAAGCCCAAACCCAAGCCAGTGCTGTTCACGCGAGGCTCTTCCTTCAGATTCAGGTACAGTGTTTGCATCACAAAGCTGCTCCCTGTCTCTCAAGATTTTAGGCACACAGCACTTTCATCATTACCCAACAGGTCTGCTAAGTCAGTTGTGCCTAAATAGCTCATTATCATCTCTCCTGTGTTTGTCTCTGCAGCGGCCGCACACAGAAGCAGGTGATTGATTATGTGAAAGAATCAGAGTTTAAAAAGATCCCATTTGAAAGGTAAAGACTGCAGACAGGTTTGATAAATTTGGCCTAAGCAGATGTCCTCAGAGTGTGTAAAACTGATTTTTAGCATCCTGTCTGCCAGGAAACACAGTCGGGTCCAACACAACAGTCGTCTGTCTCCGTTGCCTTCCCCACGTCACCATGAAGTGCCAGTAGAAGTGAGTGTCTCAGTTTTTCAGTGCATCTGTAGTGGAAAATTAGCCACATAAGGTCTGTGCCATCTTATGAATCTTATGATGAATCTCATGATATTCATTATATTGTGCTTCGTTTTATACAAAGAAAGCTTTAATAGTAGCCTGTGAAACAGTTACAGTGAAATTTTCATACCAGGCAACTTAATATTTTGATATTTCAAAGCTGCATTCTTCAAAATGAATGACTATTTTTCTTTGGTATATCTGCATGCATCCCTCTCTTGTGCTAGTAGAGCATACACAAAAGAAACAAACATTTGGTCAGACAGGTTTAAAATAATAAAAAATAAAATATATCTGATTTTAGTTATCATTAATAACTCATCAAACATAATCATAATATAAAAAGTACTCTTGAAATCTTTTTAGATATTTTTTTTTTATACTTATCCGTTTCTGTCAGAGTGGTGCTCCTGGGGACACGGTCGACTCTTCTCCTCGGCGTCACTGGAAAGAGTCGGCGTTGGTGAGTGCAGAAGATCCCTCAGCCTCACGGACAGCAACGGTGAGTCCATCTCACCAAAGAAACGGCCATGGGGACAGAACAGGGTCTGTGTCCAGGACAGAAGAGAGAAGAGGCTCACAGACCAACCCAGAACATCTGAGCACAGGTCCAGCATCTCGGGCTGCTAAAGGCAGCAGCTTTTCCATCCCCTACATTGACTTTAGTGATTTAGACAGTGATTATGGTATGGGCAGGGACCAGGTTTGTGGGTTGAATGACATCAATAGAGAGCGGGCCTCAAATCGCTGTGGTTCTGACTCTGGGAGCACAAATAGGGCTCTGCAGGCTCAACCGGAGCACTTTCTGGGTAGGATACAATATAGGGAGTCTCCTTCTTCTTCTAAACCATCTCTCACCATGAGCCCTGATGTGGATGAGTCTTCTAAGCAGTCACAGCAACGTGTTGACAAAAGTCCTCTCCGTAGCAGCATGGTGGATGTCAGTGCTCGCAGTAGAGAGAAGCATAGCAGCAGCCCTCTCACAGTCCCATATATGATGGGGTCAAAGAGTGGCGTCACCACTTCTGTCGTTGATTTACATCAAGCAGCTTCTATCACTCACGCTGGGCACAATGGCTACAGCTCCTCTCCCCCTCATTTCAATGAGGGTGGATACTCCCCCATCTCAAGTCGCTGTCCTCGTTTACAGAAGCCCATCAGAACGTCTCTCACACAAACCCAAGACCAGGGAGCATCCTCGCCAGAGTCATGTCCTGTCCAGTCTCGGGCTGAACGTATGGCTGCCCTTGAGCGCCGCATGCTGGCCAATGGGCTCTCAGCACCAGGCAGGTCCAGGGCCAGACGAGGGCAGAAACGCTTAGGGCATGCTGCTGTCACACATGTGGGCGCAATTCATTTACATGACTGCTCCACCACCAGTGGTTCAGAATCCAGTGAGTCTGAAGTAGAGACCTACAGGGGCAACAGCCCCCAGATGTTTGATAATCCAGTGGAGGCTAATTCCACGTCCCCTATACCCAGGAACAAGTTTTCCTTTGGCAGCCTCCAGCTGGAGGAGGAGGGGGATGAGGATGGATGCCATGGCTTCAGTGATGATGATGGCGGACAGCTTTTCAGCTGTTAGTGCATATAGCACTAACAGCTGTGTACTGTGGAAAAAAACAGTGTCCACTGTATGACAGTATTTTTGGCAGAAGACTGTTCAAATCTCCACACACTACTCCACAGAGTAGTCTTCTGAAGCGCAGTGCGACTACTTATTTGAAGCACTTTTGAGCCCTCTCTTTCATTGGGAACTGGTTTCCTTTTAAATAGAAAGAATGCATTGAGGTTTTTCTGTGAGGAAAGGTTTAATATTTCAGCCTCGCTCTTTGACTGTAATTGTATGTCCCTGCAGAAATACACAAGTGCCATATTAGGAAATAAGACTCAGTAGCTACTAATTAACAAAACCTATATAGCGAGAATTAGTAGCTCTGCTCACTGGCGTTTAAGCTTGAACATGGTTAAGAGAATTTACGGTTTCACTTCTTAAGCATGTGTTGCGTAGAGTTGTTGAACGCTCCCTTCAGATTATTTCTCAGTTGCCTTATGCCTCCACATAAGCAAATATGCATGTCATTCCATAATTATCCATAGACAGATTTATTTGATCTCTTTTCTGTTGGATGACTTGACAGTACAGTAAGTTTTGTACAGTTTTCTGCAAAACACACTTTATGCTCGTTCTCGTGGAGACGTGTGGATGTATAATTATGTCTGTAACGTTCTAGTCGTTTACTGGGAATAATCTTGACAGCTTTGTGTAATTAACATCATCAATGTGGCATTTGACGTGTGACTGTTGTGAGATCAGTACATTTTGTCGGAGTGGAAACGAATTGATGCGCTGCAGATTCTAGTTTGATCAGTGTTTTTTTTTTGTTTACAGTACCCTCTGCTTTTTATTGACTTATAGCAGAAACTTCCAGCTTCCTTTTATTGAGTTTTATTCACAGTTAGGGAAGAAATATAACCTCACAGTGGTTTAGTGAGTATTGTGTAATAGCATGAGAGACTGGCTGCGGCTCGGTCAGGCTGAAGTGAAAGTAAACGTTTGTGGCAGTGGCATTTTAGCCACTCATAAGAAAACATATGGCTCTTATTCTCACCTTTGGCACATCCCTCTGCGCTGACTCCTGCTCATGTATCCTCCAACAGCTATGTTGTCCACAGACTTTGCAATATTTTTAACAAACACTGCACTTTTCTTTTTTTTCTTTTCAGTTTATTTTTGCACTTCTGTCTTCATGTTTATTTGTGTTGTGTTATCTGCTTAAGAAATGATCTCTTTATTACATTTCTGTTCTGTTCTTTGTTTGATATATACTCGTCTGTCAGCATGAAACTGTCGTATCTTATCTTTTTCTTTCTTAGCTGTGACTGCATGTAAACCTGTTCTGTCACTCACTGTGGCTTGTGGAAAGAAAGAAAAAAAGATCTTACCAGTGTCTGGGTTCCCTTCTCTGCAATGATCCGTCTAACATTATTCCAGAGGAGAGACAGAACTGTGGGTTAAGGCTGATAGGAGCTTGGGAATATGCAGCAAAATAGAAACAGCTTTTAATATCTGTGTATGTGTGTCAACTGTATGTGTGAAAGGCAGTTAGAGGGCAACACCTCAAAGCACAGAGTTTCTTGGCTTATCCATCATTGTCGGCTGCTTTCACAGCACTCCCAGGCGGTTTTAGCACTGACATGAAAACGCATAGCTTTAGTGAAATTTTGGGATTTTGTTTTGATGAGCCTATTTGATTTTCTAAGTTATTTGATCTTTCAACGTGATAAGTGGAAACTTTCCAAAGCTGCATGACGTGAATGAATAAAGCATTACGAAGCGAGGAGATATGTTTATTTGTGGGAGTTACTAGATCACTGCAGAGGTAGGGAACCAGCTCTGGTGTGCAGTGCTCTCTCATAGACCTGGAATAACACTCTGTCATACAGAGACTAATTCAGAAAATGCCTTTCTGTAAATTTAGTCACGACACTCCACAAACTATTGGTTCTGCTCAAATTCCCAAGCCTGTAGGTGAGACTTGTGTGACATTTCATCCACTGGTGTCCTTCAGGGTGTTTTTCTGATGCATGACATGCTAAACTGGGGCCCAGGCATGACCCACATGCTGCTCTTGGCCTGGCTCTTCTCTGCATGTACTGTACTGTATCTACATATAGTGCGCGGTATCACTACACTGGTCTTTTGTGAAACAGATTAGAGAATTCAATGTTGATTAGAAAATGTTGCAATATTAACTTATTTAACTAATTTTAGTAGCAGATAAATATAGAACATTTTTGCAATTCACTGTGTAACTGTTAGCCTACAAGTAAAGTGAATGTAAAAGTCTTTTTTGTATTCATGGACTGAATAATGCATGTTTCCTCACTACCAAATGGCTTTTTCAGTACAGCAATAACAGAATCCTAAAAATATATGCATGACTGTGCATGAATTTACACTCATCTTACTACACTACTTCAAGTCTCCCATCTCTCTCTCTCTCTCTCTCTCTCTCTCTCACTCTCACTCACTTACTCGATGTGTCTCTGTAGACACTCGCTGGGCTTCGAGCTCTTTATGCTGCTTTCAAGATTTCCATTCATGTATATATGTGATACTAGAGTCAATAAAGATGACCTTTATGAAGAAGAGAGATTTCTGAATCTTCTTTCTGACTGTAAATGCTAAACATTTCATCTTCCCTGTAGTTTTGCAGTGTTGGTTGGTGAATGTGTCTCCATGCCTTGTCTTACTCCTTCCCTCAGTAGCTTTTAGATGAACTCTTTCCCAGAGTTGTTGTCAAGGCTCACTGCAAAGAACGAATGCAGGGGGAGCGCATGTGTGCGTCAGTGTTGTGTTTGTGCTGAAACACCAGAAGGCAACAGAAAGAGCTTGGCAAGTTGGAGCTAAAACATAGTAAGTAAGCTGAGTGAAGATTGTCAGTATAGGTTATACCAAGTAAGTCATTCATCTTGATCATCTTGCAGTATGTGTCTCAGCTTGTGTACTGATGGACTTGGTGTGACGGATGCGAGAGCTGTCAAGAATGTAGACTGAGTCATGGCTTTTTACTTTTTGTCAGTAGATCCCCCAGCTAGACGTGATTGTGTTTCGTGTGTGGCTGAGAGAGACTGATCCTGGCTCACACTGTGTTTGTAAATACTAAAGTAGTTTGGTGCAGCCTGCATAGTTTTTCCTACTGGATGACGTTTGTTCTGTTAGATGATAAAAGATGGAAATTGTAAAAATGTCATTTGATGTTTTTGCTTAAAAATAATGATAATTCAGTTAATTAATTAATTGATCATACTGCTTATTGCCTACTATTATATCGCTGATTTAATCTGAATTCATGCACTTTGTACCTAAGTTGGTGAATCGGATGCTAAGAATATTTTTGCCCCGGTCGTATGCTGTTGTGTTGTAATGTATATTGCATCAACCTAACTTTGACTTTTCTTCTCTCTTTGTGGCTCCTGCATGACATCGTGCAGGTGTGGTGTCCAACAGTCCTCACCTGTCTGCCTCCTCTGGACACTCCCATGGTATGGTTAACGGTCAGAAGTCACTGGAGCTGTGCAGCCACAGTCCTGATGGCCGACAACCTTCCCCGCTCACCAGCCCGCTGCTCAATGACGCCTGCAGCGTTCGCACTGACGATGAAGACGAGGCCCGGAGGAAGGTTTGTGAACAAGAGGACTTGCATTGCATCCACTGTCACTTACTCAAAATAGCTGGACCTGGATTACCTGTCCTGAACAAATCTCCTCTGGGGCTGATGCTGAGTATTTTTCTGAGAAATGGGTTAGATAGACGGAAGGACTGATGAGGCACCAGACGCTGTTGGTCTTACTCATAGCTGAATAGATCAGTTCTTCATACTGAGTGTCCTCTTTCCTCTGTGATGTCTTTGCAGAGGTTTCCAACAGATCGGGCCTACTTTATTGCCAAGGAGCTCCTGACAACAGAAAGGACATATGTGAAGGACCTGGAGGTGATAACTGTGGTAAGACAGGCCATGTCTGCTCACCAACACGCTGCTCTACCGTTAGTTTTCTCCTGCGCTGTCCTCTGGGTAGAAAACATTGATTATTCCGGTTAGCTGCTCCATGGGTGTGCGCCCGCTAAAACACAGAGTAAGGCAGGAATATTTTGGCAGATGCGATTGAATTTTTTATTCATTCCCCACACTCGCGCCATGAAATGCATGTATATGTCTCACTCAGAGCTGTGCATGCTAAACTGTGGTTGTGTTAAAAGAGCGTCTGCATGTGACTCCCTGTTTCAGCCTTTTCCTTTTAGGATATTAGTAGGTCTGTACAAGCATATGAACACCATTTCATTAGATAATATCTCAAAGGAAATGCAGCAGAAAGCAGGATATTAAATGTGAGGTACAGCTCCTTCAGCTGCAAACAAGGAGGATGCACTTACAAGGCTGTGCTGAAGTGCTTCTGACATTTGACTCTCCATGCATGTGGAGAAAACGCATCACTCTTTTTCACCGACAAGTTTAAAGACTGCAGCTTGTATCATCTTGTGAATTTCAGAGAAGCCTCGAACACATCTCATAAATATTTGGTTTGGCTCATGATTGCGTTGTTCTTATTTCAGCTGTGCTTGTGCAGTCTTTCTAATGCGCTGCCCTCTTTTCCATGCAGTATACTGGTTGGTTATACTGCTGTTTGGGATGAAGTCATCCAAGCAACAGCTGGTGCTTCGTCTTAGTCTCTTCTAGAAACACTTTTTCTAACCCCTGTTTCTTTTTCCCATCAAGTCAGCTAAATAAAGCTGTTTCAGTCTGCCTTTCCCAAATACACAACATGCAGCATTTGGCTTTAGTCTGACTTAAAGAAATAATAGTGTTAAGAATGATTGACTATTGATTTTTCCTTTCATCCTCAGGCAATTAAGGGATTTAAGAGATTGTCACAAGGCTGAAGTGCAACTGCAGAAACACAGATGGAGGCTTTTGTTTTTTGAAAGCACCCTGTGAAAATCTGTTTAAACACAGCATTGATCAGTGCTCATCTTATGATCTTAAACAGTCATTGCTTGTGAAAAACAAGCTCTGTGCAAACTTGAGACCAGAAAATGAGGACTTGAGTTAACTGATGTCATTGAGAGATATCCATTTCACTGCTATTTAATATTTGATGTGTCCGCTTTCACACTTTTTTTTTCCATTCTAAGCAGTTCTTCCATTAGTAGATGGAAGGACTTTAAAATTTACTTGAGAAATATCCTGGGTCATAGTTTTGTATAAGGATGCACAAGATTCAAGGTAAAATAGCAACCACCAGGGCCCTCCACTATCCACCTCATCTCAAAATGTGTTTTACTTCCTTTTACCTTGCTTGAAGGAGACATCTAGTAAACTCTGGAAATAAAAAACACTTAAATATTCAGTACTTCAAGTTTATTAGATGGATTTTTTTTAATGACAAACAATGAGTCATTGCAGAAGACATTTATTTATATGTCTTAAAACTTGCCTTGTATTGTTTGAACTCTGATATATATGTGTTTTTGTGATCTCAGTCGTTTCAGAGTGCTGTAGGACAAGATGAAGCAACCCCAGACTCTCTTAAGAACACCATCTTTTCCACCTTCGAGCCTCTGCACAAATTCCACACAGGTTTTCTCAGGGAGGTGGAGCAGAGGCTGGCACTGTGGTGAGACTCAGATCACTTTTCTCTGAATAACTGCTATGAGGAACAACTAACTCGGTGATGGTGGTTTGGTTTTGGTCCAATGTATCACAACTATTTGACCCACTTTTAATGAGTTTAGCCTGAGCGGGTGACCCGGTCCCCTTAGATGACCCGAGGAGCCATCGTCTCCATGGCAACAGCTGTGCTGCACCATGGCTGTTCTTTTCTTGCCTGGGGCTTTCTCCTGTCTGATCTTCTTAATGATGTTTTGCTTTATCTAACTGAACTACACACACACACACACACACACACACACACACACACACTGAGACATACAGACAGTGGTACATAAAGCATGTCAGGCTGCTGAATGTACATCTATTAACTGTACACATACAGTTTAATGTTTTTACTGTTGGCTAATCTTTGTTAGAACTCTGTACCAAAGCTTAAAGTGATATTGCAGTCAGCTCTGCTGATAAGAACCACATTCAAATCTGTATGCAAATTGTCCAGCAGTGCATATGTCCCTTTTGGCTTTGCATATTCAGATATCAGAAGATGTGCACTGGTGTCATTTTGACGATGATAAGAAAGCTGTCTGTCATAGATGAAGAGAAGTATGTTTTACAGACTGAAATATATTTCCCTAAAGCTACTGCTACAATACTGCACCAGATTAATAAATATTCTGAATGAATCCAGTAATGGCAGCTCATTACTCCTGCTCACTGTATGGTTAATGCCATGCTCAAGGGAGACCCCTGCTGGTGGATTTCTTTCTCAGTATTTAAAGAGGTTTTTCCAACTTCATTGGAATTTTTCTTGCAAGTTGACACTCACCTGAGTAATCAATAGGTGTCTGTGGAGCTTAGTCAGTTACTTCGCTGTCCACAGGGACTCTGTATTGTTTCCAAGACAAAAACTTGCAAATATGTTTTTTTTAGGGAAGGGCGATCCAATGCTCACATCAAAGGAGACTATCAGCGCATTGGAGATGTCATGTTGAGGAACCTTCAAGGCTTGAAGGTGAAAAAGCACCTTATGTCTTATTCTTATATGTTTCTAATTAGTAAATAGTTTTTACTCTTAAGCAATTTTCCATCTCCACCCATAGCCCCTGACAGCAAACCTGCACAAGCAGTCTGAACTTCTGGTGGAGCTGGAAAAGTCATGCAGGGTGTCCCGCAAGTTAGAGACCCTCTGCAAGGACTTTGAGCTGCAAAAAGTCTGTTACATCCCCCTCAACGTGTTCATTCTGCGGCCTCTGCACCGCCTCATGCACTACAAGCAGATCCTGGAGCGTCTGTGTAAACACTATCTGGCTACACATGTGGACTTCAGGGACTGCAGAGGTACTACACTTACACCAATGCTTACAGGGCTTCTGGTACAACACAGTAGTAATAATACATAACTGATAGATGTACTTTGACCTTCTACCTGTGGTTGGTATGTAGCTGCCCTGGCAGATGTATCTGAGGTGGTAGACCAGCTTCAGGGAAGCCTAATCAAGATGGAGAACTTCCAGAAGCTTCTGGAACTTAAGAAGGATTTGATTGGCGTTGACAATCTTGTTGTTCCTGGTCGGGTGAGTTTAAAGCTTGAAAGAATGGACCAGATTGTAAATCACCCTGAACATCTACTATAAAATGTGTAGAAAATGACATGTTCTTTGTTTTCTCTTTCACAGGAGTTCATCAGGTTAGGCTGCCTCAGCAAACTGTCGGGAAAAGGCCTCCAGCAACGAATGTTTTTCCTGGTAACATCAACTTCTGAGATTGGGTCAACTCACTAATCTCATTATTTAGTTGAGTGATTTTGGCAGAAATACCATCACCGCCTTTTATCTTTTGCAGCTGTCCACATGCTAAGATTGTCAGTAGATGTAGTGGAACTACATATGTTCCTGTAGAGAAAAATCAATGTATATGTGCAGTTTGGTGGAGCATCATGCCAGAAATTATTTATATTGTATTGCCCTGTGAGTTATTTTTTTCTGACATTATGTTCAAGTTATAGTTAGTTATAACAATTTGTTTGCGTTGCCTTTTTAGGATTATTTATGGGATTATGTAGATTTAGTAATTTAAACAAAGACTCAGACTTGGTTTGAATGATTGTTTCCACTTTCTCTGTCCCACTCTCTGCCTCCCCGGCGATAGTTCAGTGACGTCATTTTGTACACGAGTCGAGGGATGACGGCGACTAATCAGTTCAAAGTGCACGGGCAGCTGCCCCTCCATGGCATGACAGTAAGTGCTGTGTCTCTCAAATGAACACAAAGTGCCTCGGATGGCCGTCACCAGTATGTCACCGCTGCGAATAAACTGCTTCAAACTGCTCTTTTCACCATTTGCTTCCACCCTGACAACACACAGTCACAGTCACACTAAGACACACGCTTTCAGGACGACTACACGTCCTTCTCCCTCGCTTTGTTTGCCGTCCTCACTCCCTCCATCTCTCCCTTTCTGTCTATTTTGGTCCTTGCTGTCCTACATACCGCTGCGCTGGAATGTTTTTTTTTCTTACATCTGTATTCTTCTTGCAGATCAGAGAGAGTGAAGATGAGTGGGGTGTGCCTCACGCCTTTACACTGGTTGGACTGCAGCAGTCAGTGGTGGTGGCAGCAAGGTGAGAAGAAGAAGGTGTCAACATACAGACACTGCAGGTCATTTTCACAAATAATGAAAAACCTGTAGAGAAGCAGACATATATATACATTATTAGCACAGGTGTAATTTCCACTGGGAAGGAGGGCGACATGTCTCTTTTCAAATGTTCTTACAATTTCAACTAATAGAAATAATCTCTTGAATTTAGAGGAGGAGTCTCAGTTTATCAGTCAGAAATGACTTTATGATGTATATGTCAAAAATAACCAATGTGTGTTTAATTGGAGTGAATTACTTACCAATTCACTTCAATAATTAATGTGATGCAATTAATATTACAGTGTATTTTCCTGTTTTTTCTATGCAGTTTACCCTCAACTTTTGTCATTGCACTTGCAAATTGAATTGCGAATTGCAAAAAAGAAAAAGATAACCATGTTTCTTTCTTCGGGCTAACATTTTAATAGTCCTATTTCCATTAATGAGCAGATGGTATTTCAGAGTCTTTTTAGGAAAATTTGGCAGGACACCTGTGTCTAAATTGAGAAAGCATTGTTAGCCTCACTACTTCTAACCATTAGGCCACCCTGCTGTGACTCATGCCTGTTTCGCTCGTGGGAGATGCTGAGCATTTTCTATATTTGGGTATTTTTCCTGTAGTTCACTCACAGAGATGGAGAAGTGGATGGAAGATATAAAGACGGCGATAGAGATGGCAAAAACCAGAAATGGGCCTTCATCTGAGCTTCTGACTAGCAACCTGACAGACAACAGTAGGTTACTAAATAAACATTCACTTAATGATAAAAGATACTGTGCAGTTTGTAGTGCTGTCCAACAACCAGTGAAAAAGAAACAGTGAGTAACTAAGAATATACCAATATCCACCAACTGAACCCCCAGATCCACAAGACTACATTTGACTGATGAATAATCTGACCCTGTCTGTGTTTTAGCGCCCCTCTCCCCTCATCACCCTGCTCATTGTTTAGCAGTAACAACCTCCTGACTTTCCCAGAATGCCCTGAGGACTCCTCGGTCGAGGCGGAGTCTGAGGACGACATGGCAGCATCACGCATCTCACTGGAGAGGCCCACCCCTCACCGTGGTAACACCATGGTGCACGTGTGCTGGCACAGGAACACCAGCGTGTCCATGGTGGACTTTAGCATAGCTGTGGAGGTACCGGCCAAACCTCAGCACTTAACCTCAGACCTGTCCCTCCCCTCCGGCCTCACTGTTTTCTTTCTCTGTTTCTGAGTGTGGACTGAATCTGAATTCACTGATTATCTCTCAGTGGGAACAGTATCCTCTTGTGCTGCATTTCATCATCTTAACTACATTTTATCTGCAGCTTATTTATATTCTCTTCTAATTTTTCTCTCTATACTGGGTCACTAAGCTTTTCTAAGATGTTCTCATTGCAAGAGGACTTTGTTTACTTTAAACTAAGACATTATTTGATGAGGGAATCAACAACTTTTGGGTAATTAGGAGACAAAAATATCTGTTAAAAATCTGTCTATAGAAATGTACAAAACCCAAATAGTTTTAATCCTTGAGATTCGGGTTTGCTAGCCATTCTTCTTCACTACTGCCTTTGTTCCTTTGCACATTACTGCCACAAAAACTGTGGAACAGCAGAGTAGCATGAAGCCAAAGGCAGGACGTGAGTCTTGCCTCCTGTTAGCACACATGCATGTGCATCCTCATATGTGTATACAATACAAACAGAAACAGGATATCCTCTTTATTGCACCAATATTGTGGAGCTTTAAGTCACTGTAATTTAAAGCTGTTTTTAGCCTCAGTGAGGATACTGTTTCCACTTTTCCTTCCCTTGGCTGACAGTAGTCAGTCTGATATCCGTATCAAAACTCAAACCTGTGGCTTTTCTGTGTAGTTCTGTCCTTTTTCTCCCCTCCTGAAGTCTCTAAATGTTTCTAAATAGAGAGAGAGCAGTACATAGATGTGCTAAATGTCCTCATCTAACACTAACACAACGGATCCTCTTTTGGGATGTAGCCTCATTACAACCCAGCTGTGCCCTGATCTTGTTCTGCTCTTCCTCTGTAGCTGTAACAGCGTCCTTTTCACAGCCTTGCCTGGACACACCGTCGGCCTCCATGTTAACCCCTGTCACTGCATGCCTGTAATTTCACCTACTCAGTCTCTGTGTTTCTGTGTTTCTGTCCCTCCCTCCCTCCTTCCCTCCCTGTCTGTTTTTTTTTCTCTTTCTGTCTCTCTTTTCCTCATGCGTCTGTGCGTTCCTCCGTGGTAGAGGACCCTAGTCCAGTCAGTGAGAATAAGGCCCCACTGGTGGGGCCCTCGAGTGGCCAGGGACCAGTGCCTCTGTCTGTTATCTGCTGGTACCGTGTTCAGAGCCTTTCCTTTAGTGAATCCTGCAGGAGTCTAGAGGTAAAGGAGCCAGGCAGACAGGAGAGGACCTGTGTATGTGTTTACTTATGCACCATAGGAAGCAAACTTACAATGTGCTTAACAGAAATAAAAACAGAATCGAAATAGCTGTGGTGCCTCATATTGTATAGATCAGTGACACATTTTGGTTTTATTCAAATGTGTGATGATAGCTAAAGCTGTAAAATGACACTGATGATAGAAACACTGGGATCAATGTGAATAATGTAACAGTACACGCAAAATTTGTTGCAACTTATTCTCAGCTCTTTTCTCACTTTATGGTGAGTTGATATTTTTAAACCAATGATTCCCAACCAGGAGCAGTCAAGGGGTACTCCTGCTGTTTCCATGAGATAAATGGAAGTGCAGTCAAATTGCTCAACTAATTTAAAAAAGTTAATTATAGTTTTATGTGAGTAGAAAGTATTTTCTCAGGGAAGAAAAAATGAAGTCAAAGTCAGTAGTTGAAAGCAGTGATCTTCCAGTTGCTCCTACACCCGGTGGTCGGAGCACAATAAATATTCTTTGAACATGAGGGATAATATTGATGAGTTGATAGATACAGTAGCTCACTAATCTAATGGGACTGTGAGGGTCTGTCAAACAAAAATGGTTGGGAACCACTGTGTCAAATATTACAAGACAATTATTATTAAAAAGATACATTGCTAAGGATCAGTAGCTTTACAATGCATGAAATTACAAAATAAGAACAGAAGTTACATTTCCTCCATATTTTAGTCAAACAATTATTCAACTACTGGCCTTATAATTTAATACTTTGACTTTATGTAGTTCTAGATTTTAAACTTGTTTTTTTTTTTTTCTTCTGCAGAATCAGCTGTCAGGTAATTTGCTGAGGAAGTTCAAGAACAGCAATGGTTGGCAGAAGCTCTGGGTGGTCTTCACCAACTTCAGCTTGTTTTTCTACAAGTCTCACCAGGTGATGAACATTCACTCTGAG
Organism: Mastacembelus armatus; assembly: GCF_900324485.2. NCBI lineage: Eukaryota > Metazoa > Chordata > Actinopteri > Synbranchiformes > Mastacembelidae > Mastacembelus > Mastacembelus armatus. The sequence goes on along the minus strand of NC_046653.1, from coordinate 15,170,297 downwards.
CTCCTGCTGTTTGTCCAGTGAACACACCACCATCTCCTCACTCCGCTCCTGCCAGTGTTTACTCTTCCTCTGGACTAAAAGGCATCACATGTCTCTGTTGAATGTCAGATCTGTGTGCCACAGGGTGAACACACTTTCCCATGCAATTTTTCATCTCACTTCTTGCCTCATGATATGTTTTTAGCTGTTTTTGGATTATTTATACAGATATAAATTTTCATTTAAAACAAATATAAGGCCCAGAGAAGGTCAGGAAACTATTAAACTATGAAGTAGTTAAAACTACCTGTACCTCGCCCACCTGTAACAGTAAAATTCAACCTACTATATAAATTAATGGGCTGCTTTTCAAGAAACAATACACTTTTACTTCAGTTTTTTTTTTTTTTTTTTTTACTGTGCTATTATGTTTAGTTGGAAGTAATTGCCATGTTTTATTGTTCACTTGTTTTTTGGATTTTCATTTACAGTGGTGAAATAAATTTCAATTTTAAATTCAAGGCCAGTTTTCATTTCTGTTTTTCCTCAGGATGATTATCCACTAGCCAGTCTTCCTCTGCTGGGTTACTCAGTCACCATCCCCTCAGAGTCGGAAAACATCCACAAGGACTACGTCTTCAAACTGCATTTCAAGTCCCATGTCTATTATTTCCGATCAGAGAGCGAATACACTTTTGAGAGGTAGAGACTTGTCATCTAAGATGCACATTTTCTAAATGGATTTACAGTTTCATCGACTGATAACATGTTTTTCTCTGCCCGCAGGTGGATGGAGGTCATCCGCAGTGCCACAGTGCCCTCCAGTCGTGCTCGTGTCTTGAACAGCAAAGAGTCCCACCTTCACTGACTTGGCTCACCTTGTTTCCACACGCTGTCTCCTTCGGGTGACATCTGCCCCTCCTTTCCTCTTGGGCTCTTGCTTTTCTTTTCTACACATATCTGGGACATTTGTACATGTGTCCATGCACATTTGGTGCTTTTTAATGCTTTAATGGTGACATGTCCGCTGGTTTAGACTGCATCAAAGACTGCATTTTTTGGCGTTTTTACTCTCAACTCTGAAACCTCTTTTTAAGGATGTCATTTTATACTGTTTTCTAACGGTCAGAGCCACTTCCTATCTTTCTGGTTTTACATTTTTGGTCAGCAGGACCATGTTGATATAGATGTTCAGCTTTCTTTCTTAGATGGTTAAACTATCACAACATTGTCATAGCATTTTTATCTACTTGTTCATTTTACCGATTTCAGTGCCAAACTAGTTTATATCAATGTCCTGGACTTTTTGATTCTATTTTGTTACATTGGAGATAATGAACATAATCGTCACTCTACATCATGAAATCTTAAAATCATATTAAACAGGCCACCCTTTAAATGTTGGTGCTCTCACACCTGGCCCAGCACAATGTGTTCTTGTATAAATTAATGATAAAAATATATGAAATTATTTTGATGTATTATTGGATTCCAGAGGTAGCTGCCATCACCACAAATGCCATTTCAATTAAAGTAAATATTCTGTTTGTTGATCTTTATTGTATGAATATGTCTCAGACTGTTTCGCGTTTTTGTTTTTTTTGTTTTTTAACTGACTCTGAAGTTTCCCTTCTGCTGTCTGAGAAAATGTGGGACATGTTCAGAATCACTGTATTATGAAAGTAAGTGTAATTGAAAGCTTTAAGATTATGTGTGAAACAAAAGAGAAACTTTCAGTTCCAAGCGGCGTCGCCCTCACTGAACTAGGCTGCCTCCCGTATACAGATACCAGATCTTTTTATGGGTCTGAATGAATGGAAATATGCATTTGACAGGGTTTTGCAGTGAAGCAAATCAAATGGAAAAACCTCAGTTCTGCTCCGAATTGCAGCGTTATTCCAGACAACAGAGAGCTCTTTGGAAATGAAAGCAATAAAACATAAAAAAATAAAAAACTTATTCAGACTTTTATTTGTGTTACTTGTGTTTTGTTGCAGCTCCAGAGGCAGGAGAGACGTTTTCAGTTCACTGTGAAATTACATGGCAGGCAGCTCTTGAGTATGTTCGCAGGTGTGACCTACAGATGGCATCATTGAACAAGATGTTTGGTTCAGTCAAGCCATAACCACAATATCCTGTGTAATATATAATGTATAATAACACAAACAGTAAGAAGCAATGTTCCAGGTATTTGTTTTGGTCACTGGGAACCAAAATATTTTATTACTGAATAAAATAATATAGCATTTGGCTCCTAACCTATCCCAGCATGCAACTGCTCAGATAATACACTGTGATTTCAGCTTGATGCCAATAACTGACCTGATAATCACGAAGTGTGTAACTAACTCAGTTTGTGTACACACTTATGTATGTCTCAGACTTGTGGTAGAGAGTATATGTAGAGCTCTCTTTCATACTATTAAGAAGTACTTTTATAGAAACTACTTGAACAGAAAATAAATCCTCATAAAAAACTTCTAATTTTTTTTAATCTTCTAAACTGTCGCCTATAGCATCAAAGCTCAGTTAAACAAGCATAATTTAATCTTTAATCTGCTTTAGTTTTATAGTGTGTGCACATTATATTCAGGTGCCAGATGGACCGAGAGAGGAGGGTAGTAACACTCTATAAAACATAGAAACCCTGCTCTCCAACAAGTTGTGATTTTTTTGTGGTTATAAGAAAATATTGGTTCAGCCTTACTGTAATTACTTGCTGTCCAAAGTCCAGGTCGAGCCGCTGACACACAGCCGGGAGTGGGCAGGCCTTTAAACCGGCAAGGGGCGGAGTGCGCAGAGACGACCAGATTATACACCTCCCGACTGGCGCTGGACGGCCAATGAAACTCTTCTCAGGAGGATACTTTACTGTGACAAAATAAATCCGATGGAAGAAGGCAGAGCTCAGGGATAATGCTACACACGCTTACGTTTGGAAGCGAAAAGTATGAGATCGAAAAGTGGGAGTGAACCAACAACCGCGCCACAACATGACACATCTTCAAACTCGTGGTGCGCGTTAGTGTGGATCGGAGGGAGGGATAAACCGGTGATGATTTCCCTGTAAACTCCGTCGATTTGATTTGTGGATTGGACTGCCGTTGATGTGAAGCGGTGCGCAACGATGGCTACTCCTGCGCATCCGGAGACCAGGAGATTTACGCGAGGTCTGAGTAAACCTGGCACGGCCGCCGAACTCAGGCAAAGTGTCTCTGAGGTGGTGAGGACGTCTGTGCTGATTGTAAGTACAAACCTCAGAATCCAGCTTCTCCTCCTACATTACACCGCCGTGATCGGTGTCATCATGTGTATTTAAACACTGCTGGAGCAGGAAATCACCTACTTTTTTACGCAACTTTTCATCAAAGACGCAGACAACTTTAGATCAGCTGGGTGGGAGCACATGTGAGTTTAGAGGGTGAAAAACTACAGGTCATGTTATGAATGAGTGGCCCTGACTTGAAGTTGGATAGGAATGAAGTGGTTTTATAAAATGTTAGGTATAAAAATATTTTTAAAAAACTCTTCACAACTATATTTTGCTTATATCGCAAAACACAATGCACAGTTTTTAGTGTTGCTGCACAGTCCTAGAAATCCATCCCTTTAAATCAGCTGGGTGGGAGTGTGGGTTTTGAGGGTTAAAAGCTACAGATCACGTCATGGACTGAGTGGGCCCGACCCACAGAGTCATCTGGAGCGGGTGAATGAGGGTATGAGTGACAGAGAAACAGTGGGAGGGCTGGAGTGATGCTGTAAAACATGTAGGTGGACTTGTATATGTATATAGCATAATATAAAAAAAGCCTTTGAGCTGTGTTTGAGCTTTTGAGTCTCATTTCCTGGAGAGTCTCTAAAGAATCAGTGCCCAGTGTTTTCTACTTGTCAGTGAGGGCACCAGTTTTCATGCAGTGAGACAACATATTACCTCCTGACTAGTGAAAGCAGGTGGCTTAGATTTCATGCTTCAGACACATATGAAGTGTCCAGTGACAGTGTCATAATACTGAATTTCACCATCCACTTTAGAACATCTGGGTGAGGCCGACCCTCAGTACACCTCCTCAGTATCAGTTTTCCACACAGCTCAAAGGGGGAAAAGGAGTCGAAGCTTTTGTTGTGTCCGAGTGTGTCTGGTGTTTGGTGCTCCGTCTGATTGTTCCAGCTTTCCTGGAAGAAGTTGCTAGGTAACCGAAACGGACACCGTCCAGGCTCTCTGTCAGGGAAATGGAATCCTGAGTCAGGATCCCAGACATCCACCACACCTTCATATTATTTATTCATTCTCAGTCTGGTCCTCTGCCAGAGACGCCTGAGGGAGGAGAGCAGAAATGGATACAAGTATGCATGTTGAGAAATCAGCGTGCTTAAGTAGGATTGAGCTAACTTGCAGAAAACTCTCAATGAGAGTTTCTTTTGTGTGGACACAGACGTGTATAAAACCCCCCACCACTTTTCATTTGCATCCATCTGTGGTCATTTTTGTCTCTGTGGGCATTTCTCACGTCTTTCCTATCGTTTTTGCTTTCTTTGTGTTTTTTTTTTTTGTCTCTTTGTAGAAGTCTTTCCTCTCTTTGTGGTGATTTTCCATCTTTTTATGATTGCTTTTTTGCCTCTTTGTGGTCATTTTTTATTCCTCTGTGGTCATTTTTAATTTCGCATGTCTCTGTAGCTGTTTTATTGAGTTTCCAACAACAAATGCTAAGTCACTTCCATCTTACACCGTCATTGCAGAGATTCTAATCTGTGGGTCCTGATGCATCCCTGACCACCTCTCTCTCCTGCCCCCTTAACGTGTGGCCGTATCATCGAGTTGAAGTGGTCGCTGCTTTCAGTGGGACGAGAATGTGACCGCACACGAGGCTTCTGTTCACGCAGCTTGTAATTAATTCCTCCATGAAAAATGTAGATACCACAGCAGGAATAGAGGGATCTGTTGCAGGGACATAAAGGGCAGATTGTGGCCGTTGTCGCCCATTCTGATTCCCACCATGATCATGACATTGTTTCGGCTTGCAACGCAACTTTTCCTTTCCTTGAAGCACACAGAAACATACAGTATACACATATCCACAGCCTATACACATATTTCTCAGTCATGTTTCACAGTCAAGTGCACTTCTGCTCTCTTCCTCTACCAACAGTTGGTGTATTTGCGTGAAGGCACACACTGACCAGAGCCTCTTTGTTTATTGTTGGAGTAGAGAGCAGAGAGACTTGTAATAGGCTGGAGCCCTCAGCTGAGCTATCCCTCTGTTTCTTCGCACTCTAGGCATGCTGCACGCACAATTAGCACCATGATGGCTGTCATTAGCTTTGAATATGTTGTGCTGGTGATGCACTTCGATGCAACACGACACAGTGCCTCACTACTTCTGCTTTATATGGAATTAGAGCTTTGTGCAAAGTGTTTCGTTGTGAGAGAGTTGTGCTTTCCACAGCACCTATATGTCATTAATGATGAGGACATAACAAAGCAGCGGCAGTGGGGGATGTTTAGTTGGTGTGTGCAGGGTATAAAGCAGTTTGTGTGGGGTTGTGTAATTGTAATCAATAGTCCTGTCTGTCACCTAATGGTGATATACTCAGATGCTCAGTGCTCCTGCCATGTGCCCGACTCGAGGGAGCTGTACACCAGATGTGTATTATTGTGTAGGAGTGATGCCATTAGCTGCCTATGCTGACTCACCGTGCAGCCAGGAGGGAAAGCAGTGCTGTCTAACAGAACATTAACATATTGGCAATATGGACAACCATCAACAGAATACACAAGGTGCTACTTAGGTTTGTTGTTGGGCATCAAACATCGTGCAAAAAGTCTTATTTGCAAGGTAAATTGCTTTGACAAGCTACACTGCACCTCCCGGGGTCTTTGTGTTTGGGAAAATAGCTGAAGGATACTTTAGATGCTTATTATTCTGTTCGGCACAGCGACAGGTTTTCATGTTTCTCATCTTCACGCTGTCAAACTGAGATGCTGCATCTGCATCACTAAACGCTGGTCGGTCATCCTCTCTTGACCCAAGAAATCCCAGTTTCTTTTCTCTTACTTTCTCTACTCCTTTACTTCCTTCCTGTGCTCTAACATTCCCAGTAATGGACCCTTGCTGCAATGCATAGGCAATGCAGTGTTACAGTTTTTGAGTTAAACAGCACAAAGCATGGCCTTTCCTATTGCTTTGCATGATGAATTACAATGCTTCATTTTCATCAGGCCTCTTGATCTAATCAGCTGCATATGTGCACATTTTTTTGCTTTTTGAAGGTTTTGTAAATTTTCCCAAGTTGTGGTAACCCCACAATTTCCTCCAATGGGTGTGTACTCTGTATTTTCAAGTCTGTTTTTCAGGGACTGTTTTTTTTCTTTTTTTTCATGTACCTTCTTTGATTGTGTACAGAGATTAAGTCATGTTCTTTCATGCAGTGTAGCCAGATTTGTTAGTCATGCCACTCAAACAAATATGCACTTGCTAGATTTCAAGATTCACCTTGTAAAACTGGATATAGTCAAGTGATGATAATAAGAAAGGCCAATGATCCTAAATCCTTTATCATCCTTTATCCTTTAGCCTAGGTCTACCAAATTGCAAGAAAATAAAGCAACATCTCTGTTGTGTCTTGTGTGTTTGGAGCCAACACTGGCTGTCACATATGTTGCAGGACAGAGCCAGTCAGAAGATTACAGGGCAGTCAGTGTTGTGTTTAGAGGCCTAAGCAGCTTGACCTCCCTCTGTATTCCTCAGCCTGTTTGTCTGTCTCTCACTACAAGGCCTGTTGGTATCAGAATAAAAGCCTGTATAAGCTGCCTTTGTTGCTCTGATGGTAAATGGTACTCTACAAGAACAAACCCAGGGGGGGGTCGAGATAGGCGAGCAGATGAGTTCTCTGAATGGGTCAATAATACATGAGGGTGCTCTAGTAACCAGTGCACCCATTAAAAGACTCTCTCTCCTGTTATGGGTATTAGTTGAGAAAAAGCTTTGATGCCAAAGTTGGTACCAACTTTCACTATCCTTGTCAAACTTTCCAACACCTTCAGCATCTCAAGGCAGTCAGTTTCAGTTTCTGTTCTCAACACTTGTTTAGTTTCTGTGTTACTCAGCAGAAGTTTTGATAAATATTGCTGTAGTCGTGTTTTCAGGCTAAAATGCTGTACATTCGATGGATTCAGATCACTAAACGTAACATTTACTGCTTTCTTAATGCCATATTAGATACATCGGGATTTCGACTGTTGCTTGGAGACTTGGCAACACCTTAGTTTGCAGAAAAAGGCAATGGGCAATTTTCACAGATTAAATAATACATTGATTAATTGAGAAAATATTGGGACAAATAGTCTCATTATTGAATATGATATATGTAATTTGTCCCTCCTTGAAGAGAAGAAATACATATGTGCATTATATTCAGTCCCTTCGAATTGGCATCTAGAGATGAGACATTAGAAGGAAAAGAAAACCTGCTTTTATTCCACCAATAAGATGATTTATAGTTTAATAAATGTACAATCTTGTGTCCAACAATTTTCAAGTTAATACTCTGAATGGATTAATGAGACATACAGTAACTGAAGTGGACTTTCACCTCCCCAAGACCCAGTGATACATCACTTGTGAAAGGGTTCAAGGAAATTGAGAAATAAATCACACACATTAAAACTCACTTTAGAATTTGTCTGCCTGGGTTTGGGCATGTCTTTGGGCAGTTGTGGTTATAATCCGAACCAGATTTGCCATTCTGGGCTCTATTTGAAAATTCCTCAAATGAGCACGTTGGAATAATGTAGAGCACTTTGTCAAAAACTGAAAAGATTTCCTTCATTCACCCCCAACTGACCCTGGTTAGTCCACATAAATGCAACAGTAGCAAAGCCAACTCAAATGATCCACTGGCCAGACAGACAGATTTTATTCCAGTGCAAATGAAAACTGATTAAATATCATGGACGTGAATTGTGCTTGGCTTACTTATCTTTCTGGGACAACTGATACTGGATGGATGTTTAACCACATGTCAAAATAAGTGTTAAACATGAACTTTGATATGTGTCTTGGCCAAATATGGGGAATAAGGAGATGTTTAACTGTTTTCCCCTTTCAGAAAGTCTGTGTACAATGTAATCTGTAATCCAATGGTTTTTGGTTTAGTGGCAAAGCTCCATAGCTACTGATTTTCATGGTTGTTACATAATTGCCTCGTTTTATTTTGATACTCCTGTTACACAGATAAAGATAAAGACGCTTTAATAACAGCATAGATAAATGTCAGAGTTGTACATTTATTTTATTTATTTTGTCAAAACTAAATCTCACTGACACAATCAGCCAAGGCTCCAAAATCTATCCATCCTGCCTGAAGAGGAAGTGCCCTTGACTTCCCATCCTTCATCTTCTTGTGAGAGAGCAGAGGTCTGTGTTTTCCTAGATGGGGCAGGTTTCCTGTTGCTGAATTTGGGCTGAAGACTGAAGTGTTGGGCAGGGCAAACTGTTAAACCTCCCACTCTGTTCGAATGTTCTGCCTAATAGAGCAGGATTGTTTTGGAGAACAGAAGAGGTTACCATAACAAGAGAGAGCCTGCTAAGTAGCCTGGACAGTGGGTGTTTTCCTCTTAGCAAGTGCATGAGAGCACTCTGACTTGTTTTACACTCAAGTTCTCAGAAAATGAATATTCCTCAACAGCACCAGCACTTTACTTGCTTCCTGACAGCCTCCCGAAGTCAGTTCTTCATAAAACAATGGCACCCTGCAGTTTGTTTATGTCTGGTCAAGGCTTGTTGCTGAGGTGGAGTTGGATTTGATGGAAGCTGGAAAACTTTCTATGTTGCTGACAGTTTTGTTTAGTTTTGGTGCTGTCTCATTCATCCAAATGGAGACCAGTGTGGAACAACAGAGCTGTTGGGTGGTCGCTGTTACAGAAGCTTCCAACATTGCTTTTAACAGTCTTAAAGCTCATTTATAGCACATCACGCTTCCTCTTTCAGCACTCCGATGAGGCATACATCCTGCTATGGAGCCATGGTTTGCAGCATGTTATTATCAACAGCTTAGCAATCAAATGGAGTATTGCTTTGCTTCCATCCTGGAGGCTATTAAATTGCTATTTTTGAGTCAGCAGGACATACACCTAAGTGTAGCTGTGTGAGGCTTCCTGACTCACAGCCTCCTTGGCCTTTGTTTTGCTCTCTGATTGTTATGTGGTTAATCTAGTTTGTGTTTCTCTGCATCTGCATCAACTCTGGCATCATTATCTCTGATCTAATAAGGAACTTCAGCTGATTTAAATAAATGGAATGTAGGTTGCAGTTTACATGTTGCACTGGAGTCCAACACATACCTTACTGTACAAGTCTTGGGCGTGTGTGGCCATGAGACTGTCGATCAGACTGAGTTTCTCTGCATTGAAACAGTGCATGTTGTGTAACATACTGGTGAGACATCAAAACTCACTTAGGCTTATCAGATGCAGTCACATTGCAAAGCAGCAAAAGTTGAGCATGGCCAGATGACCCTGCATTGTTTTGGTGATGACCCTTATGACCCTTACACTGACAGTTGACAGACTGGTTCCATGCAAATCAATGAGCGGCTGCTGCTTTTTTTTTTTTTTTTTTTTTTACCTGTAGGGCTGTCGATGATCTAAATGCAGCCAAATGCTTTGTTTATAATGGTTGAACAGGTTATAGAGTATTAATCCTTCTGCTGTCTGCATGCAAACCATGTTTGAGAACACTAATTCTACACATTAGTGCTTTGCCATCTTTTATAGCCTCCCGACATGATAGCCTTGCAAAGGGAGTGGCCTCCATGGCATAGAGAGTCTCCATTAGCCTCAAGCTGCTTCTAATAGCCCACATGAATGGTGCTGTTACAAACAGGTCTTTACATGAAAGAAATATATAAGGTGTAGGTGGATGTTGCTCTGCTTGCCACCACTGATTCATTAGTTTTGTCAGCCAAGGTATTAACCATGAGGGGAAACTGGTCAAGCCTAAAGCTCCAAAGGCAGTATCGCTGCTCTGCACATGTACGCTGGTCTGCAGATTAAGATCATCGGATTAAGATTAACACTCCTGGCTGGAGTCTGAACAACACATCTATGTTGGCTGATATGCCTAGAAAGAGCAGACTAATGGCTAACACATTTCCTTTTAAGTCCCTGTGTGTTTTCTGTGAAGTCTATTTACTTTCCTAGCCTCCTTGACTTGTCTATAAAAGTAGTGTGTCCCTCCCATCTTCCACTGCAGCTGACCATTAACTTGTAATTGTGGGAACACTGCCATTTCCATGACAGAAGAGACCGGAGGGTACACCATAAACTAACACTTGTACCCTTGTGATTATTTTTCCCACCCAGTGGATGGCTTTGTCTCTATTTTTGAATCACGGCCAATTAGAGGCTCCACTCTTTTTATGTAACAAGCATAGTTAACTTACTTCTTTGATATGTGCTACCCTTCAGTGCATTCACCCTTTTAAACTTTGTTAACCTTGATAAAAATAAATTTACATAATCTACTATAGCATGGTTAAACATTATATCTGATAAACATCAATTTCAATGCCCATTAGTATCCTGAGGTTGGCATCATGATCCTGTCATTCATCATATTCATTTATACATGTATGCTAATGTGTATGAAAACACTTATGTGTGCTTTTTCAGGAACTCCCCTCAGAAAACATTTGGAAAATAGTTTGTTGATTTTTTTTTTTTTTTTTTTTTTCTTTTCTTTCTTTTGGCATTTGATAAATATGACTGGTTTTAAATCTCTTGTATCAAGCTAACAGCCCATTCAGACCGTTAACAGGTTAATCTGCTTTGAACAACACATCTCTCCCTGTGACCTCTCTGACATTGCCTCTCTGTGGTCACTGACCTTCCGATCACACCAGGATAATCTGCTGCTGTCAGATGTGGTATAACACAGAAAGATCAATTAGCAGCATACACTTAGCCAGTTCCAAAGCTGGTTCCCTCTATTGAGGCTTAGGGTTAAACTCTATGTGATGAGTGTGTAAACAGAGAAAAGTGGGTTATTTTAACATTTACAATTCAAATATCACTTGTGACAGAGGGGAAGCAAATATTAGGTGTGGAGTGAAAATGTCTGATGTGTTTATTTGTTCTGTGTTGAGAACGGAGGGCTGCCATGAATTACTTGGAAACTACTTAAGATTCCTGCTGTGCTGCTGCTGCCTGACTAGAGTTGAAAGTGAAATTTGCAATTGACATTGTTATTGTTCATTTGGGATTTCCCTTCAATTTCAGGGACTTATTTGAATCCACCCAAGGCACCACACCATAGGCAGGTAAATATATCATTATTTGGATAAACTGATATGGGTTCGTAAATGGGAAGTTAACCCTTCCCAGTGCGGTTTTCCTCTTTCTCACAGCTTACTTAAACTGAGTCTAAAATCTCTGCAGTTCTCGGTGGTTAGTCTTATGGCTTTGTGCTATTTGTGGATGGGACCTGCCACAGCCAAAGGGGATCAACTGTAATGACTTTTCACCAGGCCCTCTGCATAGCTGACATTCCTCACTCTGACATAGTGTGGGCCGGCGAGAGGAGGAGGGGCAGAACCTACAGAGGGCGGGGCAGATGCTGCGGTTTGTGGGCAAGATTTGCACTTCACCTTTTGATTTTTAAGTAAACTTTACACAGCATGGGGGGAAAAACAGGTTTCACAGAAGCAAAATTTCTGAAAATGCAAAAGTTTTATGTGGAGACTGGAGGTCTCATTCATATGCTCTTTAAGTAAAAGTTCAAATACATTAATGTAAAAAAATCCTCTTAAGCAATAACTATCAGCAAAATATATTAAATGAACCTAAAGTAAAAGCCCTTATTTTGTGACATGACAGCTCTTTTAACATATTTTACATGCTCAGATTGTGAGCAGTGAATAGCCAACTGTTCAGTGTATGTTGCATTTTACCGTCTTAACTCTTTAAGATGAGGAGTAGTTTTTCAAGTATTTTATATACAGTTTGCTAGTTTAGACCACTGGTTTCCAGCCTAGAGATTGGGCCACTGATGGGAAGGAAAGCAAAAATAAATAAATCCTACACGCAGTTCTCTAGTTGTTGAAACAAGTTCAAACTTCTGTTAAAGTGAGAGACTTTTATTTTACAAAAAATGCCATGCAGTTATATTAGCTGACATTCAGAAAAAAATGATAGAGGAACACTGCAACAGCTTGAAGACATAAATGAAAGTCGTACGCAGTAGGAAATCATACGACTCTAGTAATTAGTGTTTGGTTTTTCTGTCAGAGCCTGTACATACAATAGAGGTAGAGCTCTCCTAGAGGCTTTGTTTTTGTTTGCTCCCTGTTTATTTTTAAGGGACTTTGCATGAGGAAGCAAGACTATACTGTATTGTTGCAATGTCCCTTTTCTGCTTGGGTAAATAAAGTTAGGTCTGTGGTGTTTGTGGAGGAGCGGCAGTGTGGCTGTGTGCCTGAAGGCCTGTTCTTAATCAACTTGTTTGTGATGGAGATGAACAAAGTGATCCTGGACCCAGGACAGTGCACTGTTGACAACCGGCCACACGTTATGTTGCAATGCAGTGCCTAAAAACAGACACCCTGCATGCTGTTGATCATTGTAAACATCACTGTTCTTCCATCTGCACAGCACTGTGCAGATAAATAGCTCAGTATCGCTGACTTGAATCAATCTCATATTCGTGTCTCCACTCAGGGCCAACAACACCATCCCCCATGCACAGATCAGCATGTCGAATGTAATACACCCATCTGATTAACCAGAAGAACTACTGTCTCAAATCATGAGAATCACAAGTTTGTGCTTGTCCTAAGGTGATTTGAACTTGGACTGATGAATTATTCATTTTTTAATAACGTTTCGTGATAAGCACTTTCTTAAGTTACGCGCTTAAGATGCTCAAAAATGTCAAATCCATCTTAGTTGCTATAGCAGCCCCACTGCTTATTGTGGTATTAACCTGATCCATGAGGCAGGTTAAATCTGCTGTACAACAGAGACGGGATCAACAGCAAAT